>NC_056563.1:26046625-26255250 GCF_013358625.1 Macadamia integrifolia | reverse complement strand
CAAAGATTCCCGAGAAGTTCAAATGGTAGGCCGAAAGATTTGATGGGTCAGGGGACCCCAAGGCTCATCTCAAAGTCTTTCTCAACATCGTTAAATCATTGCAAATTATGAAAACCAGATGAGGCAAGCCTTCATGTTAACCCTATCAGGACCAGCACTAAGGTGGCTCACCGAGTTGGTGTCTTTCTAAACTCAAAATTGGGCGACAATGGTGAAAGGCTTCACTAAGAAATACTCATACAACACCAAAGTGGATGTGAAGCGACGAAGCTTGAGACATTGAGACAATAGCCTAGAGAAGGATTCACCGCCTTCTTGATGAGGTTTAGGGATTAGGCCATCTAGATGGCAGATTGTCCTTCGGAAGCAAAGCAAGTAGAAATGTTGATTGAAAACTTGTCAATGCCTTATTATGATGTCCTTTACTATCAACATCTACAAACTTTTGATGCCTTGATAGCCACCGGTACATATGTGGAAAATAGAATCCTAAGGGAAGCTCAGTATCAAGGATATTCCCAAGATGCAAGGAAGAACACTAGAGATGGATAGGGAAAGGGTCCCGAAACTAATGTGGTAGGTGTGGTCCAACTGTCAATCTCACCTGTCACCTCTTTACAACCATTTATGACACAAGCAAATGCCCCTGCTCAGAAGGCTTCTTGCCCAAGGAGACAGTTCATGGATTTGGGGATGCTTGTGACAGCAATGTATGAAAAGCTAAAGAAATAAGGATTGCTAGGGTTAGTGGCTCCAGGAGTAATCAACAACCCTCCCCCAGCTTGGTATAGAGATCATGAATATTGTGTCTGCTATACTAAGAAGGGGCACAACACTAAAAGATGCATAGGTCTCCAGCATGCAATCAAGGATTTGGTAGACAATGGGACTATTGAAGTCAAGGTTAAGTAATATCCTAGTGTCAATACCAATCCCCTCCTGGATCATGGAATCGTTAACATGATGGCGACAACGAGTGATTGGAAAAATTAGGATCCTAAGTTCTATGATCCGACTCATTTTATTAGGGATGCCAAGAAATATCAAGAGGAAAGGCATGTTGAATGGAAAGAAAAGTTCCAGCTTTTGTAAAGATTGTCCCTTCCTCTAGAATTAATAGGGCACATCTATGAATTCATTAACAATGCTTGTCAAAAGAAGTGCGACTCCTTCCAAAGGGCCGTTCACATGTATTAGTTGGATAAACACTTTTGTCAGCCCATGCTCTATGATCATGTGAACAACCTAGATGGAGAAGAAACAGAGAGTGATCCCACTCAACTCATTGTATGTCGAGTTCGGAAGAATCACATGAAGGCTCCTAAAAGAGAAGGGTCATCAGAAGAAGGATCAAAAGATTAGACATCCGCCATTCATCCTTCCTCATCAACAAAAGAATCCACCGCACTATACCTCTAACCTTCATCATATTACCAACCTCCACTATATCATCAACCTTCACCACACCATCAAGGAGAAGGGGCCTCATCATCTTATCACCCCCTATCTTCCTCACAATACCCTATTTCTTATGTCACATCACCTTCATATCACCCCACCTCATATCCCACATCACCCTCATACCAATCCCATTCTCAAGGTTCGGTGTAAAACCTAAAAGAAGGATGGATGGACAGGTACAGTTGGAAGGATATGCTTGCATTACCAGACTCCCCAAAGATTAGCTCGTCAACAGGATCAGTGAATGCATTAGGAGAATGCTGAGATGGTGATCCCACTTCTCTAATTCAGCCAACTATATCTTTAGAGGACAATCAGGAGATAATTGAAGAGATTATAGATGATCTTCTCAGAGCAGTGGCAGCATTGGCCATTGGAGAACAGGTTACAGAGTACACCTCCCTAATCCATATAGGGAGTGACACAAAGGATGATGAATCAGGGCTGACCTAACTTCGAGCCAGTGACATCAAGCCTAACCCTGTAGGAATCTTCTGATCCATACAATTTGAATACTACGACTTTTGGATGCAGGAGAATTTGAAGGTCAGGGGGAATCTAATGAGGAATCAAGTGAGGGGGAAATTAGTGAAGAGGATGATGATGATGATGACGATGACGATGATGATGAGGACGAGAGTGAAGATGAGAATGATGGAGATGACTCCAATTCTCAAATGGATGATGGGTACCCAGATTGGGATGACTCTCAGGGGCCTTGGGACAATAATGAAGATGATGAATCAGAGTATTATTCACCTAGGGATCCAGGAGGATATTCGGTGTATGCAATCAGTGAGGATGACCTGATGGTTAATCCCACAAATGCTATTCAGTCGGCATTCACAATTCACATGGAAGGAGATGAGCCGGCATCGGATTTAGAAGAAAGTGAAAGGTATGAGATCACTTTTGAAGGTGAAGGAAATCCTATAGCTAAACACATGGCTTATGTCTATAATCATATGGTTGACATCAAACTCGAGGTTGATGAGATTGATCAAATGTTAGGTGAAGTAGCCATTGGTGAACAATGCTATGTCGGGCAATTGCGGATCCTTGAAAAAACAAGGGGACATGCTGCCACACATGTAGAAATGATAGATGCAACAGTTGTGCAACTTTCCAATCCAGTCAAGAAGGTGTGAACCAGGGCCCTTAACATTCATGGAGGACCTCGACTTCCCACCCTAAGTAGGGAAGAAGAATAAAAAAGAGAGGATGATCCTATGGTAGGAATCATTACTATAACAAATAGTGATGATGAAGAGTGTTATCCTACAGAGATCATTGTGAAGAAACCTGTCAATATGATAGAAACTCGAATTGGAAGAGACTACAAGGGCAAGGCCCTAGCCGTAGAATAGTCAAGGACTAACGAGGTAGGAACTAGTGGCTTGAAGAAAGAGCCTGAGAATCCAGTCTTGGCTCATCTCAAGAAGTCCCAAGCTAATATCTCGATTTGGGGATTGTTGATGACCTCCCCCCACACCGTGAAGCAGTCTTGAAGTCTCTCATCAATGTACAAGTGTCAATCGAGATAAATCCAGTACACCTCTTGCACATAGTAAGGGCAATATATGTAGTACAATCATTGATGTTCTCAGACTCTGAACTCCCAAAAGGTGCCCAACACAATAAAGCTCTACACATTACGGTAGAATGTCTTGACAAGGTGGTTCCCCTAGTTCTCATTAACAATGGGTCCACTTTGAATGTTCTACCTTTGAGATTGACAAAGAGTATTGGCATCAACCCTAAAAAGATGAGGCCGTCAAACCAAACCATATGGGCATATGACAACAATAGGAGGAAAAACCTTGGCATCCTCACCATCGCCGTAGTGATTGGGCCAATGAAGTTTGATATTGATTTCTAGATCATTGATATACTGGCATCTTTCAACATGCTCTTAGGAAGGCCTTGGCTACATCATGCGAAGGTTGTATCCTCTAGTCTCCATCAGAAAATGAAATTCATTCATGAAGGGAAGGTGATTACAGTAGCCGGGGATCCCGAAGTGGTGAACACCTTAGCCAATATTGAAAATGGAGAAGAACAAGACTAGGAAGTTCAATTTAGTGGTTTTGAAATAGAGGAAACTTGTGCAGCACTCACTAAGGAAATGTCAGATGAAAAGATTCTGGCTAACTATGAAGCTATATGGAGTCCTCTGGTGAATCAAATGATGGAGAACATGCAATACTTTCTAGGGATGGGATTGGGAAGTATCATAAGGGTATTTCAAAATTACCTACTCCAGTGGTTAGCAAAGGAACGAGTGGTCTTGGGTACATTCCTTAAACCCCCAGACTAAGGAGCAAGAATGGCAACAAAGGGCAGAAGGTACTAAGGATGACTAGGAAAATCTCTGCCTCTTACTACCCTACTCTCAATGGGTACTTCGTAAGGGAAGGAGAAGAATTTCCCTTTTGCAGAAATGTTGAAACATGATTTGATGAAACTGTTGCAAAAATATAACCAGGATTTGAGTTATTCTTTCAAGATGAGTTCGACTGGGTAACTCATGAGGTAGAGCAACAGCAAATGCTAGCCAAAGAAAATGATCAAGACAGTTGCATCACCGGAATAGTAGAAGTATCATTTGATTGAAAACGTGTTCTCCTCTAACAACCCCAAAACACTGATCCAGTCAAAGGAATTGCCAAGTCCCCGAGTACACTTGAAGAGGGAATGGGAGAAAAAGATAAGACTCGTCTAGAGTCTACAACTTCCCATAGATTTGAAAAGTCACATCTGTTCCTTTCTACAAAACCCAAGAGCTCAGGAGTTATATGAGCTCAAGCCCGGGCCTTTTTGAGGAAGAAGCACTTATGCAAAGCAACGAAGAGCATAAAGAATGATGGTCTGCATGCACTATGTCTGAATCAACTACAGTGGGAAGAACCATGATGGTGGTCAGAAATGTGACTAAGGAGCAAGGATAGCTTCAATCAGTAGGCTAAAAAAATTGGACTTTATGAAGAAACAAGTATCTGATGTCAGCACCCATGAAGAGATAACCGTGACTTTTCTAGAAGAAGAAGAAAGTTCCTTACCACATCTGTTCATCCACTGAGCCATTGACCCACTCCTAAACTGGAAAACCACTAGAGAAAATTTTAAGTTTACTCATGCTACTAAGTCAACCACCCTGAATACCATTGATAAAAGCATCAAGCCCATTATCA
This sequence comes from Macadamia integrifolia, assembly GCF_013358625.1. NCBI lineage: Eukaryota > Viridiplantae > Streptophyta > Magnoliopsida > Proteales > Proteaceae > Macadamia > Macadamia integrifolia. Next base: position 26,250,598 of record NC_056563.1, on the reverse strand, counting down.
AGTCTATAGTCGAGTCAGTTGTTGAGTTTTCTGATTATGAGTCGGCCTTCCCTCTCGAGGAAAGTCCAGAGTCCATGTATGACAAGTCTGTTACTCCTTCTTTCATGAATAAAATTTTTGATTCTTAGTATGACATGCCTCCTTTTTTTGATGATGATCTTAATAAAATAGTGCAAACCAAGGAAATCCCAAACCCATACGTGAGGATACTCAGGTTATTAATCTAGGAACCGACCAATGCCTTTGAGAGGTAAACATTGGCACTACCCTAGATGACGAAGAAGCAGAACTGATGATTAGTCTTCTGAAGGAATTCATCGAGATCTTTGCTTGGTCTTGTGATGATATGCCTGGTATAGACCCCAACATTGTACAACATTGTTTACCAACCTACCCTAGGGCAAAGCCAGTCAAGCAGAAGCTCAGAAGGATGCGTCCAGAATGAAGTGAAAAGATCAGGGAAGAATTTATAAAGCAATGGAATGCGGGCTTCCTACAAATGGTAAAATACTCCCAATGGTTGGCCAGCATTGTACCGGTGCCAAAGAAAGATGGCAAGGTACGGATGTGCATAAACTTGTAGGATTTTAACAAGGTAAGCCCTAAAGATGACTTCCCATTACAACTTCCCATTACCTCACATTGATGTATTGGTGGGGCATGCCTTGTTATCATTTGTGGATAGATACTCAGGATATAATCAAGTGAGCATGCACCCAGAGGATTGGGAGAAGTCAGCCTTCACCACTCCATGGGGAACTTAATGTTACAAGGTGATGCCTTTTGGACTGAAGAACGTCGGGGCAACTTACCAAAGAGAAACTATTGTCATATTGCATGACATGTTGAACAAGGATATGGAAGTCTATGTAGATGACATGATAGTAAAGTCAAAGGATTGGCAAGAGCACATTCCCGCATTAAGGCGATTCTTTGAAAGAATAAAAAAGTATCAGTTGAAGTTGAATCCTCAAAAGTGTGTATTCGGGGCAACAGCAGAAAAGTTGTTTGGATTCTTGGTAAGTGATAAGGGCATCGAAGTTGACCCTATCAAGATCAAAGCAATCCAAGAAATGCCCAGGCCTCGCTCTGAGAATCAGACACGAGGATTTCTAGGTCACATCCAGTACATCAGCAGGTTCATAGCTCAGTTGACTACAATTTACGAATCAATCTTCAAGTTGCTAAAGAAGGATCAGACTATAGAATGGAATGACCAATGCCATCAAGCTTTTGTTAAGATCAAAGGGTATGTTATGAACCCGCCAGTATTAAGCCACTGGTGGATGGAGAACCCCTTCTATTATATTTATCAGCAAGAGAATATTCCATGGGTTCATCATTACTAGCACAAAAAGAGATAGAGAAGAGGGTAGAGCATGCCATATATTACCTCAATAAGAAATTCTTAGAATATAAGACATGGTATACATCTTTGGAAAGTATTTGTGTTGCACTAATTTGGGCAACAAAAAGGCTGCGACACTACATGGTAGCTTATCTGGTACGTTTGATCTCAAGGATGGACCCAATCAAGTACCTCTTTGAGAAACCAGCTCTAGTAGGAAGGATAGCTCGATGGTAGCTATTGTTATCCAAGTTTGACATCACCTATGTTGCTCAAAAATCTATCAAGGGGCAAGCTATAGCTGACCACCCAACGAAAGATGGAAGAGCCCTGGATGATGCCTTTCCCGATGATGAAATCACAGCACTAGAAGAAGAAGACACAGCAAATGAATGGCAGTTGTTCTTTGATGGAGCAGTTAATCAAAAGGGGTGTGGTGTGGGAATATTTCACCCCTGACGGTCTTTATTTACCTTCATCATTCCGCCTTATGGCTAGGGTTTGACCATTCTTAGTGGAACAAAGAAGCAAGCCCATTTATAAAAATTTGGTGAACTCTTTCACTATAGATGGTCGGTCTTGGTTTATTCAGATAGTGGATTTCATCAGGGAAAGGAAGTATCTGATTGAAGCAACTGAAGGAGAAAAGTAATTCCTAAGGAGATATGCCACCCAATTTATACTTCAAGGAGACTTGTTATATAAGAGATTCTATGATGGAATACAGTTGTTGTGTGTGGACGAAGAGCAAGCTACAACCATTATGAAGGAAATTCATCAAGGCCTTTACAGACCCCACATGAATGCTAGGATGCTAGCTAGAAAGATCCTCAGGCTAGGATATTATTGGAATATAATGGAAGCAGATTGCATAAGCTTTGTCAAGAAATGCCACAAATGTTAGATATTTGCCAATATCATACATATCCCACCAATGGAGTTGCACTCACTTAGTTCTTCTTGGCCATTGTCTACTTGGGGCATTGACATCATTGGGAAGATCAACCAAAAGCCATCCAATGGTCACGAATTCATTTTTGTAGCCATTGATTATTTCACTAAGTGGGTAGAAGCTCAGTCATATGCAATCCTCACCTCTGCTAAGGTGGAAAAATTCATCCATGAAAATATCATTTCTCGATATGGAGTACCTCAAGAGTTGATATCAGATCAGGGATCTCATTTTTTGGGCAAAACCGATAAAATCTACACAAAGTTCGATTTCAAAAGGCATCGCTCTACCACGTACAGGCGAAAAACCAATGGGGCAGTAGAGGTGGCTAACAAGAACATCAAGGTCATCCTACAGAAAATGGCTGAAACATACAAGGATTGGACGGATAAGTTACCCCTTGCCTTGAGGTTAAGACCATCTCAAGAAAGGAAGTTGGAGGTCACGACCATCTTCCCCTAAGCTAGGAGAATCCACAAGAAATTCGTACCAGCATCAACAAGGGGGCCACCCCTTTTGACCCAAAACAGGGGTCAAGCTTAGGTATAATTTCTCAATAGAATTAACATAATGAAGACTTTATATTGACCTTGTTTTAGTGTACACAGTCATTTAAATTTAATCAATGTATATATGTGTGATTACTTAGCCATAGTTGCGGAATAGGAATAATTGTGAAGAATGTTCGTTCTTAAGCATCTAGTAGGAAGACCAGTTGAACTGGGTAGATTGGGTGCCTAACAACTTCCCAATTCTACAACCTGACACTTACCCTAAATCTCTGGACCAGACTAACTTTCGGGTCCTTTTCTCAAGAATAAGACCTAGGGTCCTAGGCCCATAATCCTAGGTGGCAACTCAAAACCCTTTTGTATGATCCCGATCCCCGTATTGGACCATCATCAAATCCCCATCTCGAATGATGAACTTTACACTCATGCGAAATAGGCCTCCACGTATCTCTGAGCGGTGATACGGTGGTGCGGGGCCCACAGGGTAAGAACATATGACACACCTCTCCCTTATGAAAGAGAAAGTGAGGAGAGAGGATGGAACATATAGTCTTTTTCCCCACCATAAAAGGGGGTGAGGACATTTCTTCCGACAACTACCCTCATAGTGGCCGAGGTGGTACCGGTACCATGATTATCGTATGTTTGTTGCATCCAAGTATTGATTATGTGCATTAAAGTTAGTTGTTGTCATGGATTAAACTTTGTCGCCAATGTGTTACCGGTATCGTGTATTCCAGGACTGCATTTGAAAATGGATACGCTTCGTGGCCAATGGGAATCCCAGTGTTGCATAGTCCATACTCAACTATTATTATACATGCTAGATTAGGTAAATAGTCATGGGTTACACTTTGTGACCGATGTGTTACTGGTATCATGTACCTCGGGACTGTACTTGGAGATGGATTATACTTTGTGGCCGATGTGTTCCCAATATTGTGTAATTTATACTAACTGTATCATTATGAAGGCATGTAGAATATTTGTTCCCTATGCTATGTCTCCTTTCCAATAGGGGTAAGGTGTTGGATAACTTAATGGTATGTTCAATGAACCTTCCTGGAATGCCACACCCACGGTAAGATGTGATTATTACCGGAGGCGGGAACTTATCTGGCATGGCTGATGGATATACCGATGTCGTGACTACTAAGAGGGGATTATCAGGCATTTGCTAGGTGATTGATGGTTGCATACTGGGATTGGCAGGCTCCTAATCGCGGTTAGGACTTGTATCACTGTGAAGTCGATTGCAATTTCGAGACGAGGGACACAGCTTAATGTGTCGTAGCATTTACCAGACTTAGTTGTATTGCTAGGTGGATAATAAATAAATGAATTGTATCATGAGTATCATGGACCATGTGTTTAATTTTTGTAATCATGCATCATGAATTATACATGTGATTACTTTTTCTTGGTTGTGCATGAACCCCACCCCTCATTAAGCGAGTTGGAAAGCTCACCCAATGTATATGCCCCCTTTTAAATGATGATGCAGGTACAATCGTGCCTATGGCTTGTAAATCTCTTTCCTCTGGACCTGAGTATAGAGTGAGCAATTGGTGGATGCCGAAAGTAAGGGAGTATGACCAGGATTGTGCCTATGATGACTGTGCATAAGCGGTACCATGAGGTGTTGGGCGTATTTTTGTTATTTTGATACAGATTTGTGGATGGTATACTTTTGAACTTGATATTTATAAGTCTTTGATAAGTGCAACAGATAAACTGGTTATGGATATTTATAGCATCACTAGATGTCTTCCCCATTTTACTTATGATTCCACTATTATACTTTGATTCCGCTACTATTAGTTGGTTTGTGTTATGAGATAGTGAATCGTTAAGACACTGCTATCAGAGATCCTAGTAGGTTCATAAGATGGGTAAGCATCTTATTCACACTACTAGTATTCCTATATGGTATGACAAAAGTAATAGGGAACCAAGGACTAAGGCGTTGGAGTGTTTTTGACCAAACATGTTACCAAGGCATTGATGACATTTGCACATACTACTCTACTATTGTTGGCCTAAATGACATGGTGGAGCAAACACCAGACACACAAGTTACTATGTAGCTTCGCTTTTTGCATATCCCCACATAGACATTGATGCTAGAGTTCTTTCAAAAGTTTCCTCCCTAAGAATTTTGATCAAGACACCATGCTTCCTGAGGCGCAATGCCCTGTCTGGTTCCAAGAAAATCAACTTTTATATCACTTTCCACACTTCATTTAAAATTGCGTATTTGTTAATTCATGCGAATCTAAAAAGAAGGTCTCAACTCCAAATCAAGAGTACAAGGAACCCACAGACTTACATATGATCCAAACCGTAAAACAATGGATTCTTTTTTTTCAAAAGAGAGTCCCATCTCAAGACATAGGCTTGTTTTTTTTTTTTCAATAGGATTTTTATGGTTTAAGATGGGTACCTTAATCAAAATTATTACTTTCACACATCAAGAAATTGAATTGTATGATCATTACCCAAAAACCAAAGTAGGACTTCATCCTTAGGAAGCTAAAAAAATAAAAAACAAAAGGAAAAACAAACACAAACAAAGAGAAAAAGCAAAAATTAAAAAGAAACTGGTTTCCCTCCCCCACATTAAGTCATGCAATGTCCTCAATGCATAGAAAGAATTAAGAGTGAAGACAATGCAAGGGGGTCATACGTGGTTAAAATTTATTCATTAGTGTAAAGATATTCATGGTGATCCATGACCTCTTCACTAGTAGCAGTAGGAAGCTTAAGGAATGGTTTTAAATGCTAAACATTAACCTTTGAAATTACCCCTAATCCTAGATTCAGAATCTCTACAGCCCCATGGGGATATATATTATGAATAATGAACAGGCCATCCCATCAGGATCTAAGCTTACTAGGCAAAAGGTGCAACCAAGAGTTGTACACTAAGACCTTATCACCAATTACAAAAGATTTGCAGAGAATGTGCTTATCATGGAAGGCTTTGGTCTTTTCCTTATAAATCCTAGAACTTTCATAGGCATCATTCATAAGTTCTTCCAACTTAGATAGTTAGAGCCTATAATGATTTCCCGCATCAGACAAATCAAAGTTGAGCTTCTTAATGGCCTAAAAGGCCTTACACTCTAATTCAACTGGTAAGTGACATGCTTTCCCATACACCAGACTATAGGAAAACTGACCAAGGTCAGTCTTGAATACAGTTCAATGGGCCCACAAGGCATTAATGAGCCTAAGGGACCAATCCTTACAGATGGGATTAACAGTTTTCTCAAGATTTGTTTGATCTGCCTATTAGACACCTTCACTAGGCCACTAGTTTGGGGGTGATAAGGGATAGCTAACTTATGGGTGATCCCTTACTTTTTCATCAAGGCCACAAAAGGTCAATTACAAAAATGAGTACCCCTATCACTAATTATAGCACATGGTGTACCAAAGCGAGAAAAAATGTTTTTTTTTTTAGAAATTGAACCACCACTTTGTGTTCATTAGATTTATAAGGTATGGCTTCTATCCATTTAAAAACATAATCAATAGCCAAAAGTATATACAAAGTCCCAAAGGAATTAGGGATGGTCCCATGAAATCGATGCCCCACACATCAAAGATCTTAACTACTAAAATAGGGTTGAGAGGTATCATGTTCCTCTATTATTCATATGGCCAAAAGACTGGTAGGCAGGACAAGCCTTGTAAAAATCCAAAGCATCTCTAAAAAGAGTGGGCCAATAAAATCTGCATTGGAGGACCTTTGTGGCAATCTCCTTAGGTCAAAAGTTTCCACCACATGCATGATCATGGAAAAAAAATAAAATTGAGTGTCTCTAATGATCAGGCACACAACGTCTAATAATTTGGCCAAGACAAACTTTAAAAAGATAAGGATCGTCCCAAAAGAAATGCTTAACTTGGGAAAGGAAACGATACCTATCTTCGGTGGACCAGTGATCTAGAGTCACACCTAAAATTATGAATGTCAGAAAACCATGGTTCACTGGACACTACAAGTAACTGTTCATCTAAAAAATTCTCGTTGACTAGAGAATCGACAATCATAGAATTGGGAAGCCGGGATAAATAGTCTACAACTAGGTTTTCAACTCCTTTCTTATTCCTAATTTTCAAATCAAACTCTTGCAAAAGTAAAAGCCACCTAATGAGATGGGATTTGGCATCCTTCTTCTGAAATAGGTATCTAAGAGTAAAATGATCAGCATACAACACTACTTGTGACCCAACTAAGTAAGATCGAAACTTTTTTAGCGTAAACACAATAGCTAAGAATTCATTTTTAGTGGTTGTATAGTTGAGTTGTGCATCATTTAAGGTCCTACTAGCATAGTAAATGACAGTAGGAAAATTATTAATCCTTTGACCTAAAACCACTCATATGAAAAGATCTGAAGAATCACACATCAGTTTAAAAGATTCAGTCCAAACAGGTGGTTGAACAGTGGGTGCATTGGTTAACTCCTTCTTAAGGTGCTTGAAGGATTCTAGGCACTCTTTAGAAAACTCAAAAGTTTGATCTTTGGCAAGTAGTGCAGTGAGAGGGTGGGCTAACTGACTAAAGTCCTTGATGAACATTTTGTAGAAGCCAGCATGGCCCAAAAAAGATCAAACGCCCTTAACAGATTGGGGATGTGAAAAATTATCAATTAAATCCACTTTGGCTCTATTTACCTTAATTCCCTCTTTGGATACTACATGTCCTAAAACAATACTAGACTTAACTATAAAATGGCATTTCTCCCGATTCAAAACAAAATTCTTAGATATGCATGTTTTCAAAAATAGGGAAAGATGGTGAAGACACTCAGAATAGGTATTCCCATGAATCAAAAAGTCATTCATAAATACCTCTAAGAATTTTTTGACCATGTAAAAAAAAATGCTCATCATATATCGTTGGAACGTAGCATGGGCATTACAAAGCCCAAATGGCATATGCCTATAAACAAATGTTTCATATGGGCATGTAAAAGTAGTCTTATGTTGGTCATCTAAAGCAATTGTGATATGGTTTTAGCCAAAATATCCATCAAGAAAATAATAATATTTATATCGGACTAACCTCTTTAACATTTGGTCAATGAATGGCAATGGGAAGTGGTCCTTCCAGGTTACTGCATTAAGTTTCCTGTAGTCTATGCACACTCTCCACCCTAATTGGACACGGGTTGAAATTAGTTTGTTATTGGCATTGGGAACTATAGTAACACTAGACTTCTTGGGTACTACTTGAACTGGGCTTACCCATTGGCTATCTAAATAGTATAAATTATTTCATGATCCAAGCACTTTAGGATCTCTTTCTTAATGGCTTCCATCATCACTGGGTTAGCTATTCTTTGGGGTTTTGTGGATGGTTCGGAATCCACCACAAGATGTATATGATATTGCACAATAGAAGGGTTTATATCCTTGATATCAGCTATAGTCCAACCTAGGGCTTCCTTATTATATTTTAAACTTTGAGTAATTCCTCTTCCTGGTTAGAAGTTAAATCTGAAGAAATTATTACTGGAAGAATTTAGTCAAGCCCTAAGAAATCATATCCCAAATTAGATGGCAATTCCTTAAGATCTAGCTTAGGGGGCTCAACTATGGAAGGTTTGGGAATGGAATTGGAAAGGGGTCCTAAGGGCTCCATAGGTGTGTGAAGACTCCAGACTTCAGAAAATAAATTTTCACTATCATCATTCAACTCATTCATACACTCTTGGAATTCTGAATCAAAATCAATATCAAAGTTGGTAATTAGATCATTAGAAAAGTCCAAAAAATCCTTAAGCATATTGATCTCTTTTTTCATATGTGGTTGCTTGCCTATCCTAAACATTTTAAACTCAACAGTATGGTTGCCAAAAGATAACTTTAGGAAACCATTCTGATAATTAATTAATGCATTACTAGTAGCAAGGAATGGTCTTCCTAGAATTATTGGGATCTCATCCTTGGTTGAAAAGGGCTTGGTATCTAACACAATGAAATCAATAGGAAAAATAAATTCTCCCACCTTAAGTAAGACATCCTCAAGCATCCCTTTAGGAATCTTAACAGACCTATCTACCAACTGAAGAGTAGTTCCAATGGATTTTAATTCTCCCAATCCTAGTTGCTTGTACACATGGTAAGGCAAAAGATTCACACTTGCGCCAAGGTCAAGTAAAGCATGCTCAATGTAGGTGTTGCCTATGACACAAGCTATGGTAAAGCTCCCTAGATCCTTATACTTGGCTGCTATAGACTAAGTAATTATGGAAGCAATGTTACCTGCCAAGAATGTCATTTTGGGTAAACTCCTGATACATTTGTGAGTACATAAATCTTTCAGGACCTTTGTATAGGAGGGGATCTGGGATATGGCATCCAAAAGAGGGATGTTCACTTTTACCTTTTTGAAGACTTCTAAAATCTTGTCCATGAAAGCAGTCTTCTTTTTGTTTTCCAAACAATTAGGAAAGGGGATAGGTGGAACATAAGAACTATTAGGGATATGGTCTATTTTAGAAAAATCATATTTTGTTTCCTCAATCAAATCATCTTTAGTTTCTTTAGGTTCATCAGATGAACCTGAAATAAGAGGCACACTTGTGTCCTCAACAGAAGGAGAGTTGATAGCAGTAATCGATGGGGAAGATTTAAGAGCACTCTATTTGTACTCTCAGCCACTCCTAAGGGCATAAATACTATGACATTGGTTGGAGGGCCCTTGCTGGGTCTGAACTTGTACCACATTTAGAGGTGCATTAGTTGGTGCTTGTGAACTAACAGGTTGATGATGCTTAGGGTTAGGCTCTGGTTGACTAGGAAAAGTTTCCTTCTCCCTCTCATGTAAAATTGAGACAACTTGAGTGAGTTCTCTCGTAAGATTTTGATGGCTTGTCATGAGGAGGGCCATATTCTTTTCTAAATGACTTACTCTACTTGCCTTTCCAATGCTGGTAAACCCAGGGGGATGCTGATAAGATGATAGGAGAGGGGGCCTAGGGAGACTAACCTGAGGTGCTACATTTGGTCTAGGAAAAGTATTTTGGGAAAAGGCTATTGTGCAAAGGGAGGCCTTTGGGGTCCAGGTTGACTTTGATTATGAAAATTGGAAGGTCCTACTTAGTTGCCTTGGTTCCAGGTGAAATTTGGGTGATTTCTCCATCCTGGATTGTAAGTGTTATTATATGGATTATTTTGATATAAGGTATTAACACTGTCATTGGAAGTGCCCTCAGAGGTATTTGGTCATTCTTCTATAGCATGTCTACGGGACTGGCACCAATTGCACATCTTAACTATATTGACTAATGATGGCTCTTAAGGAACAATAGCCTCAATCCTTTTGATTAGGCTATCCAAGTGGGCTTCCTTAGCTACGAACCCATCCACAAAATATCCTTTCTCTCCTATGGTTCTTTCACTTTCTTGGGTTGACTCTCGCTCACGGATTTTGTCATTTAAGTCAAGTAAGAATTTCCATGCCTTTCCTTCATCTGTAAGGGATGTGAATCCCTCAGGGCACATAGACTCTATCATTTGTTTAGTTGGGTAATCAATACCCTCATAAAGTATTTGGCATAAATTCTATAAGTCTAGGTCATGGTGAGGGCATTCTTGGAGTAGATCCTTGAATCTGTCCATAAGTTTAGAAAATGACTCACTAGGCTTTTGCCTAAACTGAAGGATATCGCTTCTAAGCTTATTTGGTCTTGTAAGTTGGGAAGAACTTCTTGAGGAAGACAACTGTGAAGTGTTCCCATGTGGTTATGGGATTTGTGGGTAACCCATATAACCATTTCTTAGCTTGGTCTTTTAATGTAAAGTGATGAACCTAAGCTTAACAGCATCATCAAAAAGTTGTTGGATCTTAATTAGGACACATACCTTTTCAAATTCCCTTAGAAATATCAGCCCATGGAAGTGGGGCAACATAGTGATGTACTAAGATTTGAGCTCAAAATTATTTCCTTGGGCTTGTGGAAGAATTATACAGGAAGGTTGGGCTGCTCTAGTAGGGTAGAACCTATCTTTCAGAGATTTAGGTGGAGGGTTTCGCTATTGGTCTCCTATAATAAAAGGTATTGATGAGAGTATAGTATAGGGTCACTACTTATTGGATCTCATCTTTCTAACCTATTCTCAGTATTATAGACCCACCTAGGACTCATGCAACAAAAAACTAAACATAAGTAGAATAAGACTACCACAAAAGAAGGGAAAATATTTTTTTGATTTTTGATTTTTGGTTTTTTTTTTTAATTTTTGAGTTTTTTGGCTTTTTGTGAGCTTACCAACAGGGATCCGGGGTTGCTCAATTCATGAGGTACTGCTATAGGGCGAAACCTGTCTTTACCATACTGTGAGGCTTGGCGACCTCCACCTATACAACTATTATTACAAATTGTTCTTCTTAGGAATTCAATAAATGATAAAGAAAAAAGAAAAAAAAGCACTCCGATTTACCAAAAGAAAGCGAAAAATAACATGGAACTGTCTCTCTGGCAACAGTGCGAAAAACATGTCTGAGATTTAAAAGTAACCGCAAGCATACGGATCAGTGTAACTAATGGGTCGAACATAAGGAGAGAACCAATTTATTTTTAGCTTCTTTTAGTAATGCAAAAGTGTAAAGATTGATTATGGTGATCTACTTCTAACCACCGACCTAAAACAATGCATATAATAGAACTTCCTAACCAACACAACTAAGAAAATTAAAAATTGGAATCGAAATTAAAAATTGAACAACCTAACCATTCGTCATGTAGGAATTTAAATACTCAAACCACGCAATTAAAAAGCAAATAACTGAAAGTAAAAGTGCTGAAAAGTAAATAAAAGTGCAAATAAAGGGGACAAAGTTAGAGAGAGGCACACAAGTAGGTTTTTCTAGTTCGCCCAAGGGATGCACTATAAATAATATGAGCTTCCCTACTTGACTAGAGAGTTACTCTTATAAGGGTTGCTCTACTTAGCTTTAGGGGAATGATGCAATATAAATAAGAAAAGTAAAAGGATGGTTCCATAGCTTGAGAGGGGCAAAGCCAACACATGCATCTAGCCAAGGACCATGGGGGAAAGGGAAAGCATCAAAATAAAAACTGAAAATAAAAGCCTAAATTAAGAATGAATGGATAGCCAGAAGAGGGAATGAGAGGGGGGTGACAAGACTTATGTAGAAGCCTACTTACCTGAACTTCAATACTTGAACTTGAAAACTTGATTGATTTGAAATACTATCAGCCCTAAAAACTAGATCTGGAATGATCCAAATCTAAAATTACTAGGTCTGGGGAAAACAAATCTAGAAGTGAAAAAATGAACTTGAAAGAGATGCTCCACAGCTTGTTCTTGTCACCTAAAACTAACCCAGAACTAGAAATTAAAATTACAACTTCAACACCATAAACAATAAAATAAAAGAATGAATCAAAAACAAAAGTTCTTGCATTCATTTAAAAAAAAAAAAAACATTACATAAGTGCTTAAACCAAAACCTAAAACAAAGAACTAGAGAATTAGAACTACAGGAGAAAAAACCAAGAGAAAAAGAGAAAAACTAGAGGAGAAAGTTGCGCCCTCCTTTCCTTGGTCGACTCTCTTATATAAGGAATGGGGAGGGAGAGATAACATAGGAAGTAGGGGAGAGGAGAGAGGAGAGGACGGTCCAAAGGGATCCTCTAGGATAGTGTGATGAGGTGGACATAGGAAAGAAGAGAAAAAAAAAGAAGGAGAGAATGGAGATAGAGAAGAGAATCTAACGATTTGGGTGATAAGGTCGAGGGAGGAGAGAAGAGAAAAATGAAGAAAATAGGGGAGAAAAAGGAAAAATGCCCAAGTGTGGGCCCCTCTGGGATTGTTTGTGAGGTGGAGGAGAGATAAGAGAGAAAATAGGAAATAAAGTAGGGGAGAAAAGGTCTCCCACGATTTTTTTTTGTTTCATTTTTTATTTTATTCTTTTTTCTCTTTCTCTCTCTCTCTTCGAACTTGCACACAAACCCCATCTTTAGATGATTTTTCTCGCTTTGCTTTGATTAATCTTCTAATTTAATGGAAAATCTTGACTATGCCCTTGGTGCTTTAAGTAGGTGAAAAATAGGAGAGAAAATCTTCACAAAATCTCCAAAAAGAGAATCACCCAAAGTGGAGGAGAGAGAGTTCAACTCCCCATGTGGGTCCCTCCATACTTGTTGGCATCTTGAAATATTCCTTATGCCCCTGGAACAACGGCATATGGCTTGGTTCTGCATCTTGGTTTAATTCTAGTCCATTATTCTTTTTCTGGCGCAAAAAGAAAAATTACATGTACGAGTGTCTAAATGAATGTGTACTTTTAATGCAACACATCCATCTTACTCAGAATTTCATCTTCTTTGCAACCATAAAAAGAAATAGGACCTCTTTATATGTAAATTGGAGATACAACGCACGATAGTCCTTAAGGCCTTAAAAATAGAAAACCTACAAAAAGAGAGTAAAACCCAAGGTAGCTCCATTATAAATATATAAAATGCATGCTTTACTACATAAGTTCTCTCACATAAATGTGCTCATCATCAGCCTAAGACCGGAAGTAACCTTCCCTAGCCGAAGCTCTGCCGGAATTCAAATCCAAAAGTAATTGTTCCTAAGCTGGAACTCTGTCCGAATATTACCACAGTCAGCATCTCTTGAAAAAGGAATTTGGAGGTTAAAACCATATTCCCTGAGCCAGGAGAATCCGCAAGAAAGTTCATTCCAGTACTAATTAGGGGGTCCACCCCACTTGACCCAAAACAGGGGTCAAGCTTAGGTATAATTTCTCACCCAAATTAGCATAATGTAGACTTTATATTGCCCTTGTTTTAGTGTACATAATTATTTAAATTCAATCAATATATATATGTGTGATAACCTAGCCATGCATACGGAATAGGAATAATCATGAAAAATATTCGTTCTCAAGCATCTAGTAGGAAGACCAGTCGAACCAAGTAGATTGGGTGCCTAAGACCTTCCCAAATCTATAACCTAACACGTACCCTAAATCTCTAGACCAGACCAAATTTTGGGCCCAACCCCGAGTCCTAGGCACATAATCCTAGGTGGTGACTCCAAATTCCTTTTGTATGATTCCAATCCCCCGTGTTGGACCATCATCAAATCCCCGTATCAATGACGACCTCTACAATCCTATGAAATTGGCGTCCACGTATCTTTGAGCGACAATACGATGGTGTGGGGCCCACGGGTAAGCACACATGACACACCCCTCCCCAAGAAAGAGAAAGAGAGGAGAAAAGGTAGAATGAATACAAGCCTTCCCCCCCCCCCCAAAAAGGGGAAAAGATGTCCTTTTCCAGCCACTACCCTCACAGTGTCGATTCCACTAGGGATATATCAATCTTCCGAACACTAGATGCTACCATTAAATGCAAGAACATTTTCCACAGCATCTATTTGAAAACATGTTTGGCTAACCCCATGTTTGTAATTGTATTCGTTAACCGCATCATGCATCATACATCATGCTTAAAGTGAAATCATTTGGCAAGGGACTCCCTATCATGCCCACACCCTTGAGGAGGTCAGTGTATGTCATGGAGAGTACTCTGAGACCAAATGGTAGCAGCTTCTTATATAAGGGTGTGGGGTATTGTTAAACAGTGAGGATGTTCATAATTGAGCCAGCACCCTCATCTTCAATCACTACTCTAGGAGGAGGGACTCTGGAGTAGGTTCCCCATTGACCATTTGGATGGGTAGGTGAGACTTCTCTCTGACCAGTTGGCTTAACTTGCTCTGGTTCTCCTGAGTTAACTCGGGAAGAGTTCCCGCGATGACCCGTAGGTCCGTTCTGATCCAACTCTCTTGTAACTTGTGCTGGTTCAACCCTGGGAGGCTTTTGGAGTGCATTCAGTATCTGGGGTATTCCTCTCTTGACTTCAACCATTTCTGTATGTAAAGTCTCTACGAGATGGACCCATGCTTGTTCGGGAAATTTAGAATCATGTGGATCTATGCTAACTGGGATATAATCAGTTGGTAGTAGACAATCTCAGAGAGATGATGGGGGTGACACTGAACTTAGATTAGTCAACCGATTACCCTGACATGCCCAAATGGACCGTGGAGAATACTTAAGGTGTGGAATTGTGCATGAACCAAAAATGGTTTATTTTAGGATTCTTGAATTCCCAACCCCTTGTTCACTCTTTCACTAGATTAACAACTAATGATTCATCAAAAGTTAGTTTGCTTAATGATAGGGAGTGGATAGGGGTTGATGCCCCTAATCCACTCAATGCTATAAGTGGGAGATTCATATAAATGGCTTGACCAAAACATCCCTATTAATACATTCTTTGCCAATAAAGTCATGCTTTCCTTAATCTTACCCCACTAGGTGACCTTCCTCCTAGTTTCCTTAGGTCTTTTAGATAATTCAGCATTTTGTGGGACTTTGACAAAATTTAGTCCGGATTGCGCATACCAAACCATCTACATTTCATCTCTAAGAGGAAGGACACCTTTTATCCGTAACCCACTTAGGAGAGCATTTCTTTATGATTAGAATATATCGTAGGAAAATTCCATTCCAAGAGCATAAACAAATTCTACAGATCAGCTTGTGGCATTCCTAGCGTTCTTCATCTATTTCCAATATGATGCGAGCATGCGGTCGATGCAATAGGACCGATAAGGCTTCTTGACAGGATCTATATATGTGAGGTATGTGATCCTTTTGATATACCCATAGGTACGAGATCAAGGGGGTGACTTCCTTGCCCATTACTCGTGACTATACATGAGGTTAAGCAGCTGGCCACGGGGTGGTGGAACCGTGAGTGATTGTGTGCAAAAGTGTAATGCGGAAATATCTTTATTCGATCTCAGAATGTCATAAAGTGGACAGACCACCCCGAGGGTGCTAGCACAATTATGAACATCCTCGCTGTTTAACAATACCCCACACCCTTGTACAGGAAGCAGGTATTATTTGCTCTTAGAGTACTCTCCATGACATGCACTGACCTTCCCAAGGGTGCAAGCATAATAGGGAGTCCCTCACCAAATGATTTCACTTCGAGCACGATGCATATGTGGTTAATGAATACAACTACAAACATGGTGTTAGTGAAACATGTTTTCAAACAAATGTGGTGGAAAATGTTCTTGCATTTAAAGGTAGCAATCACCCTATTGGGTTTCCAAGAGTTGGAATGGAAGAAAAAAGGAAAACAGCAAAACCCAATGAATACCGGTGAGTAGGACAGATGGGTCCCACACCTACTAGTGTGATCCACCTGTCTTCTCTGGGTCTACCGATGGGTAGGACCGACGGGTGCCACACCTACCAATGTGACCCGCTTGTCTTCCCTGAGATTCTGACTCAACCGATGGGTAGGACTGGCGGGTGCCACACCAAGTGTGACTCGCCTGTCTCTTTTGGGTCTACTAGCGAGTAGGATCGATAGCTGCCGAACCTACCAGTATGACTCGCCGGTATGGACAGATTGCACAGGTGTGTTCTCCTACCCACCTGTAGCCTGAATGAGCTCCGATGGAACTCAAACTTGCCGACAACCTTCTTTACGCTATTATATGTGTCATGTCTATATCCCAACTGCCCTGACTAGCCCAAAAATAATTTACAACATTAACACATTTATATGAAAAACTAATTTGCTAAACACAATTTTTTTCCTATTTGAGTTTTAAAAAAGACCCTTGTATGCTTTACAGCCTTTGGCCTCTTCTTCTTGTTTTATACTATTGTATCCTTGTATTTGTTTTGGTATGCTTTTCTTTTGTTTTGGCAATAAGCCATTGTCCTTATCTACCAAAAAAAAAAAAATTGGTAGATAGTGACCTAAATCCTTCTATTGATCCATAAGATTCCTTCATTGGGTAGTCATAAAATGCTGATGTCAATGAATAGTGTATCCCTCATTGTGATTCAATTATGCTTCCTCAATGAATAGAATGATACTTGAACTGGTGAAATTATCGTAATTTCCTTTACCCATCCCCCCTCTAAAGTCAAAGATTTTAGTTATTGAACCACCGCAAGCCTCTTACATGGAATCCATTGATACAACTCAATAAGATCATAAGCATAGATTCTCGAAACCTCAAAGAAGATAGGGCTATGCCATTTTTTGTGATTCCTCTGCAACATTTAGAGTTCCGATGATGGATATTAACTTGATCAATAATGACTCAAGTTAGACTCCACTTAAGCTAGATACTCATGTGAATAAGTTTTGATAGGCTAGCTTTTTCATTAAATCCATGTATGATTAAGTAGTATGTATTTTATCATTTTATAAGGTTAAATTAGCTTTCCCATTACCTGTATGATTAATAAGTGAATTTGTCATTTCATGTGATTTTCATAAGTTTAGTTCTATCATTTCATGCGATAATTTGTATATTTTACTATCATTTCATGTAATTTTATGAAGCTTGACATTTATTCCCCAGTGGAGTTGCCACTGTGAGGGTAGCGGCTGGAAGATGGACTGTTGCTTTCCCTTCCTTTGTGGGGAGGGAAAAGGACTTGCATCAATTCCGTCCTCTCTCATTTTTTTCTCTTTTATGAGGGAGGGGTGTGTCATGTGTGCTTACCCTGTAGGCCCGCACCGCCATATCACCACTCAGAGATGTAGAAGCATATTTTACAAGAGTGTAAAGTTCATCATTTGAGATGGGGGTTTGATGATAGTCTAACATAGGGATCGGAATCATACAAAAGGGGTTTGGAGTCACCACCTAGGATTATGGGCCTAGGACCCAAGGGTGGGCCCAATTCCTGAGAAAAGGGCCTGAAAGTTGGTTTGGTCTAGAGATTTAGGGTAAGTGTCAGGTTGTAGAATTGGGAAGGTGTTCCGCACCCAATCTATCCTGTTCAACCGGTCTTCCTACTAGATGCTTAAGAACGAATATTTTCCATAATTATTCCTATTCCGCATCCATAGCTAAGTTATCACACACATATACATTAACTGAATTTAAATGACATACACTAAAACAAGGTCAATATAAAGTCAACATTGTGCTAATTCTGTTGAGAAATTATACCTGAGCTTGACCCCTGTTTAGGGTAAAGAGGGGTGGACCCCCTCGTTGATGCTGGTACAAACTTTCTTGTGGATTCTCCCAGCTTAGGGGAAGATGGTCTTGACCCCCAACTTCCTTTCTCAAGAGATATTGATTGTGATGATATTCAGATAGAGTTTCGGCTAGGAACGGTTACTTTTAGATTTGGCTTCGGACAGAGCTTTGGCTAGTGAAGGTTGTTTCTGGATTTAGATTCAGATAGAGCTTCGACTAGGGAAGGCTATTTTTGGACTTAGGTTGAAGTGGTATTCGGACAGAGCTTCCACTAGAGATGAGCTACTTCTGGATTTTGGCTAAGGTGGCACTCAAACAGAGCTTCCACTAAGGATAGGCTATGGGAGGGCTAGGCTGAGGTGGCACTCGGATAGAGCTTCCGTTGGGGATAGGCTATGGGAGGGCTAGGAGGGAACTTTTCCTAAAAATCTCACTCAATGAAAGCAAAGGATTGAAAAGTCCCGAAGGCCCGATGAACACTTTGCAGATCTGAAGAACACTTTGGATATTATGAAGATCTCTTCGAAGACTTGGAAAACCTCAAGGGGGGAAGGGGAGGAGAGAGGGTAGAGCTTCACCACTATGGGGTGTTATGGGGTAATCTTGGTCTAGTATGTGTGAGGCTTGGCCAAGTGTACGCGAGGCTTGGTTTGGTGCACATGGGGCTTGGCTGTGCGCACACTGGGCTTGGTTGGGTGCAAGGGGGGCTTGGACGTGTGCACGCGGGGCTTGGTTGTGTGCACGCGGGGCTTGGTTGCGTGCACGCGGGGCTTGTATGGGCGTTGTTTGGGCACTCAAGGCAAGGTATGGGTGCTCACATGGGCGGGGTTTGGGCACTTAAAGTATGATTTTTGGGAATGATTGTGGGAGATCTGATGGTCCGATTTTGACGTACCATATATCATTGGAATCGTAATTTTGAGTACTATGCATCTCTGTGGTCACTTTGAGCGGATTCCTCCGTATATGAAATATCATAATTGGACCATTCTTTTCTCTCACACTGGTTTTTTATGAATTTTGGGTGAGTGTGGAATACTTCTGGGAATAGTTACCTCATTCAGTTATCATCTCTGTCGATTGGAAATGAAAGTCATGTCCAAGATCCATATGTCATCATAGCTGGGGAAGGGTGACAAAATTGGGTGTCTACACACCTTGAGTGCCCAAACCCCGCCCATGCAAGCACCCATGCCTCACCTTGAGTGCTCAAACCCCACCCATGCGAGCACCCACACCTTGCCTTGAGTGCCCAAACCCAGCCCATGAGAGCCTCGTGTGCACCCAGCCAAGCCTCGTGTGCACCCAACCAAGCCCCGGGTGCACTCGGTCAAACCTTGTGTGCACCCAACCAAGCCTCATGTGCACTCGCCTACGCCCTGCGTGCACCCAACCAAGCCCCATGTACACTCAACCAAACCCCGTGTGTACCCAACCAAGCCTCATGTGCACTCGCCTACGCCCTGCGTGCACCCAACCAAGCCCCATGTACACTCAACCAAACCCCGTGTGTACCCAACCAAGCACCCTGTATACCTGCCCAAGCCCCACGTCTGGGTTCTAGCACCTATATCAAAGTTCCAACACCGATGTCAGAGTCCTACCACCCATGCTGAAGCCCCAACACCCATGTCAGAGCCCCAACACCCCTACTGGAGCTCTAACGGCCCTGCTAGACCACCAGCACCCTTGCTAAAACCTCTGATACCCCCATCAGTGATTAGAATCCCTCTTCCAGTGACCGATTTGGAGAAGAAATTCCCTCTTCACTACACTGCCCCGCTAGCGTACCCTACACCGTAGCCTCCCATTGGCCCAAAAAAGAATCTTTTTACCTTATTGGCCCAAAGAAATTATGTTTCACCACATTGGCTATTGAAAATTACCCTCCACCCCATTGGTCCAAAATCTCTCACATTCACCCCATTGGTTTAGAAAAATTACTTTTTACCACCATTGGTTAAGGAATTTTCTCTCTCCTCCTTATTGGTCCAAAAATTCTATAAATACCCCCCTTTCTTTGGTTTTTCACACTAACACATCACAACAAGCCAAGTTTCTTAGGAGCAACCCATGGTAGCAAAGCTCTGCCCTCTCTTCTCCCCTCCCCCTTTGTGGCTTTCCATGTCTTCGGAGAGATCTTCATAAGATCCAAAGTGTTCTTCGGGCCTTCGGAACTCTTCAATCCTTTGCCATTTTCGAGTGAGATTTTTATGTAGGAAAAGTTTCCCCTTAGTCTCCCACCCCCCTTTTGAGGTTCTTTCGGTCTATAGAGAGATCTTTATAAGATTCTTTCGAATCTTTGAAGTGTTCTTTGGGCCTTTGAAGTTCTTCAACCATTTAGGTTTCAGCCTATTCCTAGCGGAAGCTCTGTTTGAGTGCCACCTCAGCCTAGCCCTCCCATAGCCTATCCCTAACGGATGCTCTGTCCAAGTGCCACCTCAGCCTAGCCCTTTCATAGCCTATCCCTAGCGGAAGCTCTACCGGAGTGCTACCTCAGCCAAAATCCAAAAGTAATCGCTCCTAGCCAGAACTCTATCCAAATATTATCATAGTCAGCATCTCTAGAGAAAGGAAGTTGGAGGTCAAGACCATCTTCCCCTGAGCCAGGAGATTCGATAAGAAAGTTCACACCAGCATCAACCAGGGGGTCCACCCCTCTTGACCTAAAACAAGGGTCAAGCTCAGGTATAATTTCTCAATAGAATTAGCATAATGTAGACTTTATATAGATCGTGTTTTAATGTACATATTTATCTAAATTTAGTCAATGTATATTTGTGTGATAAATTAGCCATGCATGCTAAATAGGAATAATTATAGAAAATGTTCGTTCTTAAGCATTAGTAGGAAGACCAGTTGAACTGGGTAGATTGGGTGCCTAACACCATCCTAAATCTACAACCTGACACTTACCCTCAATCTCTGGACCAGACCAACTTTTGGGCCCTTTTCTCAAGAATTGGGCCCACCCCCAGGTCCTAGGCCCATAATCCTAGGTGGTGACTCCAAAGCCTTTTGCATGATCCCAATCCCCATATAGGACCATCATCAAATCCCCTTTTTGAATAATAAACTTTACACTCTTATGAAATAGGCCTTCACGTATCTCCGAGCGGTGATACAGTGGTGCAGGGCCCACAAGGTTAGCACACAAGACACACCCCTTCCTCATGAAAGAGAAAGAGATGAGAGAGGAAAGAATCAATGCAAGCCTTTTCCTCCCCACAAAGGATGGAACGCAATGCATCTCCGGCCGCTACCCTCATAGTTGGCCAACATAGTATCTATTCCGAAGAAAGATGGCAAGGTACGAATGTGTGTGGATTTCCAAGATCTTAACAAGGTGAGCCCTAAGGATGACTTCCCATTACCTCATATTGATGTATTGGTCGACAACATAGCAAGGCATGCCTTGATACCATTTATGGATGGATTCTCGGGAATAGTGAGCATACACCCAAAAGATCATGAAAAGATAGCCTTCACCACTCCATGGGGAACATATTGTTACAAGGTGATGCCTTTTAGACTGAGGAATGCTGGGGCAACTTATCAATGAGCAGCCAAAGCCATATTGCATGACATGATGAACAAAGATGTGGAAGTCTATGTGGACAACATGATAGTGAAGTCAAGGGATCGACAGGGGCATATTCCCACACTAAGACGATTCTTTGAAAGAATTAAGATGTATCAACTGAAGTTGAATCCTCAAAAGTTATTGGGATTCTTGGTGAGTGAAAGGGGCATCGAAGTCAACCCTATCAAGATCAAAGCAATCCGAGAAATGCCCACGCCTCACACTAAGAAGTAGATACGAGGATTCCTGGGCCACATCTAATATATCAGCAGATTCATAGATCAACTGACTATGATCTGCAAACCAATTTTCATGCTGCTGAAGAAGGATCAGCCCACAGAATGGAATAACCAATGCTAATAAGCTTTTGATAAGATCAAAGGATATCTCATGAACCCATCGGTATTAACACCATTGATGGAGGGGGAACTACTTCTGTTGTACTTATCAGTGGGAGAATACTCCGTGGGCTCATTTCTAGCACAAAAGGAGATAGAAAAAGGAGTGGAGCATGCCATATACTACCTCAGCAAGAAGTTCCTAGAATACAAGACATGGTACACATCTTTGGAAAAAAACTTGTGTTGCACTGATTTTGGCGACGAAAAGGTTGCGAACTATATGGTAGCTTATCCGGTACATTTGATCTCAAGTATGGATCCGATCATGTACCACTTTGAGAAACCAGCTCTAATGGGAAGAATGGCTCGATCACTTTTATTATTATCAAAATTTGACATCACCTATGTTGCTCAGAAATCTATTAATGGGCAAGCTATAGCCGATCATTTGGCCACCCACCCCACAGAAGATGGAAGAGCCCTAGATGATGACTTTTTAAATGAAGAGATCACAGCAATAGAAGAAGAAGACACATCTAATGAATGGCAGTTGTTTTTGATGGAGCAGCTAATCAAAAGGAGTGTGGTGTAGGAATATTACTTATCACTCCTAACGGCCTTTATTTGCCTTCATCAATCTACCTTGATTTCCCCTGTACCAACAATATTTCCGAATATGAAGCTTGTGTCTTCAGGCTCAAAACTGCTTTGACCATTGGGGTAAAAAGGATCAAGGTATATGATGATTCATCCATTGTCATCTGCAGACGTAAGGACAATGGAAGACTAGAGATGAGAAATTGAAGCCATATCAAGAACATCTAGAATAAGTGATTGGACACTTTCAGAAGATCTCATGTGAATACTTCCAGAGGGATAACAACCAATTTTTCAATGCCCTTGCAACCTTGGCTTCCATGGCAGAATGCAACCCTATGGCTAGTGTCTGACCATTCTTACTAGAACAAAGAAGCAGGCCCATTTATCAGAACTTGGTGAACTCTCTCACCATAGATGGTCTGTCTTGGTTTGCTCACATAGTGGACTTCATCAGGGGAAGGATGTACCCAATTGAGGCTACAGATAGAGAAGAAATTTCTAAGGAGATATGCAACCCAATTTATTCTTCAAGGGGACTTGTTATACAAGAGATCCCATGATAGAATACAGCGATTGTGTGTAGATGAAGAGCAAGCAACAACAATCATGGAAGAAATTCATCAAGGCCTTTGTGGATCCATATGAATGCCAAGATGCTAGCTAAGAAGATTCTCAAGCTGGGATACTATTGGAACACAATGGAAGCAGACTATGTGCGCTTTGTCAAGAGATGCCACAAATGTTAGATATTTGCCAATATCATACACATCTTGCCAATGGAGTTGCACTTAATCAGTTCTCCTTGGCCATTCTCTACTTGGGGCATTGATATCACAGTAAAGGTTAACCCTAAGGCATCCAATGGTCGTGAGTTCATCTTGGTAGCCATTGATTATTTCACCAAGTGGGTAGAAGCTCAGTCATATCAGTACTCACATCTGCTAAGGTAGCAAAATTTATCCAAGAAAACATTATTTGCTGACATGGAGTGTCTCAAGAGCTAATATCAGATCAAGGATCCCATTTCTGGGGTAAGACTGACAACAAGAACATCAAGGTCATCCTACAGAAAATGGCTGAAACATCCAAGGATTGGGCGGATAAGTTGTCACTTGCTTTGTGGGCAAATTAGACCTCTGTGCGATCCTCGAAAGGGGCAACTCCTTTTTCTTTGGTATATGGGGTTGAGGCGATGCTATCCATGGAAATCTTAGTACCATAGTTAAGGGTACTACTTGATAGTCAGTTACCTAAAGGAGAATGGGTGAAGACTAGACATGATGAGCTCAACTTTCTCGATGAAAGACGTATGAAGGCCATGGATCTGAAGAAATATTAACTAAGAATGGTAAGGCACTTCAACAAAAATATGAAGTCCCGTCACATAAAAGAGGGTGAGTTTGTTCTTCGAGAACAAAGAGCCCCAACTCATGACCCAAGAGGGAAATTTAGGACAAACTAGAGTGGCCCATTTAATGTCAAAGAGATTCTACTAGGCAAGGTTATAAAACTCATAGACCACAATGGCGAGGAAATACCCGGACTGGTGAACATGGATCAACTCAAGAGATATTATGTCTGAAAGGTTGAATAGCCCAAACTGCGCTAGACCTAATTCCTCTCGAGGGATACGTAGGCAACTTGACATGTGCAACTACGGTCTCAACCATGTAAAGATAATAAATTGGTTCATAGATTAATAATCAAGGTATCTAAAAAGATCATCATAGCTTGTGTCCCCCAAGAATCGCCATTTTGCATGCAAGGGCAGTAGGTATCTGTCATTCACCTATGGTCCTCAAAATTCTTATCCAGAATTCCACCCCCAATAGTCGCCACCTGGCACCAGTATATCAAGGCCAGTTCATTCCCCATCCTTGATTAGTCAAGAAAAATAAAAAGGATTTTGATGCAATAGTGGTAAAAGTTTGGTTGCGTCAGTAGCTAATGAGTGATAATAGTCCTGGTGCCTCAATGTCCAAGATCACATCCAAAGAATGATTTTTTTTTGTAACCATCACGAACAAAGGAGAGAGATGATTTTTCAAAGTATCACTCATTAGCTACTGGCATAACCAAAGAAATCTATGAACATGTTGGATACATGAAGCGACATTATCACTTACCCCAACAGGCTTGCATACTCTCCCCACCCAAAGGTGGGATGTTTCAATCTTCTTTGAAGAAGGATTATTTAGAAGAAAACCAATGCTTCTTCGGATGGGGGAAAGAGGAAATGAGGTAATTTGTCAGCTATGGGAAGTTTGACATTCTGAGGGTTGCCAAGATCTTCACTAAACACTTATCATTAGGAGGAATCCATCGGCAGAGATTACAGGATGCCTATCTATTTTGCAAGACAGTAATAAAGCAGCTGAAGGAAGAAAGTGATATCATCCCTGCACTTCTTGCAGAAACACTCAGGAGATTTGACAACATGACCCCAGTTTGTGGCCCACCTATCCTTTGGTCTCAACGGTAGGAAAGTCATTTCCCATTTTGATGGATTACTTAGTGAGGTGATATTTGGATTTTCATGTTATTCTAGTTATTCTAATAACGACTTGGGTTGTGGAATTAATTGTGCCTTAAAATTCAAACTCATGAACTCGACAAAGATTTTCAATGCTAAAAGATAAGTTTTCATTCCAAAATAAAATACCAAGCCTGGCAATACAAAAGGTAAAAAAAAAAAAAAAAAAATGAATATGAGAATGGAGAAAAGAAAAAGAAAAAAGCAACATCTATGTTTTGTAGGAACAACATGAACATATCTCTAGGGATCAACATCCTTATTTGTGCCATGCTCAGACCTATCTATAGAAGCCATCAAGTTACTAGACATGATAGTATCATGTGCTGACTATGAACTCGTCAGTTGTGCCGTGAGGTCCTCAATCTGGGCAGTCTGGTCAGCATTCTATTCCCTCAGAGAAGCAATCCACCCATCCTGGGAAGCAAAAAAGATGGTCAAAGCAAGGAGTAATAATAAAAGAGAATCAAAGATCAAAGAAAAAAAATTAAAAAAATCGGTGAGAATCCCCACCCTCAATACTAAATTCAAAACAAAAAAATCAAATCAAAATTCAAATTCAAAATTCAAAAAATCAAAAAAATCAAAACAATAAAAAAAATTATTAATTTAATTGAAAAATCAGGAATCAAAATCGAAAATTCAAATCAAGATGCAAAAATAAAAATCAAAAATCAAATTTCAAAGTTCAAAATCCAAAATTTTAAAAATCAAAAATCAAATTCAAATTAAGATTCAAATCAAATTTCAAAGTTCAAATAAAAATTCAAAAAACCAAAATCAAGAATCAAGAGTCAAGAATCAAAGATCAAAAATCCAAAAAACATCAAAGTCAAAAATCCAAAAAAGAATAAAAAATCAAAGATCAAGGGTAAAAACTCAGAGAGTCAAAGAATCAAAGATTGAAAAAAAAAAAAAAAAAAGAGAAAAAATCTTTAAGATTCCTACTCCAAGATGTGACTCAAAGATTCTTGCCATAAGACATAAAATGCAAATCAAAATTCATGTGGAAGGTAAAATTCAAAGCACATTCAAATAAAATTCATGTGGGAAGTAAAATTCAAAACCAAATTCATGTGGAGGGTAAAATTCAAAGCACATGCAAATCAAATTTACATGTGAAAGGTGAGAATTAAATTCAAGTGGAAAGTAAAATTCAAAGCAAATTCATGTGGAAGATAAAATTTCCATCTCATTCATGTGAGAAGCAAAATTCAAATCAAATCCAAATCAAGAGCAAATCAAGATTCCAATTCAAAGGTCCAAATTCAAGATTTCAAAAGTCCAAAAGATTAAAAATCCAAAGAAGAATCAAAGAATCAAAGGTTAAAAATCACAAAATCAAGAATAAATTATTAATGTCTTTTACAGGATTGAAAGAGCAGCGAATTTCTTTCCTATAATTGATAGTACCAGATAGCCTAGACCAATTCGAAAGAACCCACCTAGAAACCAGATAGCCCAGACCAGTTTGAAAGTACCCACCTGGAGACTAGATAGCCTAGACCAGTTCGAAAGAACCCGCCTGGAGACTAGATAGCCCAGACTGGTTTGAAAGAACCCACCTGGAGACTAGATAGCCCAGATTGGTTCGAAAGAACCTGCCTAGAGACCAGATAGCCCATATTGGTTCGAAAGAGCCCACCTGGAGACCAGATAGCCCAAATTAGTTCGAAAGAACTAGCCTCGAGACCAGATAGCCCAAGTTGGTTCAAAAGACCCAGCTTGGAGACCAGATATCGCTAGACTTGCACATGGAAGCCCAGCATAGGAAAAGTCAAGAATCAGATACTAACATCTTTTGTAGGATTGGAAGAGCAACAAATTTCTTTCCTACAAATCAATAGCCCAAGTAAGTCCTAAACTTTAAAGTAGTTAAAAGATATTACCTGTTGCATTTCAACTCCGTTATTGATGAGCAAGAAGATGGTAGTACATGCTCTAGGTAAAAAAATGTGGTCGTTCTTTTCTTTGTCGTTTGGTTGTAGGCACAGGCCTCGGCTATGATGACTTACGGATCTTGGATGTGACCTTTAGCTTCCAATCGACAGAGATGACAACTGATTGAGGTAACTATTCCTAGAAGCACTCCATACTCACCTAAAATTTTCATAAATCCTATTTGAGAGAAAAGAAGGGTCCAATTATGGAATTCCATATATGGAGGAATTTGGTCAAAGCAACCATACAGAAGTATAGTACTCAGAATCACGATTCCAACGATATATGGTACGTCAAAATTAGACCATCGGATCTTTTGTAATCACTCCCAAAAATTACACCTTAAGAACCCAAACCCCACCCATGCGAGCCCCCATGCCTTGCCTTAAGTGCCCAAACCCCACCCATGCGAGCCCCCACGCCTTGCTTTCAGTGCCTAAACCCCACCTATGCAAGCCCTTGTGGCCCGCCTCGAATGTGCCCCACACCCGTGCTAGTCCCCCAGGTACACTCTGTCGGCCTGTATGCCCTGCACTCTTCTAGTCCTGCATACCTTGTACCATTACTCATGCCTCGTATGCACCCAACCAAGCCCCAATGCCCCTACCTACGCCCCAGCTCCCCTGTTTTAGCCCCAGCATCCTTGTTGTAGTCCCAACACCATTATTTAAGTCCCAGCGCCCCTGTTTAAGTCCCAATGCCCCTGTTTTAGCCCCAACACCCCTGTTTTAGCCCCAGCACCTGCGTTGACAATCAAAATCTCCATTCTAGTTACCAATTTGAGAAGAGATTCCTTCTTCACCCACTTGTGTACTCTGCACTGCTCTACTAGCATACCCTACACCATGGCCTGCCATTGGTCCAAAAAGGTATCTTTTTACCTTATTGGCCCAAAAAATTACTTTTCCCCTCATTGGGCAAAGAAATTTACCCCCACCCCATTGGTCCAAAATTTCATACTTTCACCCCGTTGGTTTAGGAAACTTACTTTTTACCCCATTGGTCCAAAATTTCCTCTTTCCTCCCTATCGGTCCAAAAATTCTATAAATACCCCCCTCCCTTTGGTTTTTCACACCATAACAACTCAAGGCTCCTAGTGAGCACCCCTTGTAGAGAAGCTCTGCCCTCTCTCCTACCATTCTCCCCTTTACGTTTTTCAAGTCTTCAGAGAGATCTTCATAATTCTTCGGATCTTCGAAGTGTTCTTCGGGCCTTTGAAACTCTTCAATCCTTTACCTTCTTTAACTGAGATTTTTGTGAAGAAAAATTTTCCCTTTAGTCTCCCACCCCCTCTTGAGGTTCTTCAAGTCTTCAGAGAGATCTTCATAAGATCCGAAGTGTTCTTCGGGCCTTCGAAGTTCCTCAATCATTTAGGTTTCGTCAAGCCCTCCCATAGCCTATTCCTAGCAGAAGCTCCATCGGAGTGCCACCTTAGCTTAGCCTTCCCGTAGCAGAAGCTCTGTCGAAGTGCCACCTCAGCCTAGCCCTCCCATAGCCTATCCCCAGATGAAGCTCTATCAGAGTGCCACTGTCACACCCTATTCACACAGAACTGGACCGGTGACTGAGTTAACTCCCATTAATCCAAAACCTACCAGGGTCATCTGATACAGTAACCACTACACAACACACCCACAACCAAAGAAAGTGATTTTTGTATTTCAGCGGAAGTCTTACATGTATATACCTGTAAATACCTCAATACTCTTAATACTCAAATTGTATTACATAGTACATATACATGTGGGCCTGTAGGCGTGATATGATATATACACAAGAATTACAACTTATACATCCAGAGTATGAAAAGGGTAACATCATAAAATAATCAAAAAGAATCTTGGGTTGGTATCAGTGTTGCTGTTTTGCAACACAACTTTCACATGAGCACTCGGCCCTGTGCCTAAGATCTTTAGGGACCCACTAGTCCTCAGCTGAAAACTTCATAATGGGTCCCAACTCTAACTCTTTAGCCGGATAACTTGTAAGATCAACTAAAAGTGATGTACACGTGGGATGAGCTCACTAGCCCAGTAAGTGAAAAGAAAGGCCAAGCAATCATTCGCAATACAAATGCACCTATATGTATGTAAATCCAATTTTATTATCTTAAACCACCTAAACATCACATCTAAGTCATATGTCATATGCTACTCACAACCACAGTGTACGTATGCCCCAGGTATGAACTACGAATCCCATCCTATGATACGCCTACGTCCTAGGCCCATAATCCTAGGTGGTGACTCCAAACCCCTTTATATGATCCCAATCCCCCGTATTGGACCATCATCAAATACCAATCTCAATGATGATCTTTACACTCATGCAAAATAGGCCCCCACGTATCTCCGAGCGGCAGTATGATGGTGTGGAGCCTGTGGGTGTGCATACACAACACACCCCTCCCTAAGAAAGAGAAAGAGGAATGATGGTGGGACAAATGCCAAAGTCTTCTTTTTTCCTCCCACAAAGGGGAAAAGAGGTCTTTTTTCGGCCATTACCCTCACAGTGGCGACTCCAATAGGGAAATGTCAAGCTTTCGATACTAGATGCTACCATTAAATGTAAGAACATTTTCCATCATATCTGTTTGAAAAAATGTTTGGCTAACCCCATGCTTGTACTTATATAAGCTAACCGCATCATGCATCGTGCTCGAAGTGAAATAATTTGGTGGGGGACTCCCTGTCATGCCTGCACCCTCGGGGAGGGTAGTGCGTGTTAGGGAAAGTACTCTGAGAGAAAATGATAGCCGCTTCCTGCACAAGAGTGTGAGGTATTGTTAAACGGTGATGATGTTTGTAATTGTGCCAGTACCCTCGAGGAGGTCCGTGCACTTTATGACATTCTAAGATCGAATAGTGGTATTCCTGCATTACACTTTTCCACATAATCACTCATAGTTCTACCTCCTCTAGGGCCAGTTGCTTAACCTCGTGTGTAGTCACGAGTAATGGGCAAAGAAGTCACCCCCTTGATCCCATACCTCCAGGCATATCAAAAGGATCATGTACCTTATGTATAAAGATCCTGTTAAAGTAGCCTTGTCAGTCCTATTTGCATCCACTGCATACTCACATCATATAGGAAATAGATGGAGAACACTAGGAATGCCACAAGCTGATCTATAAAATTTGTTTGAGGTCTTGAAAAGGAATCTTCCTATAATGCATTCCAGTCATAAAGAAATGCTCTCCCAAGTGGGTTTCGGATAAAAGGTGTCCTTCCTCCTTAGAAATGAGGTATGGATGATTTGGTATACGTGACTCTAGGGTGGTTCCCACCAATGTCCCACAAAATGCCAAATTATCTAAAAGACCCGAGGAAACTAGGAGGAAGGTCACCTAGTGGGATAAGAATAAGGAAAGCATGACTTCATTGACAAAGAATGTCTTATGGGATTCTATTCAAGCCATTTGTATGTATCTCCCACCTATGACATTGAGTGGACTAGGGGCATCAACCCATATCCCCTCCCTATCATTAGGTGGACTAACTTTGGATGAATCATTGGTTGGAAATTGAGCGAATGAATGAACAAAGGATTGGGAATACAAGAATCCTAAAACAAATCACTTTTGGTTCAGGCACAATTCCACATCTCAAGTATTCTCCGCAGTCTATTTGGACATGTCAGGGTAACTGGTTGACTTGCTTAAGTCCAGTGTCACCTCCATCGTCTCTCTGGGACTATCTCCTTCCAAGTGATTACAATCTAGTTCACATGGATCCACTCAACCTTGAATCACCCAAGTAGGCATGGGTCCACCCCGTAGAGACCTTGCAAACAGAAATGGCCAAGGTCAAGGGTGGATTAGCCCAGACATTGCACATGCTACGAAACTCTCCCATGACTAGTCCCAGATCTGAACCAGCACCGGCTATAGGAGAGTTGGAACAAAATGGACCTACGGGTTATCGTGGAACTTCTTCTCGAGTTAACTCAGGAGAACTATAACCAGTCAAGCCAACTGATCAACAAGAAGTTTCTCCCACCTATTCAAATGGTCAACGAGGAACCTATTCCCAATTTCCTTTGCCTAGGGTGGTGATTGAAGATGAGGAAGAGGAGTTTACGGTACACGTCCGAATGGAAACTCCAAAGACGGAAAGAGAAAAACCAAAGAACAGTTGGAAAAGATAAAAAATATGATCCGAGTAGGAAAAAGTTTGAAAAGTCAGGCAGTGGATTCTGATGAGATGAGTTTCTTTTCTGGGGCATGGATTCCGGAGAAGTTCAAGTGGTAGACTGATAGATTTGATGGGTCAGGGGACCCCAACGCTCATCTTAAAGTCTTCCTCAGCATTGCCAAATCATGGCAACTAGTTGATAATCAGATGAGTCAGGTATTTATGTTGACTCTATCAGGCCAGCACTAAGATGGCTCATACAATTGGAGTCTACCCAGACCCCAAATTGGACAACAGTGGTGAAAGCCTTCACCAAGCAGTACTCGTACAACACTGAAGTAGATGTGAAGCATTGGGAACTTAAAACTTTCAGACAGTAGTCAAGAGAAGGATTCACCTTCTTAATAAGGTTTAGAGACAAGGCCGCCATGATGGCATATCGACCTTCTGAAGCAGAGCAAGTAGAAATGTTGATTGAAAATCTATCCAAGCCTTACTATGATGTTCTTTACTATTAACATCTATAGACTTTTGATGCCTTGATAGCCACCAGCACACGTGTGGAGAATAGGATCCAAGGGATGCACAGTATCAAGGAGCCTCTTAAGAAGTGGGAAAGAATATTAGAGTTGGGTGAGGAAAGGGTCCCAAAACTAATGTTGTAGGTGTGGTCCAATAGTCGGTATCACCCGTCACCTCTGCACAACCTTTTGTGATACAGGTAGATGCTCCTATTCAGAAGGCTCCTTGCCCAAGAAGGTAGTTCACTAATTTGGGGATACCTGTAGCAGCAGTATATGAGAAGTTAAAGAAATAAGGATTGCTAGGAATAGTAGCTCCTAGGGTGATTAGCAACCCTCCCCCAGCTTGGTACAGGGACCATGAATACTGTGCTTACCACACTCAGAAGGGTCACACCACTGAAAGGTGCTTAGGTTTGCTACATTCAATCCAATATTTGGTAGACAACGGGACTAATAAAGTTAAAGTCAAGCAACCTCTCGATGTCAATACCAATCCACTCCCAGATAATGGAACCGTCAATATGTTGTCAATGATAAATGATCAACGAGATTTTGATTCTCGGTTCTACGATCTGACTCATCTTATTAGGAATTCCAAGAAGTACCATCTCTAGAAGTGACATTAGTGGGTAGAAAAATTATTGCATATGAAAAGGTTATCTCTCCCCCCCAGAGATAATAAGGCATATAATCAGCTTCATCAAGGTGGCTTATCAGAAGGAATATGACTCTTTCCAAAGGTCCATTTATAGAAGTACCATACGAATAGACACTTCTATCGTCCCTTGTTCTATGGTTCTTGCTCTTGGCACGTGTACAATCTAGAAGATGAAACAATAGAAAGTGATCCCACTCAACTCAACACATCTAGAGCTAAAAAAAATCACATGAATGCCAGCGCCTATAGAAAAATCATGAGGCAAAGGGCCTAGGTCATGAGAACTCCCGAAAGAGAGGAGTCATCAGAAGATCAGGCATCTGCCATCCCTCCTTCATCGTCAACAAGAGAATCCACCGCACCATACCACTAACCTCTACCATATCATCAACCTTCACCATACCGCCAACCTCTACCATACCATCAACCTCCACCATACCACCACCCTTCACCACACCATTAAGGAGAAGGAACCTCATCATCATCTTATCACCCCCTATCTTCATCAAAATACCCTATCTCCTACATTATATCACCTTCATATCACCCCACCTCATATCCCTCGGTACCTTTATACCATTCCCATTCTCAAGGTTCGGTGGATAACCCAAAAGAAGGATGGATTGGTGGGTACGGTTGGAAAGATATGCTTACGTTACCAGAATCTCCAAAGATCACCTCGTCAATAGGTTCAGTGAATGTATTAGGAGAGAGTCAAGATATTAATCCCACATCTTTGATTTAGATAGCCCTACCTCAAGAGGACGATCTAGAAAAAATTAAAGAAGTCACAGATGACCTTCTCAGAGCAGTAATGGCATAGGAAATATGAGAACAAATCAAGGAACACACCTCCCTAATCTATATAGGGAGTGACACAGAAGATGATGAGTCTGGTCTGATCAGGCTCCGAGCCAATGAGATCAAGTCTGACCCTATGGAGATCTTTCGATGCATACGCTCTGAATACAATGAACATTTGGATGCAGGAGAATTTGAGGGCTATGAGGAATCTGATGAAGAACCAAGTGAGGGGGAAATCAGTGAAAAAGAGGACGATGATGATGATGATGATGACGAGAGTGAGGATTGGGATGATGGTGATGACAACGAGAGTGAGGAGTGGGATGATGGTAATGACTCCAATGCTTAGATTGATGATGAGTGCAAGGACTGGGAAGACAATGACTACCAAGGACCTTGGAAAAATGATAAAGATGATAAATCTGGGTATTACTCACCAAGGGATCCAAGAGGATACTCAGTGTATGCTATTGGAGGGGATGACCCTAGAATCAATCCAACATATGCTATCCAATCAGCACTCACAATCCGGATAGGGGTGTATGAATCCATGTCAGAATTAGAAAGTAGTGAGGATCTTGAAGAGCTCAAAAGACTCTTTAAATTTAATCTGGATGATCTTGCAGTGAAACTCAGAATATGGATGATTGACATCTATTGGAAATTGGATATAATGGTGCAACATTTGGACGAAACAAGCAAGATGTTAGGAGAAGTAACCATCAATGAACGCTACTATGCTGAACAAATGGAAAATCTCGAAGAAATAGGGGGAGAAGATGTATTGGAAGAGGCAGTGGATGTCAGATCCCAATGACTTTCCAACTCAGTCAAGAAATTACAAGCTAGGGCTCTTGATATCTGTGGAAGACCTCGAATTCCCATCCCAAGCAGGGAAGGAGAATCTGAAAAAGAAAATGACCTTGTGGTAGGGATAATTACCATAACGGATAGTGATGATGAGGATCACTATCCCATAGATATTGTTGTAAAGAAAACTGTCAGTGTAATGGAGACTAGAAGGGAAAGTGACTACAAGGGCAAGGCCCTAGTGATAGAACAATCAAGGACCAATGAGGCTGGAACAAGTGGCTCAAAGAAAGAACTAGAGAACCCAGTCTTGGCCTAACTCAAGAAGGCTCAGGCCAATATCTCAATTTGGGGATTATTGATGGCCTCCCCTTCACACCGTGAAGTAGTACTGAAATCCCTCACCAATGTGCAAGTTCCTATCGAGATAGATCAGATGTATCTCTCACAAATAGTAGGGGTAACATATGCAGTGCAATCACTAATGTTTTCAGATTCTGAGCTCCCAACCAAAGGAACTCAGCACAACAGAGCTTCCTACGTAATAGTGGAATGCATTGACAAGATTGTTTCCCAAGTCCTCGTTGACAATGGGTCTGCTTTGAATGTTCTACTCTTGAGGTCATCCGAGAGCAAAGGTGAAAATATGGAAGAGATGAGGCCATCAAACTAGACAGTGCGAGGATATGACAATACCAAAAGGGAAGTCCTACGGATCCTTACCATGGTTGTTTTGATTGGTCTGGTGAGGTTCAATATTGACTTCTAGATCATCGACATACTAGCATCTTTCAATATGCTTCTAAGAAGGCCCCAACTACACCATGTAAAGGCAATGTCATCTAGTCTTATCAAAAGGTGAAATTACTACATGAGGGGAAGGTGATCACACTATCACAGGAGACTTGGAGATAGTAAATACTTTCGCCAATATTGAAAAGGGGGAAGAACAGGCCAAAGAGGTCCAACTCAGCAGATTTGAGATAAAAGGAACTTACGCAGTCCTTGCCAAAGGGACATCCAAAGAGCACATCTTAGCTAATTATAAAGCAGTACGGAGTCCACCAATGAGTTGAATGATGACAAACATGCAATACTTTCCTGGAATGGGATTAGGGAAATATCATCAGGGTGTTCCAAAGCTACCTACTTTATTTGTGAGCAAAGGAAGAAGCGGTCTAGGGTGCAATCCTGAAACCCCTGGATCGGGAAGCAATAATGTTAACAAGGGGCAGAAGGTACTAAGAATGACCAAGAAATATCCACCTCTTACTACCCTACTCTCAATGGGTATTTCGTAAGGGAAGTAGAAGATTTTCCTTTTTGTGGGAATGTTGAGCCATGGTTTGATGAAACCGCCACAAAGATGCAACTAGGATTCGAAGTGTTCTTTCAAGACGAGTTCGACTAGGTAACTCATGAGTTAGAACAACTGCAAACCAAAGAAAGTGATCAGGACAACTACATCACTGGAATAGCAGAAATTGCATTGATCAAAGATCGGTTCTCCTTTGAAAACCTTACAACATTGATCCATTCAAAAGAGGCACCAAACCCCCAAATCCTCCTAAAGAGAGAATGAGAAAAGAAGGTAAGACTCGTCTTGAGTTTATAGCTTCCCACTAATTTGAAGAGCCACATTTGTTCCTTTCTATGAGAACCACAAGCTCAAGAGCTACATGAGCTCAAGCCCAGGCCCTTTAGAGGAAGGAGCATGTATATGAAGCAAAGAAGAGCATAAAGAATGATGGTCTACATGTACTGGGCCCGAATCAACTGCAATAGAAAGGTCCGTGACGGTGGTCAGAGATATGACCAAGAAGCAGGAATAGCCTCAATCAATAGGCTTGAAAAGTTGGACTTCATAGAAAGAGGATTGAGCAATCTCCACTGCCTCTCACCCCTCAGAAAGTTCAGCTTCAGAGAACATGAAATTAACCGGCTCATCATAGTGAAGAAGCACCTGTTATAGAGAACAAGTGCACCACTGAGGAGATAGCAGTGACATTCATGGAAGAAGAAAAAGGCCCTTTGTGACATCTACTCATCCATCAAGCCATTGAGCCACTCTCGAACTAGACAAACATTGGAGAGAACTATAAGTTTACTCATTCTACTGAGTCAACCAACCTAAATACCACTGAAAAAGTATCAAGTCAGTCATCGATTCTATAGTCGAGTCTATTGTTGAGTCTTCTATTTATGATTACATGTCTATCTTCCCTCTTGAAGAAAGTCTAGAGTCCGTGTATGTTGAGTCTGTTACTCCTTTTATGAATGAAATTTCTAATTCTGAGTATGACATGCCTCCTTTTTCTGTTGATGATCTTAATAAATATCATGATCTAATAAAACAATGCAAACCAAAGAAAGCCCAAGCCATCCGTAAGGATACCCGGGTTATTAATTTGGGAGCCAAGTAATGCCAATGAGAGGTAAAGATTGGTACCACTCTGGATGATGAAGAAGAAGAGTAGATGATTAATCTTCTGAAGGAATTCGCTGAAGTCTTTGCATGGTCTTATGAGGATATGCCTGGGATAGACCCCAACACTATGCAACATCGTTTGTTGACCTACCCCAGGGTAAAGCCTGTCAAGTAGAAGATCAAAAGAATGCATCCAGAATGGAGTGAAAAGATTAGAGAAGATGTCATGAAACAGTGGAATGTAGGGCTTTTACAAGTGGTGAAATACCCCCAATGGTTGGCCAACATAGTACCAGTGCCAAAGAAAGATGGCAGGGTATGTATGTGTGTAAATTTCTGAGATCTTAATAAGGTGAGCCCTAAGGATGATTTCTCACTACCTCACATTGATGTATTAGTTGACAACATAACAGGGCATGCTTTGTTATCATTTATGGATGGATTCTCGGGATGCAATCAAGTGAGTATGCATCCGAGGATCGTGAAAAGACCGCCTTTACCACTCTGTGGGGAACTTATTTTTACAAGGTAATGTCCTTTGGACTGAAGAATGCTGGGGTAATTTATCAGAGAGTAGCTATAGCCATACTAGATGACATGATGATCAAAGATGTGGAAGTCTATGTAGATGACATGATAGTGAAGTTAAGGGATCGATAGGGGCATATTCCCACACTAAGGCGATTCTTTGAAAGAGTCAAGAAGTATCAGCTGAAGTTAAATCCTTAAAAGTGTGTATTCAGGGCAACAATAAGAAATTGTTGGGGTTCTTTGTGAGTGAAAGGGGCATCGAAGTCGACCCTATCAAGATCAAGGCAATCCAAGAAATGTCCACACCTCGGACGGAAAAGGAGATACGGGGATTCTTGGTTCATATTCAATATATCAGCAGGTTCATAGTTAAACTAGCTATGATTTTTTAGTCAATATTTAAGCTGATAAAGAAGGATCAGCCCACAGAATGGAATGACCAATGCCAACCAGTTTTTGATAAGATAAAAGGATATCTTATAAACCCACAAGTATTGACACCATCGATGGAAGGGCAACCACTTCTGTTGTACTTATCAGTGGGAGAATATTCCAAGGGCTCATTGCTAGCACAAAAGAAAATAGCGAAGGGGGTAGAGCATGCCATATACTACCTCAGCAAGAAGTTCTTGGAGTATGAAACATGGTACACATATTTAGAAAGAACTTGTGCTGCACTAATTTGGGCAACAAAAAGGCTGCAACACTACATGGTGACTTATCAAGTACATTTGATCTCAAGAATGGATCCAATTAAGTACCTCTTTGAGAAACCAGCTCTAATAGGAAGGATGGATGGATGGTTGTTATTGCTATCAGAATTTGACATCACTTATGTTTCTCAGAAGTCTATTAAGGGGTAAGCTATAGATGATCATTTGGCTTACCACCCCACAGAAGATGGAAGAGCCTTGGATGATGCCTTTCCGGATGAAGAAATCACAGCAATAGGAGAAGAAGAGGTAGCTAATGAATGGCAGTTATTCTTTGATGGAGCAACTAACCAAAAGGGGTGTGGCGGAGGAATATTGCTTATTACTTCGGATGGCCTTTACTTGCCTTTGTCATTCCACCTTGATTTACCCAGCACCAACAATATTGCTGAATTTGAAGCTTGTGCATTGGGCTTGGAAATAACTCTGACCATTAGGGCAAAAAGGATCAAGGTGTAAGGAGATTCATCCATTGTTCAGACGCAAGGAAAATGGAAGACTAGAGATGAGAAACTGAAACCGTATCAAAAACATCTTGAAGAGGTGGTTGGACACTTTGAGAAGATCTCATTTGAATACTTCCAGAGTAACAACTGGTTTACCGATGCCTTTGCAACCTTGGCTTCCATGGTAGAATGCAACTCTATGGCTAGAATCCGACCATTCTTAATGGAACAAAGAAGCAAGCCCATTTACCAGAATATGGTGAACTCTCTCACCATAGATGGTCAGTCTTAGTTTGCTCACATACTGAACTTCATCAGGGAAAGGAAGTACCTGGTTGAAGCTACAGATAGAGAAAAGAAACTTCTAAAGAGATATGTGACTCAGTTTATTCTTCAAGGGGACTTGTTATACAAGAGATCCTATGATGGAATATAGTTGTTATGTGTGGATGAAGAGAAGCTACAATGATCATGGAGGAAATTCACCAAGGCCTTTGTGATCCTATGATGGCATATGCTAGCTAAGAAGATTCTCAGACTGAGATACTACTGGAACACAATGGAAGCAAACTGTGTGAGATTTGTCAAGAGATGCCACAAAAGTCAGATATTTGTCAATATTATACACATCCCACTAATAGAATTGCACTCACTCAATTCTCCTTGGCCATTTGCTACTTGGGGCATTGACATCATAAGGAAGATCAACCCCAAAGCATCCAATGGTCACGAGTTCATTTTAGTAGCCATTGATTATTTCACCAAGTGGGTAGAAGCTCAGTCATATGCAGTCCTCATATCTGGTAAGGTGGAAAAAATCATCTAAGAAAATATCATTTGTCGATATGGAGTACCCTAAGAGCTAATATTGGATCAAGGATCCCATTTCTGAGGCAAAACTGACAAGATCTGCAAAAAGTTCAGTATCAAAAGGCACCACTCTACCACTTACAGGCCACATACCAATGGGGAAGTAGAAGCAACTAACAAGAACATCAAGGTCATCCTACAGAAAATGGCTGAAACACACAAGGATTGGGCGGATAAGTTGCCACTTGCTTTATGGGCATATCATACTTCTGTATAAACCTCAACAAGAGCAACTCCTTTTTCCTTGGTATATAGGGTTGAGGTAGTTCTACCCATGAAAATTCTAGTACCATCCCTAAGGGTGCTCCTGGATAGTTAATTACCTGAAGGAGAATGGGTGAAGGCCAAACACGATGAGCTCAATTTTCTTGATGAAAGACGTATGAAGGCCATGGATAGTCTGAGAAAATATCAACTAAGAATAGCAAGGGCCTTCAACAAGAAAGTGAAGCCCTATGACATAGAAGAGAATAAAGAGCCCCAATTCATGACCTAAGAGGAAAATTCAGGCTCAACTGGAGTGGCCCATTCACTATCAAAGAAATTCTACCACGCAAGGCTGTGAAGCTCACAGACCACAACGGTAAAGAAATACCTGGACTGGTCAATATGGATCAACTCAAGAGATATTATTTATGAAAGGGTGAATATTATGAACAACGCTAGACCTGATTCCTCTCAAGGGATAGGTAGGCAACTTGACATGTGCAAGTGCGGTCTCAACAATCTCAAGGCAATAAATTGGTTCCAAGATTAATAATCAACGTATCTAAAATGATCATCATAGCTTGTGACCCCTAAGAATCGCCATTCGGCATATAAGGCCATTAGGTATCCATCATTCACCTATGGTCCTCTAAATTATTATCCAGAATTCCATCCCCCAAAAAAGTCACCACCCGGCACAAGTAAATCAAGGCCAGTTCATTCCCCATCCTTGATCAGTAAAAAAAAAAAAGACTTTGATGCAACAGTGGTAAAGATTTGGTTGTGTCAATAGCTAATTAGTGATATTTTGAAAAATCACATCTCCTCTTTGTTTGTGATGGTTGCAGGAAATGTCATGGACTCTTTGGATGAGACATTGAGAAAATGGACCTTGAACATAAACATTATGACACTAGGACTACTAGAATCTATGAGTATGTCGATGCTCAGTCGGATTGGGTGCGTAGAATTACATCACAATTCACTCCAATAGGTGCCTCAACACTGGGATAGTGATTTCGCGTATTTCAGTTTGGGTTGGTTGAGAACTCCCCAACTCTCAAAGAATTCTGAGTTTGCATGCTATCTCCACCTAAGGGCAGATTAATTCAACCATCTTTGAAGAAAGACTACTTGGAGGAAATTCAGGACTTCTTTGGATGGGAAAGGGAGGAAATGAAGCAGTTTATTAGATATAGGAAGATTGACATCTTGAAGGTGGCTGGGATCTTCACCTGGTATCTATCGCTGGGAGGAATCCATCAACAAAGATCACAAGATGCTTTGTACACCACTTGTTCTGATAGGAATGGTAAAGTAATTGAAGGAAGCAGGAGATATCATCCCCACGGTCGTTATAGAAACACTTAAGGGATTTGATGACATGAGCCATAGCCATAGATTTGGAATTTATCATTATCAAGGAAGTTATACTATTTTCCAACTTTGGCTACTTAACAAATTGAAATTGACCAGGCCGTTAAATGCATGCCAACTTGGAGTTCTTTGCTACAAAGACAAGAGGGAAGTCCCCGAATTCAAGCTCATTATTGATTGGGAGGAGTACCTATAAGGAAGAACTACACAAGATATTGCATGGAGATACTTAGAGTGGTCACAAGATGATTTTCTAATGAAGACCCTTGGATGCAACTACGTTATGTTGATGGGGTTGACTCATACATCCTTTTACTTACCCACTTACATCATTCGGCAATATGGATTGGAAACAGAGGATCTGGAAGAGTTGGTGAACTTCTACCATCCCAAGAACTATCTCCCCACATTATTTCCCACCTATCCTATCTTTGGTAGGAAAGTTATTTCCATTCTATGTAATTCACTTGGTAGTAAAGTGAGGTGATATTTGGCTTTTCGTATTATTCCAGTTATTCTAAGGAAGACTTGAGTAGTGGAATTAATTGTGCCTGAAAATTCAAATTCTTGAACAAAAGAGATTTTCTTTATGCCAAAGATAGATTTCCATTCCAAAAATAAAATGCCAAATCTGGCAATACAAAAGGTAAAAAAAAAAATGATAGATGAATATGGGGAGGGAAAAAGAAAAAAAAAAGGCAACAGTTATGTTTTGCAGGAACAAGGACAGGTCTCTAGGAATTAGCATCCTCATCTGCTCCATACTCGGGGTCATCCACAGGGAACAATAAGGAATCATCAGGTTCTAACCATGAATTTTCCATCCTCCTGGTGAGATCCCGAATCTGAGTATCTTGTCGAGTAATCACTTCCTGCTAAGAGCCAATATGTCCTCTCAAACAAGCAATCTCTCCATCGTGGGAAATATAAGAAATGGTCCAAATAAGATAAAATGAAGAAAGAGGACTAAGTCAAGGAAATGATGATACCTTAAGCAGCACTACATCACAAAGGCCCTGGTGCATCTGCCTAATATTAGCGTAGACCTTCGGAGACACCTGATAAGGACCTTGTTAGTCAAAAGAAGTTAAAACACAATCAGATGAGAAGTTTTTGGACACTCACACAGTCATAGGGGATAGGTAGTCCAAGGGAGGCATCTCAGTCCAGTCTGCGTTCAAGAAGCTTTGGGACACCGGGGTTGGCTACATCAGGATAAAACCAACTCGGGAAGCCAGAAAAAGGGACGGTGGCCATGTTATAAGATCCACCTACAGTAGTAGAGGGTCCGGCAAAGGAAGGATCAGTAGCATTTGATTGTGCCCGAATAGGAGAGGGGGCCGCATGGCGTGTCCTCCACTAATAGAAATAAGAAAAAAAAAGAACCAAAAATGGATTTGAAATATGAAAAGGACATTCAAGAAGAGGAGCATACCATTGGACCTGTGGGACCAAGGGGGACACAAACTATCTCTCTCTCAAGGATGGCCTCATAATCTCCATTCATATCTATGAAAGAGGCATCCCATACTCCTTCAGCCAGTTCCATGACCTGGTCCTCGAGAATCAGCTCTGGATGATGCATGGTCAGAGGAGAAAGACATGGAGGAAAGCGTCGTTCTGCACTAGACCACTGGAAAGTGACCCGTTGCCCCAAGTACCAAGCATGGCCCCAAAGACCCCTAAACAAAACCCTATTCTCAGTCAAGTCTGGCCCAAGCAACCTCCTCGGTAACATGGAACCCAAGATGTCAAAAGGTTTCCAAGTAACCTACAAGTTCAGAAGAAGTAAAACACAAGACAAAGGAAAACTTAGAGCCAAATATGACTTACCTTAGTAAGCTCATTCAAGAGAGAACGAGTGGTGGTCCCTGGAGGAAAGCGTCTGACCTCGAGTATCTAACCATCACCCCATCTCATGGCCACAGGAAAGAATGAGGCCTGTGGATTCTTCAATATAGGGGCCATAATCCCTAAATGCTCATATGACCTAGGCTGATTTGAAAAATCAAAGTAAGAAGGTGCAACCAAATGAAAGGAAAGGTGTATCGATGGGGGATTACCTAGATAATGTAGCCCACTCCCTTATGGCCATGATCTCCATATGCCAGAAGGTCAAGTGTCTATAGCAGGTATGTGTAGGCTGCCCTGCCCCAATCCTAAGTGTCCATCTCCCAGAGATTCCGGAAAAGGGTAGCCATACGGATGTCTATCCCACCTCAAAATTTGCTAAAGAGGCACTGACCCACTGCATGATTGTATCGGGATTCACCATTAGGTTGGGTCTCCACCAACGAGCACTAATGTTACCTAGGCAGACGGATATCTAGTCAGCAGAAATGGTATTGCCAGTCAAGTCTATAAAATCCTCTGCCTATATGGTCTTAGGTAGAATCAAGGGCCTCCTCCCACATGGTATGCCTGTCAGGGCATAGAAGCAAAAAGGGGTGATGATGATCTCTCCTGTGGTAAGATGAAAAGAATGGGTGCTCAGCCACCACTACTCGATCAGGCCTCCTACCAATCCAGGGCTGAACTTCTTGGTCTCTAACGAGGTAATTCTACTTAGGTAAGATCCATCAACGATACATTTGACTTTGTAGGGAAGTACCCGGTACCATTTCTGGACTGTGTTGGGATGGCCATATCTGGCCAATGTGGGAGGCCCATCCTCACGGGGCACCTAAAAATAACAAAAGATTAATAAATAACAAAAAAAAAAAGAAATGAAAATGATGATAATAATAACAATAAATGCATAAGTTTTCAAAAATAATAAAGACATAACCCCATGTGCCCCATACGGAGTTACATATATGGTCCTGTGTCCCCTGGAGCATCCATCTAGTGTACCAGTTAGCAGGGCCCTCGCCTCCCCTAGCTGAGGTATCACGGCTCACTATGCCATCTAGTCGGAGCCCTCCGGGAGTCTTTCTCCTCCTTCTCTCAGCCATAATTTTTCCAAAATTATTGAGAACCCCAAGAAATTCCAAAATTTGTAGAAAAACCCAAAAAGATTAAAAATTCCCAAATGGCTCCCTCCTTAAGAACTATGAAGATCTTTAAAGAAAGGATGAAGATCTTCGAAGAAGCTTCAAGAGAAACTTGAAGATCTTCAAAGAAATTCGAAGAAACCCAATGAAAATACGAAGAACTTTGAATGATCTTGAAGCCTTCAAGGAAATTTCAAAAAAAAAAAACTGAGCTCACTCACCCACAACTCACTCTCAACCCGGAGAATCGAAAATGTGAAGTGAGTGAGAGGGCAGACCATTTTATGGTTCAAAAATTCAGACTTAAAAAAAAAATTATCCAAATTCCAATTTCAAGGTGCAAATCAAAGATTCCTACCACAAAACATAAAATGCAAATCAAATTCAAGTGAAAATAAAAATTCAAATCAGATGAAAGTCAAATTCAAAACAAATTCAAGTGAAAAACATAATTCAAATCAAATGCAAATAAAATTCAAGTCAAATGCAAATCAAATTCAAGTCAAATTGAAAAGCAAAATTCAAGTAAAAAGAAAATCAAGATTCCAATTCAAAGCTCCAAATTTAAGAATCCAAATCAAAGATCAAAAGACAATAATCAAGAAAGAAAGAATCTCATTGAACTGGCCCTAGGTGGCCCAATCTCATTGAACCGACCCCAGATGGCCCAATTTCATTAAATCGGCCCTAAGTGGCTTAATCTCATTGAACCGGCCCCAGGTGGCCTAATCTCATTAAATTGGCCCCAGGTGGCTCAATTTCATTGAACCGGGCCCAAGTGGCCCAATCTCATTGGACAATTCTATAGACTGGCACATGGAAGCCTAGCCCTTAAAAGTTAAGAATCATATACTAACATCTTTTACAGGGAGTGCTCAAATCTCTGCAAACAATGACTCAAGAACCAAACTCAAATATTAACATCTTCTACAAGGAGGGCTCAAATCTCTGCAAACAA
Organism: Macadamia integrifolia; assembly: GCF_013358625.1. NCBI lineage: Eukaryota > Viridiplantae > Streptophyta > Magnoliopsida > Proteales > Proteaceae > Macadamia > Macadamia integrifolia. Next base: position 26,206,241 of record NC_056563.1, on the reverse strand, counting down.
TGGCTCAAGAACAAACTCAAATACTACATCTTCTGGGGAGGGCTCAAATCTCTGCAAATGATGGCACAAGAACAAACTTAAATACTAACATCTTTTGTAGGGAGGGTTCAAATCTCTAGAAAACGATGGCTCAACATCTTCTACAGGGTTGAAAGGGTTCAAATTTCTTTCCTGCGATCGACAACCCAGGTAAGATCCTAAACTTTGAAGTAGTTAAAGATATTATTTGTTGCATTTTCAACTCTGTCATTGATGAGCAAAATGATGGCAGTACATGCTCCAGGAGACAAAATGTAGTCATTCTTTTCTTTTCCCTTCGGCTACTGGCACAGGCCTTGGTCAAAGCAAGGCATTCTACAGACACCAAATTTTGTGACCCTCCCCCAACTATGATGACTTACAGATCATGGATGCGACCTCTTGCTTCCAATCAATAGAGATGACAACTGATTGAGTTGATCCAAACCATAAACATTCCATACTCACTTAAAAATCTCAGAAATCCCGTACGAGAGAAAAGAAGGTTCCTAATTATGACTTCTCATATACGAAGGAATCTAGTCCAAAGTGATTGTACAGATGCATAGTACTCGAATCACAATTCCAACAATATATGGTGCGTCAAAATTGGACCATCAGATCTCCCACAATCATTCCTAGAAGATAAACCATACGCACCCACACTATGCCATGAGCACCCAAACCCCACCCATGCAAGCACCCACACCATGCCATGAGCACCCAAACCCCACCCATACAAGCAGTCACACCCCAACCCAGCATGCCCACGCGTGCACCAACCCCCAGCCTTACGCACCTCGTGTGCACTAGACTTGCACACCCCCGTGTGCACCAGCCCACAGCCCTGCTATCCCCGCGTGCACCAGCCTTGTGTGCCCCACATGCACCAACCTTGCATGACTTTGCATGCACCAGCCCATTGCCTGGCTTCCCATGTGTACCAACCCCGTGCATCCCCAACCTATCACCACGTGCCCCTGCCTGCCATCGCATGCCCCCACCTACCACTGTGCACTAATGCCTGTCACTACTCGCCCCTGCCTGTCACCACATGACCCCACTTTCATCGCACCCCCCATTTGCCATTGTGCACCCTCGTCTATTGTCATGTGCCCTTGCCTGTCACCATGTGCCCCTACCTACCCCTGTCCACCCCCGCATGTCATGCGCATGGCCCTGCCTATCGTGCATGCGGCCCCACGCTTCCCATTGGTGACTGGCATCCTCACTCTGATGAGAAATGTTTTTATTAAGATTCCCTCTTCACCTGCTTGTGTACTCTGCACCACCCTTCTAGTATACCCTACACCGCAACCTCCCATTAGCCAAAAAAGTATATTTTTTACTCTATTGTCTAAGGAAAGCATCTTTTCACCTTATTAGCCAAAGAAATTCATCCTTCACACCATTGGCCCAAAAATTTACCTTTTTACCCCATTGGCCAAGAAAATATACTTTCTTACCCCATTGGCCAAGGAAATCCCCACTTCCACCCCATTGGCCCAAAAAATCTATAAATATCCCCCATCCCTTTGGTTTTTCACACTCAAGCCTCCTAGGGAGCACCCCTTGTAGAGAAGATTTGCCCTCTCTCTTTCCCCCCCTCTTTGAGGTTCTTCAAGTCTTTGAAGAGATTTTCAAAGATTCAAACTGTTCTTCGAATCTACAAAGTGTTATTTGGGCCTTCGAAGTTCTTCAATCATCCAAAATTTTTTGAGTGAGCATTTTGTGTAGGAGAAACTTTGCCTTCGTTTCCCCCCCTTTGAGGTTCTTTAAGTCTTCAAAGCAATCTTCATAGATTCGAACTATTTTTTGAATCTTCAAAGTGATCTTCGGGCCTTTGAAGTTCCTCAATCATTCGAATCTCGTCAAGCCTTAGCATAAACCCTCCCATAGCTTATTCCTAGCAGAAGCTCTCTACTAGAGTGCCACCTCATCATAACCCTCCCATAGCCTATTCCTAGTGGAAGCTCTACCGGAGTGCCACCTCATCATATCCCTCCCATAGCCTATCCCCAATGGAAGCTCTATAGAACTAACACCTCAACCTAAGCCCGAAAATAGCCTTCCCTAGCCGAAGCTCTGTCGAAATTCAAATCTAAAAGTAACTGCTGTTTATAGCCAGAACTCTGTCTAAATATTACCACAGTCAACATCTCTCAAAAATGGAAGTTGGAGGTCAAGACAATCTTCCCCTGATCCAGGAGAATCCACAGAAAGTTCATGCCAATACTAATCGGGGGTCCACCCCTCTTGACTCGAAACATGGGTTAAGCTCAGGTATAATCTCTCACCCGAATTAGCATAATGTGGACTTTTTATTAACCTTGTTTTAGTATACATAATTAATTAAATTCAGTTAATGTATATATATATATATATGAGATAACTTAGCCATGCATGCAGTATAAAATAATCATGGAAAATGTTCGTTCTTCAAGCATTTAGTAGGAAAACCGGTTGAACCACATAGATTGGGTGCCTAACACATTCCCAACTCTACAACCTGACACGTACCCAAAATCTCTGGACCAGACCAACTTTCGAGCCCTTTTCTTAGGAATCGAGCTAACTCCCGAGTCCTAGACCCATAATCCTAAGTGGCAACTCCAAACCCCTTTTGTATCCCGATCCCCTATATTAGACCATCATTAAATACTCGTCTCAATGACGACCTTTACATTCCTGTGATATAGGCCCCCACGTATCTCTGAGTGGTGGTACAGTGGTGCTGGGCCCGTGGGTGTGCACGTACGACAACCCCTCTTTAAGAAAGGGAAAAAGAGGGGAGAGGGCTAAATGCCAAGTCTTCTTTTTTCCCCCCACAAAGGGGGAGTTCTTTTTTTTGGTTGCTACCCTCACACTTGTATCACAAATGATTGTGAAGAGGTGACAGGTGACACTAACTGTTAGATCGCACTCTTTCCTTACCCAACTCTGGCATTCTTTCCCACATCTTGAGAAGCTCCTTAATACTGTGCATCCCTAAGGATCCTATTCTCAACATGTGTCCCAGTGGCTATCAAAGCATTAAAAGTATATAGATGCTGGTAGTAGAGAACATCATAGTAAGGCTTGGATAGCTTTTCAATTAATAAATCTACTTGTTCAGCTTCAGAAGATCGATCTACCATCTTGGTGGCCTTGTCTTTGAACCTCATCAGGTAGGTAGTGAATCCTTCTCTAGGATGCGTCTCAAGGTCTCAAGCTCCTAATGCTTCACAGCTACTTCAGTGTTGTAAAAGTTCTGCTTGGTGAAGGCTTTCACCACTATTGTCCAATTCTATATCTATGTAGATTCCAACTATGTGAGCCATCTTATTGCTGGCCCTGATATTGTCAACATGAATGCTTGACCCATTTGATTGTCAGCAAGCTACCATGACTTCGCAATGTTGAGGAAGACCTTCAGATGAGCCTTAGGGTCCCTTGACCCATCAAACTTATCAATTTACCACTTGAATTTCTTGAGAATCCTTGCCCCAAAAAAGAAGCTCATCTCATCAGAATCCACTGCTTGACTTTTCGAACCCTTTTCTGCTTGGATCATATTCTTCAACTTCACTAACTATTCTCCAGTTTTTCTTTCTTTCTCTTTCTCTAGAGGTTCCATCTGGAGATGTGCTGGAAATTCTTCTTCCTCATTCTCAATCACAACCCTTGGTGGAGGAACTCGAGAATAAGTTCCTCACTGACCATTTGGGCAGGTTCATTCTGGTTCTCCTGAATCAACTCTAGAGGAAGTTCCATGATGACCCGTGGGTCTGTTTTGTTCCAATTCTCCTATAGCTAGAATTGGGTCAGCCTTAGGATCAGTCTAGGAAGGTTCCAAAACAGGTGCAATACTTGAGCTAATCCATTCTTGACTTCAGCCATTTCTGTTTGCAATGTCCCTACTAGGTGGACCCATGCTTGTTTAGGTGATTCGACATAGGGTGGATCCATGTGAACTGGATTGTAATCACTTAGAAGGAGACAGTCTCAGAGAGAAGATGGAGGTGACACTAGACTTGAGCGAATCAACCGGTTACCCTGACGTGTCCAAACGGCCTGTGAAGAATACTTGAGGTGTGGAAATGTGCCTGAACAAAAAGTGGTTTATTTTAGGATTCTTGCATTCCCATCCCTTTATTCATACATTCACTCATTTGCCAACCAATAATTATCCAACGTTAGTCCACTTAATGATTGGGAGTAGATAGGGACTGATCCCCGAGTCCACTCAATGTCATAGGTGGGAGATACACACAAATGGCTTGAACAAAATATTCCTATAAGACATTCTCTGTCAATAAATTCATGCTTTTCTTAATATTATCCCACTTGGTGGACCTTCCTCCTAGTTTCCTTGGGTCATTAGATAATTTTCCATTTTACGGAATTTTGACAGGAACCACCTTAGAGTCACGCATACCAAATCATCAACATATCATTTCTAAGGAGGAAGGACACCTTTCATCTGAAACCCACTTAGGAGAGAATTTCCATATAACTAGAATGCACTATAGGAAGATTCTTTTTCAAGGCCTCAAACTAGTTCTACATATCAGCTTGTGGCATTTCTAGCATTCTCCATCTATTTCTCACATGATGCAAGTATGCAGTGGATGCAAATAGGACCGATAAGGCTTCCTTGACAGGATCTATATACACAAGGTATGTTATCCTTTTGATATACCTAAAGGTACAAAATCAAGGGGGTGACGTCCTTGCTCATTACTCGTGACTACACACGAGGTCAAGCAACTAGCCATCGGAGTGGTAGAACCGTGAGTGACTGTATGCATAATTGTAATGTGGGAATACCATTATTCAATCTCAGAATGTCATAAAGTGCATGGACCTCCTCGAGGGTGTTGGAACAATTACAAACATCCTCGTCATTTAATAATACCCCACACCCTTGTACAGGAAGCGGCTATCATTTGCTCTCAGAGTACTCTCCATGACATGCACTGACCTCTATGAGGGTGCGGGCATGACAAGGAGTTGATAAGAACATTTATGTTTGAAATCTAGGGTATGAAGGATGCATTTTACATATTTAGAATGGAGCTACCTTTGTTTTTACTCTCTTTTTGTAGGTTTTATATTTTAAAGGCCTTAAGGACTATCAGGCACTCTATCTCCAATTTTACACATAAAGAGGTCCTGTTTCTTTTCATGGTTGGAAAGAAGAAAAAATTCTGAGTAAGATGGACATGTTGCATTAAAATTACATATCCGTTTGGTTGCTCATACAAGTGATTATTCTTTTTGGGCAGAAAATGAATGATGGATCAGAACTAAACTGAGATGCTGAATCAACCTGTTTGCAGTTGTCACAAGTGTGCAAAGAACATTCCAAATGCCAATAAGGATAGGTAGACCCCCCTTGAGTGATTGAAGATTCATTTTGGGTAACAACGACTATCTAGTGTAGTTGGTGAGTTGTGGTGTGCAAAAATCCCTTGCTCACCCCTAGGTCTCAAGTTCGAACCTCTTGGATGCCATTTTTTGAGATTTTTTTTGAAAGATTTTCTCTCTCCTACTCATCAATTAAAGCAAGGAGGTCACCCAAGGGAGAGCTTTGTGCGCAAGTTTGAAAAGAGAGAGAAAAAGAAGGAAATAAAAGAGAAAAATAGAAAAAAGGGAGAAAAAAAATAGAAAAGAAAAAAAAAAAAGGAAAATTCATCCAAGCTTTTCTCTCCCCTACTTTCTTTCCTATTTTCTCCCTTCTCTCTCCTCCACCACACAAATTTGATCCAAGAGGGGCCCACACTTAGTCATCCTTCTCATTTTCTCCCCTATTTTCTCTTTTTTCTCTCTTCTCTCCTAATTTCCAACTCATCAACAAAAATCTCAAAAAATCCCCTAAATGAGGAAACCAAAAATCATTGTGCTCCCTCCCATTCCCTATATAAGAGAGTCGACCAAGGGGAGGGAGGGGACACTTCTCTTTTAGGGTTTTCTCTCTTCCTCTGTTCTTCTAGGTTTTTAGTTGTGCTCTCTTTTTGTCTTTTATTCTTTGTCTAATTTTTTTTTTATGCAAGCACTTTTGTAATTTTTTTTTTTTATTAATGGAAGTCTTTTATTTTGATTAATGCAAGACTTTTATTTTATTGTTCAAGTTATTCAAAGGTGTAATAATTTTAATTTCTAGTTTTAGGCTTAGTTCTAGGTGACAAGAACAAGTTGTGGAGCATCTATTTCAAGTTCAGTTTTTCTCTTCATGATTTGTTTTCTCCAGGCCTAGCAATTTCAGATTTTATATAGTTCAGATCTATTTTTTAGGGCTGGTAGTATTTCAAATCAATCAAGTTATTTTAATTCAAGAATTGAAGTATGAAAGTTCAGGTAAGTAGACTTCTACAGTAGTCTTCTCACCACCCTCCTCTCATTCCATCTCTAGGCTACCCATAATTCTTAAATTAGGTTTTAAATTTTCAGTTTTACATTATTGCTTTCTCTTTCCCCCAAGGTCTTTGGCTAGATGCATGTGTTGGCTTTGCCTCTCTTTAGCCATGGAACCATCCTTTTGTTTTCATTATTTATATTGCATCCCTTCACCTAAAGCCAAGTAGAAAAGCCCTTGTAAGAGTACTCTCTGGTCAAATAGGGAAGTTTGTATTATTTATGGTGCATCCCTTGAGCTAAGTAGAGATACCTACTTGTGTGCTTCTCTCTAGCTTTTTTCGCTTTTTATTTTATTTATTTACTTTTTAGCACTTTTTATTTCAGCACTTTTACTTTCAGTTATTTGTTTTTTAATTGCGTGGTTTGAGTATTTAAATTCCTAGATGAAAAATGGTTAGGTCATTCAATTTTTATTGTAATTTCCTTAGATGTGTTGGTTAGGACATTTTTAGATGCATTGTGTTAGGACGGTAGTTAGAAGTAGATCACCATAATCAATCATTACACTTTCGCATTACTAAAAGAAGCTTAAAATAAAGTGAATGCTCTCCTTGTGCTCGACCCGTTAGTTACACTAATTTATATGCTTGTAAGTTACTTTTAAAATTCAAACAAGTTTTTGGCACCGTTGCCGGGGAGACAATTCCATGTTATTTTTTACTTTCTTTTGGTAAATCGGAGTTCTTTGTTTTCTTTTTCTTTTATCATTTATTGAATTCTTTAGATGAACAACTTACAATAATAGTTGTATTGGTGGAGGTCACCAAGCCTCATAGTATAATAAAGACGGATTCCACCCTATAGCAATACCTCAGGAGTTTAGTAGTAACCTTGGATCCCTGCCAGTAAGCTCCCAAAAAGCCAAAAATATCAAAAATTTTAAAATAAAAAAATTCAAAATTAAAAAAATATATATTTTCTATTCTTTTGTTCTAGTCTTATTGTAGTTGTGGATAGTGTCATATTACATGAGTGCTAGGTGGGTACGTAATAGTGAGAATCGACTAGAAAGAAGAGATCCAAAAAGTAGTGACCCTATTCCTACACTCTCTTTAAAACCTTTCCATATGGGTGACCAACAGCCAAACCCTCTACCTAAATCTCTGAAAGATAGGTTCTATCCTGCTAGAGCAGCCCAACCTTCCTGCATAGTTCTACCACAAGCCCAGGGCAATAATTTTGAGCTCAAATCTCAGTACATCACTATGTTGCCCCACTTCCATGGGCTGACCTATGAGGATGCATACTTATTTCTAAGGGAATTTGAAGAGGTATGTGTTCTAATTAAGATCTAACAGCTTTCTGATGATGCTATTAACCTTAGGTTCATCACTTTTGCATTGAAAGACCAAGCTAAGAAGTGGTTGTATGGGTTATCCAAAAATTCCATAACCTCATTGGGAACAATTCACAGTTGTTTTCCTCTAGAAGTTTTTCCCAACTCACAAGACCAATAAGCTTAGAAGTGATATCCTTCAGTTTAGGCAAAAGCCTAATGAGTTGTTTTCCAAACTTATGGAGAGATTCAAGGATCTACTCCAAGAATGCCCTCACCATGGCCTAGACTTATGACGTTTATGTTAAATAATTTATGAGGGTATTGATTACCCAACCAAACAAATGATAGAGTCTATGTGCCTTGAGGGATTCGCATCCTTTACAGATGAAGGAAAGGCATGGGAATTCTTACTTGATTTAGCTGACAAAACCTGTGAGTGGGAATCAACCCAAGAGAGTGAATGAACCATAGGAGGGAAAGGATATTTTGTGGATGGGCTAGTATCCAAGGAAGCCCACTTAGATAGCCTTATCAAAAGGATTGAGGCTATTATTCCTAGAGAGCCACAATCAGTCAATATAGTTAAGGTGTGTGCTTGGTGCTAGTCCCCTAGACATGTTATAGAAGAATGCCCCAACACCTCTGGGGGAACTTCCAATGACAGTGTTAATGTCTTATATAAGAATAATCTAGGATGGAGAAATCACCCAAATTTCTCCTGGAACCAGAGTAACTAAGCAGGGCCTTCCAATTGCCATAGTCAAGGTCAACCTAGACCCCAAAGGCCTCCCTTTGCACAATAGCCTTTTGCCCAAAATACTTTTCCTAGGCCAAATATGGGACCTTAGGTTAGTTTTCCTAGGCCCCCTTTCCTATATCGTCTTATCAACAACCCCCTGAGTTTACCAACACTGGAGAGGCAAGTAGAGTAAGTGAGAGGGAGAAAGGAAAGTTGTCTCAATTTTGCGTGAGAGGGAGAAAGGAAAGTTGCCTAGTCCTAGGCATCATGTCACACCTTGTTCACACATAATCGGACCGGTAACTGAGTTAACACCTATTAACCCAAAGCCTACCAGGATCATCTGAAACAGTAACCACTACACAACATACCCACAGCTAAAGAAAGAAATTTTTGTATTTCAGTGGAAGTCTTACATGAATATACCTGTACATTCCCTAATACTTTTGATACCCTAGTACATATACATGTGGGTCGTAGGCGTGATATATACACAAGAATTACATTTTAAACATCCAGAGCACAAAAAGGGTAACATAACAAAATAATGAAAAAGAATGTCGGGTTGGTATCAGTGTTGCTGTCTCGCAACACAACTCATGCACGGGCATTAGGCCTCATGCCCAAGATCTTCTGGGACCCACCAGTCTTCAACTAGGAACTCCACAATGGGTTTTGACTCTAGCTCCTCAGTCGGGTAACCTGTAAGATCATCTAAATAGTGGTGTACACGTGGGATGAGTTTACTAGCCCAGTAAGTGAAAAGAAAGCCCAAGCAATCATCTAAGTCATAGGTCATATGCTATATGTAATCACAGTGCGCATATGCCCCAGGTACGAGCTACGAACTCCATCCCGCGATACACCCATAGGATTACCGAAGAAGGCCAGCCGTGGGTATCGAAAAAGTAAATGGGCCTTGCCCTGCATTAATTTAAAAGTAGTACAATTAGCCCTCTTGTTATATCATCAAAGTGGCCGACCGTCCTGGTGATCGATCAGGCATACTTCTAACCTCAACCATTGGTGCACTACCTTGGGCTTCCCCTAGTGATATACCCATTACATGAACCCCTGCTAGGAAGGGTCATAGTACAAGGATATATCATTCCTAACTGCATGCTCCTATATAAGATAGTACGACTGCATAGTGCCACCATGTCCCATTTCACAGGCCACCAATGCATTCGTGTCCAAGCTGACTATGACATCTAGTCTAAAAATGCATCATATTTAATAAATTTAAGTCATCCATCTCATATCTCAAGCAAGAATAGGTATTTAACAATTAAAGATATCAGCATATCAAGTCATAAATGAATTTCATAATGCACACATCAATGCATATAATTGGCATTCGAGGATGACTAGGCTACACACAATAGTGAAATGATGTCATGGCTAGTCTATCACAATAATGGAATGATGCAGAAACACTCCAAAAATAAATTCAATGTTCTCTTCCCACTTACCTAGTTGTGTACAATATTCACCCTTGGTACAATGTAGATCCAACGTGTGATGACATGAGTTTTTAGTACAACCTATCATAAAAGGTCGATCTTAGTATATCTCCACTTTAGGCTCATAACCAATGAGATATGATGATCCCAAAATGTTCATAATCACTAGAGAAGGTTTCCCAACAAATTTGGGCTCAATCGAAACCCAATGGGTCGGATTGCTAGGTCAACCGACCAGCCAGGTACCCACCATTCCTCGCCCACCACTTGACCCAGGGGCTCTGGTTACCCACCGGTCCTTGCCCACCAGTCGGGTTAGAAGCCCAACTAGGATAAGCGGGCTTCGGATTGGTGGGTCCAACCACTTCCAGGGCACCCACCAATCAGAACCGGGATTTTACTGTTCATTCCCATTCTTCATCCCACTTTGGGAAAACCACCACGGGCCGATTCGATTGCATTTTTCATAGATCTAAGGTTCCACATCATGATTTCAACATAGATCTAGGATCGATTCAAAGTTCTAGGCTTGGGTTTTACCTCTTTGCTTAAGAACACTTCAAAAACCTCAAATCTCTTCTCAAGCTCAAGATATCAACAAATGCTTCTCAAATCTTGAAACTTCTTCCTCTAAAACCTTCATAAACAACATATAGATCTTTCATTAAACCTTAGGATTCATCACCTCAAGTGGGATTAACAAGATCTAAAAGATTCCTCCCCAAATTGAAGGGTTTCACTTAGGGTTTCTTGGGAGTTAAAGAAATATAGACTTTACTCACTTCAAATCTTAGATCTCGAGATGAGGATCACAAATCCAACGTCAAAATTGACAGATTCAACCTCGGCATCGCACAATGAGTACCTTCTTCCCCTTTTTCTTCCTCCTTCCCTTCTCTTTCTTCTTTTTCTCTCTCTTCTTTAATTTTCTCACCCCCGTGTAAAACAATAAATGAGGGAAAGAGAGGTAATAAATTATAGTTATACTTGGGTCAAAATATCTAATGATCAAAGTAGTAGGTCACAGTGGTGGGTCCGACCCACCCATGACCACCCACTAATCGGCCAAAACTTAGTCGAATCATTGGGATTTCGATGGGGCTTGGCCCCAACACATGTTTAACATAGAATATGGCCACATACCTTTATTGTGTGTACATGGCTCGATGATACATGCAAGTGCACGGCATGGGTACACGGACTTCACTAGGCACCGACTCCAACTGATGTGGCCAACCTAAGTTCAGAGTCACCCTTGCCATCATATTTCATAAGGTACTCACCTCGACTCACTCGGGCCTAGGTCCTACAAGACCAAATTGAACCAACTAGGGAAATTAGACTAGGTTTAGAAAGTAGGGTATCACACATCAGCCTATCAGTCCACAAGCACCAAATAATGCATCATTGAGTGTAGTAGAAGGTCAGACCTAACAAGGGCCCTCCAACCAATGTCATACTGTTTATGCCCTTAGGAGTGGTAGAGAGTACCATCAGTGTGTTCCTATATCTTCCCCGTCTATTATTCCTGTTAACTCTCCATTTGTTGAGGATATAAGTGTGCCTCTTGTTCTAGGTTCATCTGATGAACCTAAAGATTCTTATGAAACTAAAAATGATTCTACTGAAAAAGGAAAATTCCCTAACCGTCCTTATATTCCTCCTATCCCCTTTCCTAATCGCTTGGTAAACAAAAAAAGACTGCTTCTATGGATAAAATTTTAAAAGTCTTCAAAAAGGAAACATCCCTCTTTTGGATGCCATATCCCAGATCCTCGCCTATGCAAAGGTCCTGAAAGATTTGTGTACTCACAAACGTATCACTAGTGTGCCCCAAAAGGTGTTCTTGATAGGTAACATTAGTTCCATAATTAGTATAAGGATCCAGGGAGCCCTACCATAACTTGTGTCATAGGCAAGACCTACATTGAGCATGCCTTACTTGACTTTGGTGCAGGTGTGAATCTTTTGCCTTACCATGTGTATAAGCAACTAGGATTGAGAGAATTGAAAGCCACTGGAACTACTTTTTAGTTGCCAGATAGGTCAGTTAAGATTCCTAAAGGGATTGTTGAGGATGTCTTATTTAAAGTGGGGGAATTTATTTTCTTGATTGATTTCATTGTGTTAGATACCAAGCCCTTCTCAACCAAGGATGAGATCTCAGTAATTCTAGGAAGACCATTCCTGGCTACTAGTAATGCACTAATCAATTGCCAGAATGGTTTCCTAAGGTTATCTTTTTATAACCAAACTATTGAGTTTAACATGTTGAGGATAGTCGAGCAATAAAAAATGAAAGAAGAGATCAATATGCTTGAGGATTTTTTGGAATTTTCTGATTATTTAATTACCAAATTTGATATTGATTTTGATTAAGAATTCCAAGAGTGTATGGATGAGTTGAATGATGATAGTGAAATTTTTTTTTCTGAAGTCTTGAGTCTTCACACACCTGTGGAGCCTTTAGGACCCCTTTCTAATTTCATTCCCAAACCTTCCATTGTTGAGCCCCCTAAACTAGATCTTAAAGAGTTACCATCTAATTTAAGGTATACTTTCCTAGGGCTTGAGGCTTGACCAGACTCTTCCTGTATTAATTTCTTCAGATTTGACTTCTAGCCAGGAAGAGGAATTACTCAAAGTGTTAAAAGACCATAAGGATGCCCTCGATTGGACCATGGCTGACATCAAGGGTATAAGCCCTTCTATTGTGCAACATCATATACATCTTATGGAAGATTCCAAACCAGCCATGGAACCCCAAAGAAGAGCTAATCTAGTGATGATATAAGCCATTAAGAAAGAGATCCTAAAGTGCTTGGATCATGGAATAATTTATCATATTTCTGATAGCCAATGGGTAAGCCCAGTTCACGTAATGCCTAAGAAGTCTAGTGTGACTTTAGGTCCCAATGCCAATAATGAACTAATTTCAACCTGTGTCCAATTAGGGTGAAGAGTGTGCATAGACTACAGGAAACCTAATGCAGCAACCTGGAATGACAACTTTTCATCATCATTCATTGACCAGATGTTAGAGAGGTTAGCTGGACATGAATACTATTATTTTCTTGATGGATCATTCGGCTATAACCAGATCCCAATTGCTTTAGAGGACCAACATAAGACCATTTTTACATATCCATATGGAACATTTGTTTACAGGCGTATATCCTTTAGGCTTTGCAATGCCCCTACTACATTCCAACAATGTATGATGAGCATCTTTTTTGACATGGTCAAAAAATTCTTAGAAGTATTTATGGATGACTTTTCGATTCATGGGAATTCCTATTTTGAGTCTCTTCACCATCTTTCCCTAGTTTTGAAAAGGTGCATATCTAAGGATTTGGTTTTGAATTGGGAGAAATGTCATTTTATAGTTAAATCTGGTATTATTTTGGCCACATGGTATCCAAGGAGGTAATTAAGGTAGATAGAGCTAAAGTGGATTTAATTAATAATTTACCATCTCCCCAATCTGTTAAGGACTTTCGATCTTTTTTAGGCCATGCTGGCTTCTATAAAATGTCCATCAAGGACTTTAGTCAGTTAGCCCACCCTCTCACTGCACTACTTGCCAAAGATCAAACTTTTGAGTTTTCTAAAGAGTGCCTAGAATCCTTCAAGCACCATAAGAAGGAGTTGACCAATGCACCCATTGTTCAACCACCTATTTGGACTGAACCTTTTGAATGATATGTGATGCTTCAGATTTTTCCATTGGAGAGGTTTTAGGTTAAAAGATTAATAAGATGCCCACTGTCATTTGCTATGCAAGTAGGACCCTAAATGATGCACCACTAAACTACACAACCACTAAAAAGGAATTCTTAGCTGTTGTGTTTGCACTAGAAAAGTTTCGATCTTACTTAATTGGGTCACATGTGGTAGTGTACACTGATCATTCCACTCTTAGATACCTAGTTAAGAATAAGGATGCCAAAGCCCATTTGATTAGGTGGGTTTTACTTTTGTAAGAGTTTGATTTGGAAATTAAGTATAAGAAAAGCGTTGAAAACCTAGTTACAGACCATTTATCATGGCTTCCTAATTCCTTGGCTGTCAATTCTTCAATTAACGAGAACTTTCCAGATGAACAGTTACTTACAGTGTCCAGTGAACCATGGTTTACTAACATTGTCAACTTCTTAGTTTAGGTGTGACTCCGGAACTGGTCCACCCAAGCTAGGTATCGATTCCTTTCCCAAGTTATGCATTTCTTTTACAATAATCCTTATCTTTTTAAAGTTTGTACGAACCAAATTATCTGACGTTGTGTGCCTGATCATGAGCAACACTCAATTTTATCTTTTTTCCATGATCATGCATGTGGTGGACACTTTAGACCTAAGAAGACTGCCATAAAGGTTCTCCAATACGGATTTTATTGGTCCACTCTTTTTAGAGATACTTTTGATTCTTGCAAGGCTTGTCCCGCCTACCAGTCTTTTGGCAGTATCAATAAGAGAAACATGATGCCTCTCAACTCTATTCTGGTAGTTGAGATCTTTGATCTGTGGGGCATTGATTTTATGGGACCATTCCCAAATTCCTTTGGGAATTTGTACATACTTTTGGCCGTTGATTATGTTTCTAAATGGATAAAGGCCATACCTTGTAAATATAATGACTACAAAGTGGTGGTTTAGTCTCTCAAAGAAAACATCTTTTCCTGCTTTGGTACACCACATGCTATAATGAGTGATAGGGGTACTCATTTTTGTAATCAGCCTTTTGAGGCCTTAATGAAAAAGTATGGGATCATCCATAAGTTATTTACTCCTTATCACCCCCAAACTAGTGGCCAAGTGGAGGTGTCTAATAGGAAGATCAAACAAATCTTGGAGAAAACTGTTAATCCCAACCATAAGGATTGGTGCCTTAGGCTCATTGATTCCTTGTGGGCCCATCGGACTACATTCAAGACTGACCTTGGTCAGGCTCCCTACCGTCTGATGTATGGGAAAGCATGTCACTTACCAATTGATTTGGAGCATAAGGCCTTTTGGGCCATCAAGAAGCTCAACTTTGATTTATCTAATGCGGGTATTCAACATAGGCTCCAACTATTCGAGTTGGAGAAACTTAGGAATAATGCCTATGAAAGTTTTAGAATTTACAAGGTGAAGACCAAAGCCTTCTATGATAAGTACATTCTATGCAAATCTTTTACAATTGGTGATAAGGTCTTATTATACAACTCTCGGTTGTACATTTTCCCTGGTAAACTTAGATCCCAATGGGATGGCCCATTTATTGTCCATAATGTATATCCCCATGGGGTTGTGGAGATTTTGAACTCTAGCACAGGTGCAATTTCCAAGGTTAATGGTCAGCGCTTGTTGACACCTAGTTTTTCACCCTCCTCCAGTTATGATGACTTACGGATCGTGGACGCAACCTCTCACTTCTGATTAACAGAGATGACAGTTGACCAAGATAACCTAACCCATGAATATTTCACACCCACCTAAGAATCCCATAAATCCCGCGTGGAAGAAAAGAAGGGTCCAATTATGACTTCTGATATACGAAGAAATCTGGTCAGAATGTCTGTACAGATGGATAATACTCAGAATCATGATTCCAACAATATATGGTACATCAAAACCAGATCGTCAGATCTCCTATAATCGTTCCCAGAAAATCACACATCATTCACGCACAGCCTTGCCTGCCCTGCGCGCACAGCCCTGCCCGCCTTACGTGCACAGCCCTGCCCGCCTTACGTGCACAGCCCTGCCTGCCCCTCACGCATAGCCCTGCCTACCTTATGCACAGACATGCCGACCCCACACGCACAGCCCTGCTTGCCCTATGCTCATAGCCCTGCCTGTCCTACATGCACAACCCTACCTGCCATGCGAGCACAAGCCTGCCTACCTCATGTGCGTGCCCCACGTGCCTCACTCGTTCCTTGGGTGCCTCTCACTTGCCCCTACGTCCCTAGCATGCCTTACGTGCGAGTCCCGAGTGCCTTTGTGTGTGCCCCCACGTGCCTGTATGCCCCCACATGCCTATATGCCACCACGTGCCTATGCGCCCCTGCGTGCCTCACACGTGCTCCACGTGCCTTGCACATACCCCTGCGTGCCTCACACGGCTCCACAAGCCTACGCACCCCTCTCGTGCCTCACACATGCACCCCTGCCTTGCGCGTGCCCTCGTGTGTCTCACTCGCATGCCCTAGCCTTCCTCACGCACGCCCTCTACTGCCCAGTGCACACGTCTGCTACCTTGCATGTGCCTCCCGTTGCCTTGAGCACTCTTCGGATCTTTGAAGTGTTCTTTGGGCCCTCAAAGCTCTCCAATCCTTCACTTTTTTGAGTGAGTATTTAGTGTAACAAAAGCTTTGCCTTAGTCTCCCTCCCCCCTTTTTGAGGTTCTTCAAGTCTTCAGAGAGATCTTCATAAGATCCGAAGTGTTCTTCGGGCCTTTGAAGTTCTTCAACCATTTAGGTTTCAGTCTATTCCTAGTGGATGCCTTGTCAGAGTGCCACCTCAGCCTAGCCCTCCCATAGCTATCTCCAGTGGAAGCTTTGTTGGAGTGCCAACTCAACCTGACCCTCCCATAGCCTATCCCCAGTGGAAGCTCTGTCGGAGTGCCAGCTCAACCTAGCCCTCCCATAACCTATCCCCAGTAGAAGCACTGCTAGAGTGCCACCTCAGCGAAAATCCAGAAGTAGCTCATCCCCAGTGGAAGCTCTACCGGAGTGCCACCTCAGTCAAAATCTGGAAGTAGCCAATCTCTAGCGGAAGCTCTGCAGAATTGATACCTTAGTCCAAGCCCGAAAGTAACCATTCCTAGCTAGAACTCTGTTTGAATATTACCACAATTAGCATCTCTTGAAAAAAGAAGTTGGAGGTCAAGACCATATTCCCCTGAGCTAGGAGAATCCATAAAAAAGCTCATGTCAGCACTAACTAGGTGTCCACCCCTCTTGACCCGAAACCGGGGTCAAGCTCAGGTATAATTTCTCACCCAAAATTAGCATAATGTAAACTTTATATTGACCTTGTTTTAGTGTACATAATTATTTAAATTCAGTCAAGACATATATGTGTGATAATTTAGCCATGTATGCAGAATAGGAATAATTATGGAAAATATTTATTCTTAGGCATCAAGTAGGAAGAACGGTTGAACCGGGTAGATTGGGTGCCTAACACCTTCTCAACTCTACAAGCTGAAACGATTTAAATCTCTGGACTAGACCAACTTCTGGGCCCTTTTCTTAGGAATTGAGTCCACCCCAGGTCCTAGGCCCATAATCATAGGTGGCGACTCCAAACTCTTTTGCATGATCCCAATGTGAAGGTAGCGGCCAGAAATGATGTCGCGTTCCTCCTCTATGGGGAGGAAAAAAGGGGTTGGCATCTATTCCATCCTCTTTCCTCCCATTCTCTTTCTTGTGGGAGGGGTGTGTCATGTGTGCTTACCCTACGGGCCCCACACCACCGTATCGCCGTTCAGAGATACGTGGATGGCTATTTCACAAGAGTGTAAAATTTATCATTCGAGACGGGGATTTGATGATGGTCCAAAATGGGGATCGGGATCATGCAAAAGGTGTCTGGAGTTACCACCTAGGATTATGGGCCTAGGACCGAAGGGTGGGCCCAATTCCTAAGAAGAGGGCCCGAAAGTTGGTCTGGACTATAGATTTAGGGTGTCATGTTGTAGAGTTGGGAAGGTGTTAGGCACCCAATCTACCTGGTTCAACCGATCTTCCTACTAGATGCTTCAGAACGAACATTTTCCACAATTATTCATATTCCTCATATATGGCTAAGTTATCACACATATGTACATTAATTGAATTTAAATGATTATATACATTTAAACAAGGTCAATATAAAGTGTACATTGTGCTAATTTGGGTAAGAAATTATACCTGCTCTTGACCCCTGTTTCAGGTCAAGAGGGGTGGGACCCCGATTAGTACCGGCATGAGCTATTTTTTGGATTCTCCTAGATCAGGGGAAGATGGTCTTGACCTCCAACTTCCTTTCTCGAGAGATGTTGACTATGATGGTATTTGGATAAGAGTTCTATCTAGGAACGGTTACCTTCGGGTTTTGGACCGAGGTATCAGTTCGGCGGAGCTTCCACTAGGAATAGGCTATGGGAGGGCTAGGATGGGGTGGCTCTCTGGTAGAGCTTCAGATGGGGATATGCTAATCCTAAGGATTAAGGAACTTCAAAGGCCCGAAGAACACTTCGAAGATCCGAAGAACACTTCGGATCATACAAAGATCTCCACGAAGACTAGAAGAACCTCAAAAGGGGGTGGGGGACTAAGGGAGAATTTCTTCTATGCAAAATCTCACTCAAAGAAGGCAAAGAATTGAGAAGTTTCGAAGGTCCGAAGAACACTTTGGATCTTATGAAGATCTTGCCGAAGACTTGTAAAATCTCAAAGGGGGAAGGGAGAGGAGAGAAGGCAGAGCTTCTCTCTCTAGGATGCTCACTTAGAGGCTTGGATATTGTGGTGTTGCGTTGTCAAAAACCAAAAGGAGGCAGGTATTTATAGGATTCTTGAACCAATGGGGAGAGAAAGGGAATTCCCTTAGCCAATGGTAGAAAAAAGTGGTTCTTTTAAGCCAATCGGGATGAAAAAACGAAAATTTGGGCCAATGGGGTGGGAGATGGTTTTTTGGACTAATAGGAAAAGTGAGTGTTTTTTGGGCCAATGAGGTGAGAATATTCCTTTTTGGGCCAATAGGAGGTTACGGAGTAGGGTATGTTAGCTGGACAAGGTAAGGTGCACAAGTAGGTGAAGAAAAAATATCTTCACCCATCGGGTCGGCGGAACACATATTCCGACCATTGATAGTGGCACACAAGGCTAGGTAAGGGTATTCGGGGTATGCATGGGTGCATGTGGGGGCTAGCCATGGTGCATGCCACATGGTAGGCATGGGTGCAAAAGGGTTGGCAAACAGCAGGTGCTCGGAGTTGGCACAATGGGGGCAGGTAGCATGGCACGTGGAGACGCAGACTTGAATGGCAAGGGCCTACGACATGGCATGCCGGGGTGCAAGCTGGCATGGCAAGGGCATGTAGTATGGCATGCAGGGGTGCAGGCTGGCATGGCAAGGGGTGCAGGTTGGCATGGCAAGGGCGCGTGGCATAGCAGGCAAGGGTGCAGTCTGGCATAGCAAGGACGCGCGGCATGGCATGCAGGGGCATAGGATGGCATGGCAGGAGCATGTGACATGGCATGCAGGGGCATGAAGTTTGGTGCATAGGCACGCATGGTACGCGGGCTGGCCTATTAGCTTGCAGGCAAGCAGGCTGGCTAGCTAGCTGGAGCGCACGACATGCATGTAGAAAAATGTGATTTTTCAGGGAAGATTGTGGGAGATCTGACAGTATGATTTTGACATACCATATATCATTGGAATCATATTTCCGAGTACTATCCATCCGTATGGTTATCCTGACCGAATTCCTTTATATATAAAAATTCAAAATTTAACCCTCTTTTCTCCCGCGTGGGATTTCTGAGGTTTTTTAGGTAGGGTATGTTTCTGGGTTTCTTAAATCAAATATCATATTTGCCGATTAGAAGCAAGAAGTCACATCTAAGATCCACAATTCATCATAGCCAGAGGGGGTGACAAAATTGGGTGTCTACAGAATGCTCCTCTTTGGCCGAGGCCTATGCCAATGGCCAAAGGGCGAAGAAAAGAACGACAACATTTTGCCACCTGGAGTATATACTTCCATCATTTTGCTCATTAATGATGCAGTTGAAAAATGTAACATGTAATATCTTTTAACTATTTTGAAGTTTAAGACTTAACTAGGCTGCTGATTTACAAGAAAGAAATTCACTGCTCTTCCAATCCTGTAAAAGACGTTAGTATTTGTCTTTTTCCTATACTGGGCTTCCATGTGCCAGTCTAAGGAAATCAATAATGAGATCGGTCCACTCAGAACTGATTCAAGGAGATTGGGCCACTGGGACTAGGTTGATGACATTGGGCCACCTGGGCCCGGAGAAATGAAATTGGGCCACCTGGGGCCAGGTAAATGCAATTGGGCCACTTGGGGCCAGTTCAATGAAATTGGGCCACTTGGGGCCAGTTCAATGAAATTGGGCCACCTGGGGCTGGGTTAATGAAATTGGGCCACCTGGGGCGGGGTCAATGTAATTGGGCCACTTGAGGCCGGGTCAATGACATTGGGCCACCTAGGGCCGGGTTAATGAATTTGGGCCACCTGGGGCCGGTTTAATGTAATTGGGCTACCTGGTGTTGGGTCAATGAAATTGGGCTACCTGGGGCCGGGTTAATGAAATTGGGCCACCTGGGGCCGGGTCAATGAAATTAGGCTACCTGGGGCCTGTTCAATGAAATTGGGATCTTGCATTTAAGCCCTTGAATCTTGAAAACTTGGCTCTTGATTTAGAATCTTTGAACTTAGATTTTTAGCTTTTGATTTGGATTCCTTGAGCATTGATTTTTTTTTACTTTGGTTTGGAATCTTGAGCTTTGATTCTTTTGACTTTGGTTTGGAATCTTGAGCTTTTACCTACCAATTTCACCTTCCACTCTCATGTGCTTTTTATCTACCAAGTATATTCTACTTTCCATGTGATTTTAATTTATACCTACCACACAAAAAAAATGTTTTGAAATTTGTATTTCGGTGGTAAGAACTCTTGAATTGCACCTTGGAATTAAAATCAATTTTTTTTTTGGAGGATGAATTTTTTAACCATAAAATGGTCACCCCCCTCCTATTCACTCACTATTCCTAGTTTCTTGAGTTAGGAACGATTTGTGAGTGAGTGAGCTTGGGTATTGGGAATCTTCTCTAAGATCCGAACCTTTTGCATATTTTTCTAGTCTCTCGAAATTTTTTCTAAAGATCTTCAAATTTTCCTTTGAAGTTCTTCATCCTCCTTTTGAAGATCTTCATAGTTCTTGAGGAAGGAGTCATTTGGAGAATTCGACTTCTTTTTGGGCTTCTTTGTAAATTATGGAACTTCTTAGGGTTTTTTGTGATTTTGGGAAATATGGCTGAGAGAAGAAAGAGAAAGACTTGTGGAGAGGTCCAGTTGGATGGTTGTAGCAACTCTTCTCAAGGGGATGAGGGCCTTGCGGACTGGTACTTCGGATAGACACTTAACAACACTCTGAATCATGTCTGTAACTTAGTATGGGGTTCATGGGTAAGTCCTTGTGTTTTATTATTATTATTATTATTATTATTTTATTCTTTTATTCGTTCATTATTGTTTTTCTTTCTCCTTTAATTCATGTTTTTAGTTTTTTTCATATTATTTGTTTTAAACAGAAAAGCATGATGGGGAAGTACCACTGGCCTTGCCAAGATATGGCCATCTAAACACAGCTCGGGGTTGGGACAGGATGCTCCCCTACAGAGTGAATTGGCTTCCATAGAGACTAGGAAGTTTAGCCCGGCATTGGTAGGGGCCCTGATGGAGCAGTGGGGGCTAAGTTACTCCTTCCATCTTCCTATCGGCGAGATCACTATCACGCCTTTCTGCTTCAATGCCCTGATAGGCATACCATTTGGGGGGGAGGCCTTTGACCCTTCCTGATACTCTGACAATTAGGGAGTTCACGAATTTTGACAAGCATAGATATCGAGGCTGATCAGACATACATATGCCTTGGTGAGATCAGTGCTCATTGGTGGAGGACCGGCTTGGGGGCAAACCCTAGTAACCTGGCACAGGTGACCCATTCTTTCCTTTTGTTCATTGTGGGTCAATGTCTCTTCGGTGACCTCCGAGGTGGGGTAGACATTCGCATGGTTGCCTTCTTCCGAAATCTTCAAGACATGGACACTTGGGATTGGGGTGGAGCTGCTTATGCATATTTGCTACGGTCACTAGATCTGTTATCATATGGGGACCAAGGTCTCACGGGAGTGGGCTACATCCTCCAGGTAATCTCTTGTTCTTGTACTCATTTCTTTTCATTTGATTGAATTTTTTCACCTTGGTTTTTCAAATCAACCCTAGTGCTATGATCATCTAGAGATTATGGCTCCCATACTGAAGGACTCTCAAGCATCGCCCTCTCCCATAGCTGTGAGATGGGGAGATAGTCGAGTATGTAGGGTTCAGCGGTATCCTCCAGGGACTACTACCCCCTTTCTCTTGAACGGTCTTACAGAGGTAATGTAATACCCCGCTTCTTAAACCCAGTCTGATTTCGCGGTTGAACCGGTATGACCATGCAGGAACTAAGCCGGAGAAAATTAGAGCGGGTTCCTTATGGGCTATGATGGCACGGGTGACCTTAAACACCGGTTGGCCCGACAAGTTTGAGCCAGTGCCAGAAGAGATGGGAGTGCCCAAGTCGTGTACATGCACCTACCATAAGGCTATGTACGGATAAAGCAGGTATTGTAGCCGTATTTTAAGGTATATACGTATACTACATCGTATGCCGGGGGTAGGGTTCGCGCTGAGGCCGAACCCGGTCAAAATCCCACGTTTTGGCCCTCAGGTGGGTAGGACAGGTGGGTGCACCCACCCACCTGAGTGACCCATCCATGTGCACTATTCACTTATTTAGAAATTATATATATAGCTTTATGACTTCATTTTCTTTCCATTTATGACCACCCGTACGTTGGTGAGAATAGTAAAGAGGAGAGAGAAAAGAAAGGGAAGAAGAAGGGAAGAGAAGGAAGAGGAAGAAGGGAAGAGAAGGAAGAGGAAGAAGGGAAGGATTTCGGCGGCACCGAAGCTTGATCTTCCCATTCCGGCACCGGGAGAGTGATCTTCAACTCTAGATCTACAGTTAGAGGTAAGCAAAGTTGGGTTTTGTGAACATTCACCATATCCAAGCTTTAAACCCTTGATTCGAGTATGGTTTCTTGAGATCTTGTAGATCCCCTTTGAAATGATGGATCTAAGGTTTAATAGATGATTTATGTGTTGATCTTGAAGGATTTGAAGAGATATTGACAAGGTGGAAGGAGCATTGTGAGTTTGAAGTGATTTGGAGGGTTTGAGGTTGTTCCTGAGCAAAGAAGGTAAGATGGGTTCCCATCACTTGAATCTAACCTAGATCTAGGTTAGAACTATCCTATAAGACCTTGAAGGTGTGAAGAATGGATGGGAAAAGCCCCCATTTGATTCCCCAAAGAATGGAGAAAGTTGGGAAGAAATAGGGTGTTTCCCGCCAAGACCGGTGGGTATAACCGGTGGGCCCCTACCCGCCTGTGGGCACCCACTTGAGAAGGCAGGGGGCCTTCGGGCCCAACCGACGGGCCCCTACCCGTCGGTCCTAACAGGGGCCCCTGGCCCAATGGGCGGGTACAACCGGTGGGCCATACCGGCGGACCCCTACCCGTCGGTCCCAACCGGTGGGTAGGACCGGTGGGCCAGACAGCCCACCTGTCTGACCCACCCGTGTGGCCCCGAGGGTGATCTTTATGTCCGATTGGACCCAAATCGGACGTGTGACCTTATTTTGACGTTCTAAACACGATTTTGACATCGGATTTCATTAATTTTGATCCTAAAATGGTGAAGTACTAACCCCGCTCAATTATGTTAGGTTCACCAAATCCTACCCGATTCGCACTGGATCTCACCCGTACCGAACGGGAATCTTTGTACGCTATAGGTAAGTGGGGAGAGGACGTTTGGCCTTGTTTCAAAGAATTTTTTGGCATTCATTTAAATATATCTAGTCTAGTCATGCCATCATGAATATGCTATGTATTCTAGTCATCCCACACATTGATGTGCATATGTGCTATGTTTACTTTCCAAATGCCAATTGAATGAGATGTATATGTTGAATGTGGACATCATTGTGCATGTTGCATTGATCGACTAGATGTCGTAGTGGGCTTGGAGAAGAGTGCATTGGTGGCCCGTGGAATGGGACACGGAGGCACTATGCAATCGTACTATTATCATATAGGAGCATGCGGTATTAGGATTCTCACCATCCCGTGCTACGACCCTTCCCAACAGGGGTTAAGGTGTTGGGTTATCATTTGGGGAGAAGCAGTGGTTGCGGTCGTCGGGTCACTGTGGCGGTTAGACATAACGCCCAACGGGTCATGTAGGACAGTCGGCAACCCCGGTGGTACATTCAAGAGGACCAATCGTACTGCTTTTAAATTACTGAAGTCAGCACCTTTATTTTCAGTCATTTACATTTCTGTTGAGAGTCGGTGGATGGCATTGTCTTTACTTTTCCGAGTACTCACGGTGGGCCTTCTCCGACAGCCTTATGGGCGTATCGCGGGAGGGAGTTCGCGGCTCGTACCCGGAGTATACGCGCACTGTGGTTGTAGTAGCACTAAAACCAAGGACTTAGTAATGTTTCTTAGGTGGATGTGATTTAAAATGTATAGCATGGCATGTAGTGCATATGATGTGTTTTGATGTGTGGACTGCTGTGTAGTCCATCTTTCTACTTACTGAGCTAGTGAGCTCATCCCACGTGTACACACCCTTTTTAGATGATTTTGCAGGTCATTCATCTGAGGAGCATGGGGTGGGTCCCACAGTCGAGTTTCCTGAAGAAGACTGATGGACCCCTGAGGAGTTAGAGCACGGCACTGACTGCTCGTGCGAGAGTTGTGCTACGGGACAGCAGTTCTGAGGCCGAGCTGAGCTCCAGTTTGAGGCCGTGCTGAGCTCCACTTCTGAGGCCGAGCTGAGCTCTACTACGTGATGCCGAGCTGGGCTCAACCCTTGATGCCGAGCTGAGCTCTAGCCTTGATACCGAGCCGAGCTGTGTACTCTGATTGTTTTGATGATTTCCTGTATATACTTGATATATGAATTGTACTTTTATTGTGTAATTATCATGCCTTCGGGCCCACATGTATGTAATTATTGTATCACAATTCGGGTATCAAGTATATGGGATTTATTCACAGGTAAAACTTAGTCTTCCGCTGATCTGATGAACTTATATTAGTTGTGCGTATGCTGTGGTGGAATACAGTATCTGATGATCCTGGCAGGTTTGGGTTAACCGGTGTTAACTCGGTCACTGGCCCGGTTCAGTGTGAACGGGGTGTGACAAACGGTGGTATCAGAGCGTGATGCTCTGCTCCACTCACATCATACCATTAGAATCTCGTAGACTCTATAATAGGGAAATGGGGTTGGGTTAATATAAAAGCTTTAAAGATTAAAAGCCAAAGAAAGAAAGTATAAAAAGGGGTTGCATTATATGTTGCATTCATGGCATGCGTGATAAAAGGAGATTAGGTTGGTGATATAACCTATAGAGTACTATTTCGATGAAATTTTGGCAGCATAACGGCGTAAAATGGGATTTCCAAAAATTTTACACAAATACCTGCCAAACAACAGATAATATAATATAACAAAGATCACAGATAGCAAAATACATCACCACCAAACCACACAAGTACTCCACATATGAATTCACCACAAAATTCTCTATCCAAAAATATATCATTCCATAAATGAAACCAGTTACAGCGTAAATACAAGGAATGATAAGAAATGAAATATACAACAAGGTCTATAAAAAAAGGGAAAACAGGTAAACAGTTGGTGTGGGTGAGCCAAGCCCTCACTGGTCGTCGTCGTCATCATCGATGATCACCATGTTAGCCGGAGGCCTAGAGTTGACGTTGAGGCGGTGATCGTAATAATCGAACCTCGCGTTCACCAGCCGTACCTCCCTCCGAAGCTGACCAAAATCTGCCGAGATAGCGTTGGCCGTGGTATCTAAGTCCTGACCCAGCCTAAGGAAGGAATCCTCCAAGGTGGCCTTCCTCTCCAGAATGCATTCCTCTCTGGAGGCAATCTCGTCCAGCCACCTCAGTAGCTGAACCTGGCCATCCTGCAAGGCCCGCATGGAGGACGTCATGCCCTCGAAGTCGTAGGCACCACTCCCAGGTGGTGGGACTCCAGGTGGTGAGGCTGCAGCTCTGGAAGAACTAGGATCGGGACCTCTCGACTCCTGAGGCTCCTCCTCAGGGATGCCACCACCCATCAGATCCTCCTCGTCCTGAGGAATGTAGTCCTCATCCTCCTCACTGGACTCCTCCTCCATGAGGACATCCTCCGTAGGGGCAGCCCTCCTACCCCTACCTCTCTGAGCTCCTGATCTCGGAGGTGAATCCATAAGGGTCTGGAGACCCATCCTCAGGAGGTTTCTCCAGTCGAACCTATCAGCCGGAGTCTTCCCCTCCTCGCCCCTCAAGTCCACCCCGAAGAACTCGAAGATGCTAGTGAGGATCCTACCATAGGGGAATCCTCCATCCTCAGGGTGGGAAGTGTGGTGCTCCATCGTCTTGAGGATAATGTAGGGGAGGCACAAGTGCTCGCCGCCTCCCTCTGCGGCCGTGAAGATGCAGAAAGCGATGAAAGCCGCCATGAAACCCACCTGGTTCCGATGACCTCCTCTGGGGAGCAGGTTGAACTGGACTAGCCGAGCAAATAGACGAACCTCGGGGTAGAAAGACGTCTTGAACTCCGAGCGGTTACTGCTGCCACAGATGGTCTCGTAAATGAAGTCCGGCGTTGCCAGGCTCATGAACGGTCCCAGAGGCTTACTCCTGGGAGGACTGTAGTATCGGTGTCCAGCCGCTGATATACCGAGGATGCTGGCCAAGGTACCCACCGTCAGCTGGATGTCTACCCCCTTCACCAAGCTGCTAATGGTGAACTCCCCGTACGGATACGACACCTCCAGGTTACAATAGAACCGACGGACGAGCTGCTCGTAGCACGGTCGGTCTACATGAAGAATAGAGTCCCAGTCCAATGCTGAGAACCTCTCCTGAAGCCTAGCTTTGTGGAAGTCCTCGACTACCACAGTCTTCTCCATCATCACTGACCCCTTCAGGAAGTTGGGCCAGTTGGCTGCTGCCTATGCACTAAGGAAGTGCTCCTCATCATAGTCTAAAGGGTCAGACTGGGTAGGTGTGTGTCTCCCTGTGCGAGGAGCTGAAGAGCTGGTCTCCGCACTCTGCCGCTTAGAAGCGGTGGTCTTACGTCTAACGCCAGAGGAAGATGGTCCCTTGCCGGTGCGAGATGACATCTTGGCAATAAGAAAAGAAAGTAGGGTTAGTAAGTAATGGAAAATGACAGCATTAGAAAGGGGAAACCCAAAACCCGAATACTCGTAAAGTGGAAACGGCGACAAGCTAGAAATGATAGGGAACCTACGGACATGATGCACGGTAAGCTACAAAGGAGAAACATGCCAAAACAGTAAAATGACGGCAAAGAGCATATTAACATGAGAGGATTCGATTTCAATGCACCAACTCATTCACAAGGAAGTAAAAGCTTGAAACCCTAGGCCTAGAACGAAATGCCATAGTAGCGGGATCATGAAAGTGCAAGAACATACCCAAATAGGCTATGGAGTTCCATGAATACAAGTATGGGATGAAAATCAAGGAAACCAATACAAAAAGAGGGATTTTCATAGAAATACATGGGGATTCCAAGCATAATGGAGGATTCATGAAATCTAAAGCATATCTAGCATAAATCATATGGAATGCATCACAAAGGAGTCATCAATTGGAGGAAAAGAGTGAGAATTGAAGAAATCCCCAAATTTGGAAACCTAGGGCACGAATTGGGGTTTTCTCCAAATGAAGAGATAAAATTCCTATAAACTACAAATGACCACAGTAGAAGCATCACAATCACATGGTAATACTATTCTATGGTGAAAAATATGGAAAGGAAGCCTAGAAAGTAAACCTTATGCATGCATTCTACCCAAATGGAAATTCTGAAAAAGGAAGAAGGAGGAACTTACTTGAATGAGGGTGAGTTGACTCTTCTCTAAAGCACCGAGTGGATGAGTAGACTCGCGAGTAGAAGCGCCGAGGAGACCTCCAAGATCGCCCAAGGAAGAAAGGAAGAAAGGGAAAGGAGATGGGGAAAGAGACAAACAGAACAGGGCCTGTAGGGCCCTGTTCGTGTTTTTACACGGGCAAGACCGACGGGTATGACCGACGGGCCCCTACCCGCCGGTGCCACCCGCCGGTGTGAGGTACTAGGACCGACGGGCTCGACCGGCTGGCCCCTACCAGCCGGTGCAGCCCACCGGTTGTGAAAATTGGGAAATTTTGAAATTTATTTTTCTTCTCTTCTTTTCCCTTCTCTCCTCCTAGCATGATTTCATTGATTTTCACTATTGATATTATTCCTATGATTAATGCGCTATGGTCAAGTGGGACCATTGACATATCTGTTAGGGCATTTGCCCTGTATCTTGGAATTAAGCTGCGATTATTTACAGGCTATCATACACTACAACACCTCATGTAATGGCATATGATTGTGTGCCGAAATCAATTATACGGTGTTTAACCAATATGGTGTGTGATGTGTTCCAGGTACAGGGATACGATGGTACGTACTAAATCCGGTAGTAATGCCCGAGGTACCTCGCGGGGTCCTCGTCCGGTCGGTCGACCACAAAATCCCAGGAGGTCCTGCTCTGCGGGGCATACCTCACCTCCACTACCTCCAGAGACCCTTGGTCAGGGTGGGGCACATGGGGACCCACCTATGACTGCACTCCCGGACCCTCCACCGGTCATTATACCGGGAGATGTTGCTACTATAATTCAGCAGTCCCAACAAGCTTTTCAGCAACAAATGCTTCAGCAACAGCAAGCATTTATGACTGCCATCCAGCAACAATTGGACTTTTCTCAACCGGGTCAACCTCCCCGGGTACTCACTCCACAGGACCCGCCTGTAGGGTCGGGAACGGGACCACAAGTGGGGGGTACACCCCCAATCCCACCATTTGGTGTTCCTCAGTATGGGATGCCTCCTCCATACTCCTACTATCCTGCCTATGCTCCTAACTTCCCGATGGCGAGTAATACGTCAAGGGTAGTGGAGTCATTCAAGAGGAACTTACCACCTGTATTCTCTAAGGTGGGGAGTGATCCTCTGGAATCGGATCAGTGGATCCAAGAATTAGAGAAGATATTTGAGGTGCTTGAGTGCACGGATGCACAGAAACTCATTTGTGCTGGTTTGCAACTCAAGAAAGAGGCAAATTCTTGGTGGCAAGCCTCCAAGCCTATATTGTTGGCTGCTCATCCAGAACCCACTTGGGAGCAGTTCAAGGAGTTATTCTTGGACAACCATTATCCGCGCAGTTTCAGAGACCTAAAGGAGACTGAGTTCATGGCCTTAACTCAAGGAGGTAAGACTGTCCTTGAGTACCAACAACAATTCGAGAGTTTGTTCCATTTTGCCCCAAGGCATATGAGGACAGCTGAAGAGAAGGCAGCAAGGTTCCTAAAAGGCCTAAAGGCATCTATTGGGTCTGTACTTGAGGTACTGGATTTGACCGAATATGGCCAGATTGTGCAGAAGGCCAAGACCATGGAAGATAAGCAAAAGGGTGAACAGTCCCTCATTCTCTGGACTGTGGAAGAGAACAAATCCATTCCCAGATATGGGAAATTCCTCCAAGGCATACCGCGGATCATACAGTTCTGGGCCTATGTATAGGCAGCCCTATAGGCCATCTGGCTACCCTCCTAGACCAGTTGGTGGTTCGGGTTCCACCTCTTTTCGCGCGAACACAAGTGTGGCACCTACAGCCAAGGTCACCTCGACCTCCATCTGCAACGGGTCAAGTGCAGAGGGGCCCCGCTCTAGTTCCGACGTCTCAGCTTCGTTGCTTCAACTGCCATTCCTATGGGCATTATGCGAAAGACTGTCGGGCCAGACCAACCTTGCCCTGCAGTCAGCCCTCTGCGTACCGACCTCCCTTACCTCGAGGGAATCAACCGCAGGGAAGGATGTATGCTCTATCAGCCGAGGAAGCTGAGGCAAGTACAGAAGTAGTTGCAGGTACATTTTTAATTAAGCAATTCATTATGATTAATATTGATGACCTGCTGAAATTATATGCATTGTTATACTAGGTATCCTACCCATATCAGGCATACCAGCCTATGTTTTATTCAATTCAGGAGCTACTCATTCATTCGCATCTAAGAGATTTGTAGAGAAACTTGGGATGTCACCCAGGATCCTAGACCATGGAATGATTGTTAGTATGCCTACTGGTAAAGTTGCACAGTTGAAGGAAGTGTATGGGCCGTGCCCAGTGGAAATTAGTGGGAAGAATCTTGATGCGCAACTCATTAAGTTTAATATGCAGAATTTTGATGTTATATTGGGTATGGATTGGTTGTCGGCTCATCGAGCTAATGTGATCTGTGCTGAAAAGCTGATAAGGGTGACAGATGACGAAGGGAAAGAATTGGTATACCGAGCAGATCCCATGAAAAGAGTGAAGAAGGTCCTTGTCTCTGCTCTTCAAGCGGTAAAATTGCTAGAAAGTGGATGTCATGGTTACTTGGCATCGGTACTTGATGTTGATGCAAGGATTACACCTCTAGAAGAGGTAAAGGTGGTCAAAGAGTTTCCCGATGTTTTCCCAGATGATCTGATGCATTTACCACCTGATAGAGAGTTGGAGTTTGCCATAGACTTGACTCCTGGAGCAGCTCCGGTATCTAAGGCTCCATACAGGATGGCACCAGCTGAATTGAAGGAGTTGTAGATGCAGTTGCAGGAATTATTAGAAAAGGGGTTTATTCGCCCAAGTGTTTCACCTTGGCGTGCCCCGGTGTTGTTTGTCAAGAAGAAGGATGGTAGTTTGCGTATGTGCATAGATTACCGAGAGTTGAATAAGCTAACCATTAAGAACCGGTATCCATTGCCACGCATTGATGATTTATTTGATCAGTTGCAGGGAGCCAGGGTATTTTCAAAGATAGACCTTCGGTCCGGCTATTATCAGCTCAAGATAAAGGGCAGTGATATACCCAAAACAGCATTTAGGACTCGATACGGTCACTACGAGTTCCTAGTGTTATCATTTGGGTTAACCAATGCACCGGCAGCATTCATGGATCTAATGAATCGAGTATTTCAGGATGTGCTCGACAAATGGGTAATTGTTTTTATTGATGACATCTTGATCTACTCCAAGACCGAAGAGGAGCACACTCAACACTTGAGAATGGTGTTACAGAGGTTGAGGGATCAATAGTTGTTTGCCAAGTACAGTAAATGTGAATTCTGGCTTGAACAAGTTGGATTCCTGGGGCACGTAGTGTCTAAAGCCGGAATCGAAGTAGATCCTGCTAAGGTGAAAGCAGTAGTGGAATGGGAAAGCCCCAAGAATGTTACCAAAATTAGAAGCTTCTTGGGTTTGGCTGGATATTACCGGCGCTTCATCGAGAATTTTGCTCGAATCTCAGCACCAATGACCAAGTTGACTAAAAAGGGTGTGAAATTCGACTGGGCAGAGGAATGTGAGAAGAGCTTCCAGGAATTGAAAGAAAGGTTGGTGACTGCCCCTGTGCTGACTATTCCTGAAGGCACAGGTGGAATGACAGTCTATACCGATGCTTCCAAAGTTGGTTTGGGTTGTGTTCTCATGCAACGCGGTAAGTTAATAGCGTATGCATCCCGACAACTAAAGGAGTATGAGAAGAATTACCCCACTCATGACTTGGAACTAGCTGCAGTCATTTTTGCCTTTAAGATCTGGCGACATTATTTGTATGGGGAGAAATGTGAGATATACAGTGATCACAAAAGCCTGAAGTACTTCTTCACCCAGAAGGATCTGAACATGAGACAGAGAAGATGGCTTGAACTCATGAAGGATTATGACTGCGACATTCAGTATCATCCCGGCAAGGCTAATGTAGTGGCAGATGCATTGAGTTGGAAGACACAGACTGTGTCGCTCTCATACTTAGCAGCCAGTCCAACACTCATGCAAGAGGCGATGCTAATGGACGAAACCCTCTTGTATGAAGGGGCAACCTTAGAGCTTGAACCTCAACCAAAAAACCTTAAATGGTTGACTGTATCCTTGACGGCTCTACAGGTGCATCCGGCAATTAGGCAAGAGGTGATAATGAAGCAACCTTTGGATCCTGAATTGCAGCGGATCAGAGTTAAGGTTCAAGACCAAACAATGAACGACCCAGATTTTACTTTAGCCAGTGATGGGGCATTGATGTTTCGAGACAGATTGTGTGTACCCGATGATTTGGATATACAAGATAAGATAGTGAGAGAAGCACACAACTCCGAGTACTCACTCCACCCAGGAAGTACCAAAATGTACAAAGACCTCAAACAAAGTTACTGGTGGCCAAGCATGAAAGTCACCATAGCTTTGTATGTGGTGACTTGTCTTACCTGCCAGAAGGTGAAGGCTGAGAGGCATCGACCATATGGTACCCTTCAGCCACTCCCAGTACCAGAATGGAAGTGGGAAAGGATTACAATGGACTTCGTCACCGGACTACCAAGTACACCTAAGGGAATGGACGCGATATGGGTGATCGTGGATCGGCTTACCAAGACTGCTCATTTTATTCCTATCAAGACCAAGTTCTTCATGACCAAACTAGCACAACTTTACATGGACAACATAGTGTGTTTACATGGAGTGCCAGTGAGCATTGTTTCAGATAGGGACCTAAGGTTCACTTCCAGATTTTGGAAAAGCTTACAGCGTGCCTTGGGATCACAGCTGAACTTGAGTACAGCTTTTCACCCACAGACGGATGGTCAGTCGGAGCGAACCATACAGATATTAGAAGACATGCTCAGGGCATGTGCAATGGAGATGAGTGGCAGTTGGGAAGAATATATACCTCTTATGGAGTTTGCATATAATAACAGTTACCAAGCTACAATTGGGATGGCTCCGTATGAGGCATTATATGGCAGAAAATGCAGGACTCCCTTGTATTGGGATGAGGTAGGTGAACGTCGAATGTTAGGACCTGAGATGATCCAAATGACTTGTGATAAAGTCGACGTTATTAAAGAACGGATTAAAGCAGCTCAGTCCCGTCAAAAGAGCTATGCGGACACCCGCAGGAAAGACATTGAATTTTAGCCAGGAGAAAAGGTATTTCTCAAGATATCTCCTACTAAAGGTTTGTAAAGGTTTCACAGAAAGGGGAAGTTGAGCCCAAGATACATTGGACCATTTGAGATCTTATCCCGGGTTGGCTCAGTAGCCTACATGCTTGCTCTGCCACCTTCACTTAGGGATGTTCACAATGTATTCCATGTATCCATGCTAAAGAGATATGTGCATGATCCATCTCATGTACTACCCGTGGAACCAGAGTACCTAGAAGCTGATATGACCTATACAGAACAGCCAGCTGAAATTTTAGACCGGAAGGTGAAAACCTTCGCAACCGCTCCATTTCCTATGTAAAGGTGCGATGGGCTGATCATTCACTTGAAGAAGCATCTTGGGAGGTAGAGGATGAAATGAAAGCCAAATACCCTCATCTTTTTGATCAACCAGGTACGCAATTTCGAGGACGAAATTTTTCAGAAGGGGGGGTAATGTAATACCCCGCTTCTTAAACCCGGTCTGATTTCGCGGTTGAACCGGTATGACCATGCAGGAACCGAGCCAGAGGAAATTAGAGCGGGTTCCTTATGGGCTATGATGGCACGGGTGACCTTAAACACCGGTTGGCCCGACAAGTCTGAGCCAGTGCCAGAAGAGACGGGAGTGCCCAAGCTGTGTACATGCACCTAGCATAAGGTCATGTACGGATAAAACATGTATTATATCCGTATTTTAAGGTATATACGTATGCTACATCGTATGCCAGGGGTGGGGTTCGTGCCGAGGCCCGAACCCGGTCAAAATCCCAAGTTTTGGCCCTCAGGTGGGTAGGACACCCACCCACCTGAGTGACCCATCCATGTGCACTATTCACTTATTTAGAAATTATATATATAGCTTTATGACTTCATTTTCTTTCCATTTATGACCCCCGTACGTTGGTGAGAATAGTAAAGAGGAGAGAGAAAAGAAAGGGAAGAAGAAGGGAAGAGAAGGAAGAGGAAGAAAAGAGGGATTTCAGCGGTGCCGAAGCTTGATCTTCCCATTCCGGCGCCGGGAGAGTGATCTTCAACTCTAGATCTACAGTTGGAGGTAAGCAAAGTTGGGTTCTTTGAACATTCACCATATCCAAGCTTTAAACCCTTGATTCGAGTATGGTTTCTTGAGATCTTGTAGATCCCCTTTGAAATGATGGATCTAAGGTTTAATAGATGATTTATGTGTTGATCTTGAAGGATTTGAAGAGATATTGACAAGGTGGAAGGAGCATTGTGAGTTTGAAGCGATTTGGAGGGTTTGAGGTTGTTCTTGAGCAAAGAAGGTAAGATGGTTTCCCATCACTTGAATCTAACCTAGATCTAGGTTAGAACCATCCTATAAGACCTTGAAGGTGTGAAGAATGGATGCGAAAAGCCCCCTTTTTGATTCCCCAAAGAAGGAGAAAGTTGGGAAGAAACAGGGTGTTTCCCGCCAAGACCGGTGGGTACAACCGGTGGGCCCCTACCCGCCTGTGGGTACCCACCTGAGAAGGCAGGGGGGCCTTCGGGCCCAACTTGCGGGCCCTACCGGTGGGTCCTATCGACGGGCCCCAACCCGTCGGTCCCAACCGGTGGGTATACGGGTGGGCCAGACTACCCACCTGTCTGACCCACCCGTGTGGCCCCGAAGGTGATCCTTATGTCCGATCGAACCCAAATCGGACATGTGACCTCCTTTTAACGTTCTAAACATGATTTTATCGTTGGATCGCATTAATTTCGATCCTAAAATGGTGAAGTACTAACCCCGCTCAATTATGTTAGGTTCACCAAATCCTACCCGATTCGCACCGGATCTCACCCGTACCGAGCGGGAATCCTTGTATGCTACAAGTAAGTGGGGAGAGGATGTTTGTCCTTGTTTCAAAGCATTGTTTGGCATTCATTTAATTATATCTAGTCTAGTCATGCCATCATGAATATGCTATGTAGACTATTCATTCCACACATTGATGTGCATATGTGCTATGTTTACTTTCCAATTGCCAATTGAATGAGATGCTTATATGTTGAATGTGGACATCATTGTGCATGTTGCATTGATAGACTAGATGCCGTACTCGGCTTGGAGACGAGTGCATTGGTGGCCCGTGGAATGGGACACGGAGGCACTATGCAATCGTACTATTGTCATATAGGAGCATGCGGTATTAGGATTCTCACCATCCCGTGCTACGACCCTTCCCAACAGGGGTTAAGGTGTTGGGTTATCATTTGGGGGGAAGCAGTGGTCGCGGTCGTCGGGTCACTGTGGCGGTTAGACATAACGCCCGACGGGTCATGTAGGACAGTCGGCAACCCCGGTGGTACATTCAAAAGGGCCAATCGTACTACTTTTAAATTGCTGGAGTCAGCACCTTTATTTTCAGTCATTTACATTTCTATTGAGAGTCGGTGGACGGCATTGTCTTTACTTTTCTGAGTACTCACGGTGGGCCTTCTCCGACAGCCCTATGGGTGTATCGCGGGAGGGAGTTCGCAGCTCGTACCCGGAGTATACGCGCACTGTGGTTGTAGTAGCACTAAAACCAAGGGCTTAGTAATGTTGCTTAGGTGGATGTGATTTAAAATGTATAGCATGGAATGTAGTGCATATGATGTGTTGTGATGTGTGGACTGCTGTGTGGTCCATCTTTCTACTTACTGAGCTAGTGAGCTCATTCCACGTGTACACCCTCTTTTTAGATGATTTTGCAGGTCATTCATCTGAGGAGCATGGGGTGGATCCCACAGTCGAGTTTCCTAAAGAAGACTGGTGGACCCCTGAGGAGTTAGAGCACAGCACTGACTGCTCGTGAGAGAGTTGTACTGCGGGACAGCAGTTCTGAGGCCGAGCTGAGCTCCAGTTTGAGGCCGTGCTGAGCTCCACTTCTGAGGCCGAGCTGAGCTCTACTACGTGATGCCAGCTGGGCTCAACCCTTGATGCCGAGCTGAGCTCTAGCCTTGATACCGAGCTGAGCTGTGTACTCTGATTGTTTTAATGATTTCCTGTATATACTTGATATATGAATTGTCCTTTTATTGTGTAATTATCATGCCTTCGGGCCCACATGTATATAATTATTGTATCACAATTCGGGTATCAAGTATATGGGATTTATTCACAGGTAAAACTTAGTCTTTCGCTGATCTGATGAACTTATATTAGTTGTGCGTATGCTGTGGTGGAATACAGTATCTGATGATCCTGGCAGGTTTGGGTTAACCGGTGTTAACTCGGTCACTGGCCCGGTTCAGTGTGAACGGGGTGTGACACTATAGGCACACAGTTTGCTTTCAACACTGCCTTTCACCCTCAGACCATTGGTCAGTCGGAGAGGACTTTTCAGACATTGGAGGACCTACTCCGAGCATGTGCCTTGGATATAAGTTATAGTTGGGATGAGCACATTTTCCTTATTGAGTTTTCCTACAACAATAGTTATCAAGCCACCATCGGGATGTCCCCATTCGAGGCACAGTATGGCAGGAAGTGTCGGACTCCGCTCTATTAGGATGAGGTTGGTGAGCGGCATATTTTGGGTCCAGAATTGATACAGGCTACCAATGAGAAGGTGATTGTGATAAGAGAAAGGATCAAGGCAGCTCAGTCCAGGCAGAAAAGCTACGCAGATGTTAGGAGGAGATATCTAGAGTTTGGTGTTGGAGACAAGGTCTTCTTGCGGATCGCCCCAGTTAAAGGGGTGATGCGGTTCAACAAGAAGGGAGAGCTTAGTCTAAGGTTTATGGGACCATATGATGTACTGGAGAGGATCATACTGATAGCTTACCGGATAGCCTTGCCACCAGAGTTGGAAGGTACACATGATGTCTTCCATGTATCTATGTTGAGGAAGTACATTTCTGACCTGACTCATGTCTTGACTTACATACCCCGTGAGTTGGATGAGAACTTTGCCTATGTGGAGTATCCGGAGAAGATTATTGATCAGAAGGACCATTTTCTTCGCAACCGCACCGTTTCCGTCATCAAAATGAAATGGGTGAACCACCTCAAACAGGAAGCATCCTGGGAGCGAGAAGATGAAATGATGAAGTAGTATCCTGGGTTGTTTGATTTGCCAAGTATATTCAATTTTGAGGATGAAATTCTTATAAGGTGGGGGGGATGTTACACTCGTGCCCTAATCTGATCTAATTTGAAATTTTATGATAGGCCTCGGATCGGAGATCGAAAGTACGAGGGGGTTTTGGCTCATGGTTGCGCATTGTCGAAGGGCAATAGATGACCTCACATGTTCTTGCATTGCATGCCTATCTAACTGGATGGGATTCATACCTTTCGATCCCAGACCATAAGATACCTGACTCCCCGCACTTGATTTCTGGCACTCATCATAATCATCGAAAGGCCTTGAGCATGTCCAAGGGTAGCCACCCGTGAGAGGCCAACCATAGGACAGCAAGCTGTCAAGATAGTAAGCTGTCTTGGCCACCGAAAACAAGCCATCAGAAGCAACCTGGGTCTGAATCCTGTGCCTATTTTCGATGGGTTGATAGGCTATTGTCGAAGTTTTGATGCCCGTGGTTCCTGCCACTCACGTCGCAAATGGTTCTAGATGATCCCAAATCATCCTCCACATTTTTCTCTTGATTTGGGTACCTGATGGACCTGAATGTGCGGGTTGTTCTACGTCGAATTTCAATTCAACACAATTGGTTCAAAAGAGGTCCAAACCAAACAAACCCTTAAGGCCCAACTTAAGTTATAAGTTAGGAAATGAGGATTCATTTCCTCATTTCCCTTGTGCCCAATGTAGGAGAGGAGAGAAAGAGGAGAGGAAGGAAGAAGAAGAGGAAGAAGGAGAAGGTTGGAGGCCTACCTTGGTGCCAGCTGTTGGCTGCCGCCTTGTTGTCGGAATCACTGTTAGAGGTAAGTATAACCTCCCTTTCGCTCTTCATTTCAACCTAGAAAAAGTTACGTATGGATGGAATCTTGATGTACAAGCCATCTCAATGTTGTAGAATAAGTGTTCTACCCTCCCAGTGTTATTGCCAAGCTTGAACCATGCCCAAGCGCTGGCAACACGTAATGCCAAGAGACCAACTAGGGTTTCGATCGTTCGATCGATGTATCTCCCAAATGGCTCGATGTAATTGAAATTTTCTTGGCTTAGAATGATGCTAGGAACATCCCCTACAAACTCCCAAGAACAAATCCCAACAATTGGGGCCTGAGTTCAAAAGGCCCAAATTAGTTGGACTGACCTGAACCACCACTAAAAACAGCCCATCGGATCCACTGGGTCTGTTTCCGATGGCATATTTCTAGTGGACATGGAGCCTTATGTGCTCTCTGTCACCTCCACTGAATACAGGTCTGATATTTCTGGTGAAATGCCCTATTTCTGGTGGTTGTTTCCGGTGACATTACTATCATTAGGAGATAGTGTTTGTACATTTTGGGGGTGAACTATGTGGATCCCTCCTGATGTTTCCAACGTGTACTAATGTATGATTCCATTTGAGTCTAGGACAGTGATGCACACATGCCCCAAAGCTAGAATTTAATCGATCGATCGTTGGCCGTACTTGAACCCGAACACACCCAATCGTAAAACAGGTGAGGGATGGACTGTGTTTATTTCTAAAATGTTTATTATCATTAAATTGCTCACATGTTTAGAATTATATGTTTAATTGAAATTATTCAAATACGATTATGATATGCTACATTGTCATTTTACAATTTTGATATGAATTGTATGGAAATGTATGACGGGATCCAGTGTGGCCGAGGTGGTACTGGTATTGTGATCGCCGTGTGTTTGGATGTGTGTGTGTGTGTGTGAGATGGAATCCGACATGGCCGAGATGGTACCGGTGTTGTGATTGCCATATATATGTTGCATTCATGCATTGATTATGTGCATTAGAGTTAGTTGTACTCGTGGGTTACACTATGTGGCCAAGGTCTCGCTGGTATCGTGTACCCCGGGACTACATTTGAAAATGGATACGTTTCATGGCCGAGGTCTTGCCGGTGTTGCGTAGTCCATACTCAACTACTAATTTGCATGCTAGATTAGGTAAACGGTCTCGGGTTACACTTTATAGCCAAGGTCTCTGGTATCGTGTACCCGGGATTGTATTCGGAGATGGGTTACACTTTGTGGCCAAGGTCACTCTGGCATTGTGTAATCTATACTAACTGTATCATTATGAAGGCATATAGTATACATATGGTGAGGTATCACTCCCTATGCTACGCACCCTTGCCAACAGGGGTTGAGGTGTTGGATAACCCATTGTGATATGTTTGATGTGTCTTTTTGAAGTGCCACTCCCACAGTACGATGTGATTGTTGCCGAAGGTGAGAATCTATCCAGCATGGCCGATGTGTTACCGGTGCCGTGATTGCCAAGAGGGGGTTATCAGGGATTTAACGGTGACCCATGGACACATATGGGGACCGGCAGGCTTATAATCACGGCTAGGGTTTGTATCGCTGCGTAGTCGATGTCATTTTCGAGACGAGGGATACAGCCTAATGCGCCGTAGTAGCATTCACCAGACTTAGTTTGTATTGTTAGGTGGATATTAAACAAATGAACTGCATCACGAGCATCATGGATTATGTGTTTAATTTTCACATTCATGCATCATAAATTATTACTACTATTATCTTACTTGGATGTGTTTGACCCCACCCCTCACTGAGTGAGTTGAAAAGTTCACCCCACGCATACACCCCTTTTTAGATGATGATGCAGGTACCGTGGTGCCAATGGCGGGTGACCTAGTATCTTCTCCATCTGGGTATGGTGTGAGCGACTGGTGGATGCCAGAAGCGGGGGAGCACGATCAGGATTGTGTTTGCGATCATTGTGCTTACGCCGCATCGTGAGATTGTACATCATATTTTGATATTTTTGGATATAGTTGTGGATTATATATTTTCTTGAGATTATATTATTTTTTATAGATGAATATAACAGAATAACTCGGTTATTGCTATTATATTACCATTAGATGTTTCTCCATTTTATTTATAATTTCGTTAATATACTATGATTCCGCTACTTATGTTGGTTTGTGTTGTGAGATTGTGAAAATGTTAAGGTACTGCTATTAGAGATCTTGGTAGGTTGTAAGGTAGGTACGTGTCTTACTCACACCGCTGGTATTCCTAATGGTAAATTGGGTCTGCTGGGAGTGGGGTGTGACAAAGGAGGTCTAAGGGGCTATAGAAGATCCATAACCAAGTGGAGGAAAAGTTGAAGAACGGCGTTGATCATCTTCAACATACTAGGTGAAAGGTATAAATCGATCCTCTATACTTTGATAATTGTATTAGATTCGTGTTCTTGCTTTCCTGTGTGATTTATTCAACCAGGGTTTTAGATTCGAACCCCTGGATGTTCTGACAATAACTTCATTGAGAAGAAAACAAATTACAAGAAGAGAGTGTAAAAATCAAGGCTTACTCCAAGATTCTAGGTGTTTCTTCTTCCAAGGTTAGGCTAAGAACATTATTCCATAAGATTCTTTTAGTCTCCAAGTAGATACTCTTGGAAAAGGTGTTGGTCAAAAGTAGATGCCACATTATCTACTACCATGGGAGGTAAGAGGGTCTCTAGAACACAAAATTTATTTGGACAAGGCTGACTGGAGTTGGACATAAGTTAGCTTAGCTAAGGACCTGCCTCGTTTGGATTGGTTCCAACTCTTGGGCTTGAGCACTTCATGGGCCTTGTGGGATTTAGCTTAAATATGAGTTGATCTCCTTAGTTGTGTAGGTGGTCAAGTTGTGCCTTTACTTGAGTGGTCACATGCTTAACATAGGTTGCATCATCTGGTAGAAAAAAATGAAGTTACCCAAAATGTATGTGATGTGTATTCATTTGATATGTGCTTTGCTTTCCTTTGGACTGGTTAGGAGGGTACATTTTACAATTAAATATTAAAGGAAGCCATCAACACTTTACGATTAAATATGAAGTATGTTTCATATTTTAATTATTGTTATCATTATTAAATTTTGTATGCGTGCACTTGTTGAAAAGTTAACTGTTAATCTTAATTTTGTAGCGAAGTACTATCTTGTTGATTCTGGATACACACTTATATTCCTAGGTATATGTCCTTTTAGAAATCTTCAATATCATCAACATGATTTCAAGCATAAACGATCCCAAAGAGCAGAGGAGCTATTCAATTTCACACACTCACATTTATGAATAATTATTGAGCGGTCATTTGGTGTCTTGAAGAAGCATTTCCTCATTTTGAACATAATTCCTTCATATGATTTCAAGATACAAGTTTTGATTGTGATGGCTTCTGTAGGTATACACAACTTTATTAGAAAGCAAGCATCATCATATTAGCTTTTTGAAAAAGTAGAGAGGGAAACATTTGATTATGAATGTGAAAGACGACCTTAATGATAACGACTATGACAATGTCATAAATTCATTAATGTTGTAGATGCATGGTACGCAATAGCAATAATGGAAAGCACATTGAAGACAAATTGCACATTAGATTAGAGAAGCATATCAAGATTGATGATGAAAAAAATGTCTATCATGCTTTGTATTTTTCATTTAACTAATTGTTATGCTTTTGTTAAAGACTTTCTGATGAACTTCTGTTTTTTTTTTTTTTTTCTTCAGGTATTACATTATTTACAAAGTCTTCAAAGTAATGCAATATGACACATTAGGACTGTTCCCCCATTTGGTTTCCATGTATAAGTGTTACCATAAGGTGTGGTTGCTCAAGAGAAACATGTCAAAGCCATTTCAAGTTTTGAAGACATGTGAAACCCATTCGGTTTGAGGTACCAATCATCTATTCAATTGCAATCGACAAACCATAGATGTTGCACAACAAAGTGATGGCTTTCCTTTTCCAATTGTAATGTGTAAGATTGTTCAACCATCCATGATGTGTTAGTAAAAACTCCAAGAGAAGTGGGAGTGAGGATTGGGGTTGACAAGAAATCCTTTGTTCAAATATGCTATAGATTGTAATACAAGTTTTTGGGTTATATAATATATATTTTGCATATTGACACACCTCTTATAATCTATTATATAAATAATAACCAAACGATTATTATTTTTGGTCCATATTTTATTATCACAAATGATTGCTCAAGAATAGGCCTTAACTCTTAGGGTCCATTTGATTTTGTTTCTCCTATTTCTGTGTCTAGAAACAAAAACCATTTCTGTACTAAGTAACAATTTTTTGAATTGCAAAAAGGTGTTTGATTTGTCTGTTTCCCGAATCGTTTTCAACAGTATACTCCAATACAAGACATGGGTGAAGGCACGACATTGTAGGAATGCAACTCACGAGTGAATGCATGACATAAGAGTTGTAGGTGTGCTTCATGGAGATGAACTTCAAAAGGATAAAGGCAACCCAAAATTGCGAGCTTTGCACAACCATGTTGGAATCACCGCATCTGGATAGCAAGAAATTTCAACAATTCATTGGGGTTTGGGTAGGTCGAGTGAAATATTGGGTTTTTTAAAATTTTTGTCTCCCACTTGTTTCTAAAAACAGAAAAACAAGTTTAACTTGTTTTTCCATTTCTGTTTCCAGACACAGAAATAAGCATAAATTTCTATTTTTGTTTCCAAAAACAAGTAAAACAAAGTAGAAAAATCAAACAATTTTTAGGGTGTTTTCCATTTCTAAGTACAGAAAAACGAAAAAACTGTTTCTAGAAACAAAATCAAACAGGCCCTTAGCAAACCATTTCCGTCAGCCAAACGTTTGAAGTCAATTTTTTGAAGTTACATTGTTACGTATACATACAAATAGCTCTGGTTGCGGGTGATTCAAACAACTACTATCTCAAAAACCTAAAAATTTTAAAGGGAAAAAAAAAATTAAAAATAATCAGAAAATAATCTTGACAAAAAAGGGATACAGCAAGAGAAGCAAATTCCCTGTAAACTGAACTTTAAGCCAATATTCATGTACAAAATGGAAACACCAACCCCCCCCCCCCCCCTCTTTCCCCTCCCCCCCCACCCCCAACCAACCAAAAAAAGAAAAAAGAAAAAGCAATACTACCAAGGAATTACTGAAAAATACATGTACCAGTTCAATAAAAAAAAAACACACATCTAGCAGTGCCAGCTATGGATTTGCAAACCCAACCAGAAAAATAAAATGGGGGTTTTGTTAAAAAGCTGTAAACCAAAATAAACAATCCCCTTGTGTACAACCAATAAGATTATCAGTTCAAGGAGCAGAAGCAATATGGATGTTGGATATGCTAGGGAACAGTATCGCTGCACTTTCACCAGCAGTGCTAACCTGGTATTCCTTACAATTCTCAGGCAACATTTGTTTGGATCCTGGATCTGGTCAGCATCATTCTGAACTTGGTCGATAATAGCAGGCTCCTGGTTGGAGGTAAGAGAAGAGCTGGTACAAATGTCTTAAGGTTTTACTTCAGATATCTTGGCACCAAGTATCTTACTGTAGAAACTCCATGACGGATTCTTGCATGTGATAGCACCTTGACCATATGGATGTTCCTTAACATATTTCTGCACATCTTCAGCCATAGATAATCCTTCCAGATAAACTCGAAGATCACCTCCCGTGCCTGTCATGAACGAAACATGAATTTTCTGCCTTTTCATAGGACCAACCGACCAAGACAAGAGAGTATTCCCAAATATTCATTAAAATGGACAACAGCACCCAGCAGGTAGGCTTGTTGCCCATGCAGGGGGTGGCTCCTGGCCAGCTGATTGGTCAAAAACATATACACACTGACAATCTAATGCCAAGAATTCCTAACCGTCAATAACTCAATTCTCATATGTTTCGGCATCAGTTTCCAAACCCTTCAAAAATATGTTCTAGTCTATTCTCTGTTTCCAGATCAACTCATTATCACTGTGAATGCTAAAACTGCCCTTCCTTTTATCTGGTTACTATTTACTCTATGATATTCCTCACAAGTTCTATCGCGAATAATGTGTTAATTGATTTTCATTCTACTAAAAAGGGGGGGGGGGTGAGTAGAGTAATTTGATACCTACCAGTCATCTCCTTGCATTTGAAATGATGCCCCTATTATTGGGTCAATACTTACCAAAATGCATTAGTTGTATGAAAAATAAAATTTGCACATGCCATTTGTAACAGTATTAATCCCAACAAACCAGCAACAGCACAAAGAAGAAGAGAGAGAAAAGTCACTGGAAGTGGAACAAGCATTCTGCAGGTTGAAGAGAAGCAGAGTCGGTGAGGTCTCAGCACTCACCTCTTGTCCAATATAATTAAGAGTTACAATAACAATACGAAATGCACTCAAATAAAAAAAAGGAAACATAAGCCACCTACAGTATTATCTAAAACAGAATTACAAGGACAAACGGCCAAGCCATATTGTATATGCAATATTGACACATGAGAATTGTACAAGACTCATATGTACCCATACACCTTACAACTTAAATCGATAGGTATAGGTACACTATAGCACCCCACCTCAAGCTGGAGCATATAGGTCACGCATGCCCAGCTTGAAACAATTCCTCCGGAAGGCAAACCCAAACAGAGGCTTGGTAAACATATCACCAAGCTGATCAGAAAAGGGAACAAATGGTGTGATGATTAGGTTTTTTTTTTTTTTTTTGGGTGAATAAAAAATTCATTGACCAAGAGGAAAAAAAGAATACAACAACTCCCAAAGGGGGAGAGAAAAAGCAAAAAAAAAATCCCTCAAGAGACAAAAGAGGGAGTCCGAAGCAAAGAGGGG
Organism: Macadamia integrifolia; assembly: GCF_013358625.1. NCBI lineage: Eukaryota > Viridiplantae > Streptophyta > Magnoliopsida > Proteales > Proteaceae > Macadamia > Macadamia integrifolia. Next base: position 26,161,663 of record NC_056563.1, on the reverse strand, counting down.
GAGTCCCGAAGACAAAATGATATGAAGATTCCTAGGAGAGGCAATACAAGTAGAAAAAACACCAGAAATATTTCCTTTGACATCAAAAGAGATGGATTCCCAAATCTGCCTCAAAGGGCGAGATTTGGAAGTCCATTTCCTTAGGTTGCCCTCCATCCAAATCTGGTTAATGATGGCATAGAATGCAATCTTGCTTATAGAATCACAGACTGTAGACCTGGCGCAAGTCATGTAGATCCAAATCCATTCCCTTTGAAAGAGGAGAATCCTTCTACTTCTAAGCCAAAACTTTGCAAGGACACCTTTCCATACAGAGGAATAAAGGGGGCAGTCGAAAAGTAAGTGGTTTATATCTTCCGGCTTTGATCCACAAAGAGCGCACAAGGTTGAGACCGAAATCTGACGGAGGATGAGGAACGACTACGTTGGGAGGAAGTTGGAAAGGACTCGCCAGATAATGAAGCTATGACGAGGAATGTGACATTTGAACCAAATAACCTTGTGCCAAGGAGAGAAGATCCCCCTAGTTATAACATAATCCCAGACCGCTTTTTTTTCAGCCAAAGAGGCTTGAGGAGGCAAGGGCCCAAATAGTAGTCACTCTTCTTTGTTGAGAGCTGAAAATGGAGGGCAAGGAGTTCCAAACAGCAGTGAGTAGAGGAAAGTCTGTGGCAGGAGGAGACCAAGAACCCAGGGACATGACATCTATAACCGTGGAATGCTTGGAAAGCCCTGAATTGTAAATGGCTCTGGCACTTACAACATGAAGAAGAATTCCCAAAGGATGCCAATGATCAAGCCAAAGAGAGGTGGATGTGCCATCTACAATCTGGGTAGAGATGGCCCCAATAACAGCTGATCTAAGAGACAAGAACTTGCGCCAAACGCAAGAAGCATCAAATGAAGTTGTGGCTGTCCAGATGGAGTCTGAGCGGTGGAGCCTCGAGTACACCCAGTCAACTCAGATACTTTTCTTTTTTGTGACCAACTTCCAGATCAGCTTAGTAATACCAGCAGTGTCAACATCCTTGATACGTCTTAGACCAAGACCATCCTCTGATTTTGGGAGGCAGATGGCTGCCCAACTCAAAGGCCGAAGAAATTTGGAGTTGGAGCATTTCCAAAGAAAAACAGCCATAAGGGACTCAAGCTTAGAGATGCTGGAAGAGGGAAGCCCATAAATACCAGACCAATAATATAAGACTTAAAGAACTGATCTTACGAGTTCCACCTTGCCCGCATAAAAGCTTGCCTTTCCATAACTGAAGTCGTTTCTAATATTGTCAAGCAGGGGGTACAATGATGAGCAGAGAGTCTTCATAGAATCAAAGGCAGCCCCAAATATTTGATTGGGAGATGGCCAAGGGAGAACCCAATCTTGTTGAGGAGAGTAGCTTTGTCAAAGTTAGAAACCCCTGCCAGGAAGATAAAGGATTTCCCCAGATTGATACGAAGCCCAGACATGGCTTCAAAGTCTTGCAAGCAATACATAATAGACTCCAAAAAGAAATGTCGGCTTTGGAGAAGATCATCAAATAATCAGCAAAAGCAAGGTGAGAAAGCTTGAGAGCCTTACATTTAGGAATTGGCGAGATGAGCTGCTGATCTATATGAATCATGATACTCCAAGACAAAACTTCCAAGGCCAAAGAGGAGATATAAGGTGATAAAGGGCAACCTTGTCGGATTCCAAGGCCAGAGAGAAGATAATCAGTTTAATTCATTACAGCATTCCGCACAAAATGAAAAACTACCTCGATATGCTTCGTCCTCTTGGTTCTTGCGATGTAGGTAGCAGCTTGATTGTCACAACACATCTTCACAGGATGACGAACAAGAAATCCCAACTCTTGAAGAAGGGAACGTAACTTTAACTCAACAGTAGCATACTGTAGAAACGCAACCCTAAAACGATGCAGAAGATAATGAAAAAACAAAACAAACAATGCACACGGATTTTACAAGGTTCAGCAAGGTATCCTACATCTTTGGTGAGATGAGATCCTGCTTCACTATCAATGGAGAATAGGGTTACAGCGTTCGTCCTCACACCTCTCAGTATTACTTGCATTTCAGAGAAAGAAACCCTCGCTACAAATATATAGAAGGACCGCCATCCTGCCTGTCGAGGTGTTGCACCAGTACTCCCTAGATTAAACTCTGACGGAATACAAGACATCGTACACCAACAATCTCCACCTTGGCTTGAATTTTGTCGAGCCTCTTGTAAAGATAACCTGTAGACGTCTTCATCCCCGTACCTCATAAGAGGTACAAACCCACACCTATTTGGTGCATCCCTCATCTTCAACAGTGAGTAATATTAATCAAGTCCAAACAGGACTCGAACTTCTTTGTAATAACTAGCTTGTAAACATATCTGCAGGATTGAGATCTATATGAATTTTTCTCAAGTGAATACTGCCCTCTGACACAAGCTCCCTAATCTTGTGAAATCTCACATCAATATGCTTTTTCCTTGTATGAAACACCTGATTCTTTACAAGATGTATAGCACTCTGACTGTCACAATGTAACACTATATCTCCTTACTCCAACCCCAACTCACGAACCAAACCAATCCAGCCAACCAGACTCCTTCCTTGGCAGCCTCAACTACCACCATGTACTCTGCCTCTGTAGTGGACAATGCAATTGTAGACTGAAGCATCGCCCTCCATGATATAGGTCCACCAGCCAATGTAAATACATACCCTGTAGTAGACCTCTTGTCTAAATCACCAGCATAGTCGGAATCAAAATAACCTGCCAATTCTATGAAACTTCCCTTGCCACTGAACATAACACCTATATCTTTTGTCTTGCTCAAATATTTGAATCCACTTAATTGCATTCCAATGCTCCTTCCCTGGATTACTCATGTATCTGCTAACACTAATTGCATGAGACAAAACCGGCTTGCTACAAACCATAGCATACATGAAACTCCCAATTGTGCTAGCATAAGGGACCTAAGACATCTGCTCCACCTCCTCATGTGTTGTAGGGCATTCCCTTTCAGATAACTTAAAGTGGCAAGCTAACGGAGTGCTAACCGGCTTAGCATTTCCATATTGAAACGCTCTAGCACCTTTTCAATATACCTCTTCTGAGTTATCCAAAGTTTGTCTGCATTTCTATCTCTAAGGATTTCCATGCCAAGGATCTTCTTAACAGCACCAAGATCCTTCATCTCAAATTCAACACTCAACAAAGACTTCAAAGAGACTATCATGTTTATTCTTTGTAGCAATGATTATATCAACATAAAGCATCAACAAAATAATAGAATTATCACTTGACACTATAATAAACACAACTACCATACTCACTTCTTGTGTAGCCAATCTTTATCATATGGGAATCAAAGCGCTTGTACCACTGCCTAGGAGATTGTTTAAGACCATAAAACGACCTCTTAAGCAAACAAACATGATCTTCCTTTCCCTGCACCTTGAAACCTTCAGGCTGCTCCATGTAAATCTGTTCCTCCAAGTCACCATGAAGAAATGCAGTCTTCATAACAAGTTGTTCAAGCTCTAAATCATACATGGCCACCAAAGCAAGTAGTGCCCTGATTGAAGTGTGTTTCACCACTAGAGAGAATAATTTATTGTAGTTTATCCCCTCATGTGCATAGCCCTTAGCTACAAGTCTGGCCTTATACCTTTCACGCTCCTCAGATGCTACCTCTTTCTTACGAAAGACCCATTTATACCCAATGATTTTTCTTCCTTTGGGTTTTTCCACAATCTCCCAAGTCTTGTTCTTCTACAGAGACTCCATTTCCTCCATCATAGCTGCCATCCATTTATCATGTTATGCATCACTCAAAGCATCATGGTAAGAAGATGGATCACCTGCACCTACAGTGAGGGCATAGGCAACCATGCCCTCAAACCCGCATCTCACAGGTGCTTTGTGAGTACGCTTCCCTTTACCCTTTGCTACAGTATAAGAAACTTATACTGCTTCCTATTGTCATGGTAAGTCACTGGATGACTCATTTTCTCTTGTTTCTGACTCACCTAACTCGACCTGCACTGTAGAACCTTCTTTATTTTTACTAGCTGTTTGTGAATTACATTTTGACTTCACGATATAAAACTCATCAAACACGTCCCTGCTAATCACAACTTTCTGTGAACTTGGATCCCATAACTTGAATCCCTTTACGCCTTTCTTAAACCCAAGAAAGATGCACTGCTTAGACTTTGAGTCTAACTTGGAACGCTACTCACTCTCAACATGTGCATAAGCTGGACAACCAAATATTTTTAGAATAGAATAATCTACTGGTTTTCCTGTCCATACCTCTTCAGGAATTTTACAATCAATCGCCTTTAATGGAGACCTATTGATGAGGAAACATGCCATATTCACTGCTTCTGCCCAAAATCTCTTGCTCAACCTTGCATTCAGCCTCATACTCCGAGCTCTTTCTAGAAGTGTTATGTTCATCCTTTCAACTACACCATTTTGCTGTGGTCTTTGGAACCGTGAAGTGCCGTGTAATCCCTTCAGCTTTACACAACTCTAGAAACGGCTTGTATGTATACTCCCCTCCATTATCTGTTCTCAAGTACTTAATTTTCTTTCCTGTCTTCCTTTCTACCTCAACCTTCCATTCCTTAAATTTAGTGAACACCTCACTTTTATGTTTCATGAAGTTGATCCAAACTTTCCTTGAGTAATCATCAACAAAGGTCACGAAGTTTTCTACCCCACCTTTAGATTTTGTTATTGAAGGACCTCATACATCGTTGTGTACATAATCAAGCACCCCTTTACTCTTATGTTTTGCAGTTTTGAAACTAACCTTGCACTGTTTCCCGAACACACAATACTTACAGAAGTTCAGTTTACAAGTTTTCACTCCCTTCCACAGTTTTCTTTTATGAAGCTCCATCAATCCTCTTTCTCCCATATGCCCCAGAAATGTATCATCTGTATCAAATCTTGCATCTGTAGTCACAGATGCTCCACCTATAACAGTGCTCTCTATGAGTCTGTATAGGTTTCTTGTTAGTTATCCCTTCATGACAACCATAACACCCTTAATAACTTTGAGAACTCCACCTTCTGCTATGTACTTGCAGCCATTTGAATCAAGTGCCCCCAAAGATACTAAGTTTTTCTTTAATTCTGGTACATGTCTCACATCTACTAAAGTTCTTACTATCCCATCAAACATCTTGATTTTGCCAGTGCCTATCCCAATGGTCTTGCATACAGCATCATTCCCCATTAGGACGGACCCATTATATGGTTGATATGTATCAAACCAATCCTTATGTGGACATATGTGATATAAACATCCAGAATCTAAAATCCAATAATCAAAATGTTGATTTTTACCTGATGATATAGAGAGTACATCTCCATCATCTCTATCTGAACTATCAGTCACGCTAGCTTCCTCAGATGCCTTGTCTACACCTTTCTTCTTCAAGTCCGCCTTCCTCTACAAGCACTCTCTTCAGATGACCTTCCTTCTTACAATAATAACAAAACACCTTTGTTTTTGCCCCTTTTGATTTCGATAGACTCTTCCCAGATCCCTTTTGATTTGATCTCCCTCTTTCCTGCTCCTTGTCACCTCCAAAAAGACATTCTCCTTGAAATTTCGTACTACTGTCCTTCTTCCTTGTATCATTGAACATGAGGGCAACAGCGACTTCATCCATCTCAAGGGTCTCCTTCCCATACATGAGAGTCATTACCAGGTGATCATATGATTCTGGGAGCGATGACAACAACAGTATCGCCATGTCTTCATCCTCGATCTTAACCTCCAGGTTTGCAAGTTTACTTACGATCTGATTGAACATATTAAGATGCTCTAATAGATCCGTACCTTCCTCCATCTGTAGAGAATACAATTGTTTTTTTACGAACAATTTGTTTGTTAAAGACTTCGTCATGTAGATGCTTTCAAATTTCGCCCATAACTGCGGTGCAGATTCGATACCCACAACATATTGTAGGGCATCATCAGAAAGATTCAATCGAATAACACTTACCGCCTTTTCCTCCATCTCCTCCCAATCTTCGTCAGTAATTTTTTGTAGGTTTCTTTTACTACCCCAACAATGTTTTCGCCAAACCCTATTGTATCAGAAGATCCTTCATCCTTTGACGCCAGAGGGTGAAATTGTTCTTCCCATTGAACCACTCGATATCATACTTGATATTCGATCCCTTCCCTACCATCATGATAATAAACCCTAGAAAACGGAAACTTAGAGCTTTGATACCAATTTGTAGAAACGCAACCCTAAAACGATGCAGAAGATAATGGAAAAACATAACAAACAATGCACACGTATTTTACGAGGTTCGGCAAGGTTGCCTACGTCCCCGGTGAGATGAGATCCTGCTTCACTATCAATGGAGAATAGGGTTACAACGCTCATCCTCACACCTCTCAGTATTGCTTACATTTCAGAGAAAAAAAACCCTCGTTGGATTAAACTCTGACGGAATACAAGACATCGTACACCAGCCCAAGTCATAGTTCAATACTTAGCCTTTGCACTTGATCAAGCTACAGCAGTTTGCTTCTTGCTATGCCAAGTGACTAGATTACCATCAAAGTGCAAAATCGAATAATAGATCTCTTGTCACCATCAGCACCAGCCCAAGTCAACATTAGAATACCCTACCAAATCAACATTATGATGACGCCTATAAATGAGCCCCTTTCCTAGTGCCCCTTTAGGATACTTCAAGATCCGATAAGCTTCCTCCCAGTGGACCTTCGATGACAGCATAAACTGACTAACGATCCCAACTGCAAAGAATACGTCAAGTCAAGTCATAGTCAAATAAATCAAGTTCCCCATCAATCTTCTATATCAGGGTTGATCACCAAAATCTTCACTATCGGTAGTGCCAAATTTCTGATGAGGATCCATAGGTGTATCAACTGGCTTAAAGGCAAGCATACTAGTTTTAGATAATAGGTTTAACACATACTTTCGTTGTGAGAGACTAATTCCTTACTTCGTATAGCTTCAATGCCAAGAAAATATTGGAGGTATCCAAATCTTCCATTTGAAAATGTTGATGTAAAAAAAACTTCACTTCAGTAATTTGGATTCATCATTTCTAGAAATTATAATGTCGTCAACATAAACGACCAATATGAGCACCTTAGATCCCTGTTGACGAACAAACACATAATGATAAAAAAATAGCACTGAAAACCCACAACGAGTGACTATAGAGCTGAACTTGTAGAACCAAGCTCTAGGGGATTGTTTTAAACAATAGATGGCCTTCTGTAACTTGCAAACTCTGGCTGAATTCTTCCCTTGAGAACCATACACTAGAGGTTGCTCCAAATACACCTCCTCAACAAGATCAACATAAAGAAAAGTGAGAAGTCTTCTTTTACATATTTTTAATATCCCTTTTTTCCCTCAAAGAATGAAACTTTTCCACCTTTGGGATCATCTCTTCGCTTGTCTTCGTCTGCTGAGATAAGTTTGCTATTACCCAATCTCATCTCAAGTCGGACCTCTATAATCCTTCTCTTGCTCAACTCTCCTCCTTGCTTGCTCAGGAAGAGAGCTTCTTTAAGCAAAAGTCCCGCATCAGGTGGCTTGAACTTGGCGACTCCAACTCAGCGTACTTTCACAAATCTCTCAAAGCTAGAACCAATTCCAATTCCATTCCCCACCTTCTGAACTCTAATGGTTCCACCCTTCTCAAGGCTAAGGCTACTTCTTACTTCAGAAACATCTTCTATCCTCTCCCCTCCTCCCCCAAATTTGTCCCTCCTAATCTCCTCCCCTCCTTAGTGCCATCCCCGCTAACTCTGAAATTCATGTTTGTTATTTATTCCCACAAGACCAATAAAACCCCTGGCCCCGATGGCTTTAGCTAGGGTTTTTTCTCCTGTTGGGAGATCATCGGGGATAACCTCATCTCTACTGTCAAAAGCTTCAACCCCTCCCAAGTCAAGGGGATCAATCGTACTTTCCTCTACCTCATCCTGAAGAAGGATGGCGCCTCCTCCAAATCTGACTTTAGACCCATCTCCCTATACAACCTCCTTTACAAATTCATCGCCAAAATTCTTGCCACTCATATCTAGGGAGCTGTTGACTCCCTTTGTCAGCCCCAATCAGTCTACCTTCATTGTTGGCAGAAGCATTGCTGACAACATCATCCTCTGCCATGAAATTGTTCAGGGTTTTGGCAGGAAATCCCACTCTCCTTCTGCCCTCCTTAAGATCGACATCCATAAAGCCTTTGACTCCATCAGATGGGACTTCATCTATCGTGTCCTACTACCCATGTGCTTCCCCCTTCCCTTCGTCAATTGGATTTATTCCTACATCTCTTCCCCTCTCTCTGTCCTTGTCAATGGCTCCCCAGCTAGATTCTTCGCCTCTTCCGTGTGTATTAGATAAGGATGCCCCCTCTCTCCTCTTCTCCCTTGCTTTTGATGTCGTCTCCAGATCCATCCATTCCCATACTGACAATTTGCTCATTTCCCTAATTCCTAAATACAAATCTATCAACCTCACCCATCTTGCTTTTGCTGATGATCTTATGATCTCTCCAAAACTGACCCCCGTTCCATTGAAACCATTCTCTCCTCCCTTCGCTTCTTTGAATCCATCTCTGGTCTCCGGATTAATCTCCTTAAATCCAACATCTTCCTCTCAGGCGTCTATGGTGACATCAAAGCCCGCGTCCTCAATCTCACTAGTTTCTCCCTTGGCACCTTACCAGTCAAGTACTTGGGCCTCCCTCTCAGCTCTAGGCTGACTGCCCATCACTGCTCCCCTATGCTAGACAACATCTGCAAAAGACTTAAACTCTGGAAGGAAAGCTCCTCTAGTATATATGTCACTCGGATCATATTTGTCCTCCTATCCTACTACATCTATTGGTCTGGCATCTTTGGCCTCCCCAAGGCCACCATCAAGGCCATAAAGTCCCTTTCTTGCTCCTTTCTCCAGAAGGGCGAGGAATTCTCCATTCCATCCACTGGTCCTCTATCTGCCTCCCCAAAGCCAAGGGAGGTCTTGGTCTCAGAAGGATCAAAGATGGGTATTCTTAAGCTCATCTAGAAGATTGCTTCCAAGCACAACATTTGGGTCTCTTGGGTCTACTCCTTTCTCCTCCGCAAGGATTCCCTGTGAAGGGTCCCCCTCGCTAATGATGCCTCCTAGGTGTGGCGTAAAATCCTCCAGGCTAGGCCCCTTGCCATATAGTCAAATCACTATAGGATCGGCAATGGTCATTCCACCTCTCTTTGGCTGAACAACTGGCACCCTTCAAGTGTTCTCTTTCTCCAAGTGGGGCCTAGAATTATGTACTCTTCCGGCCTTCCCAAAGACTCCCCAGTCTCTTCCATTATCGCCAATGACTCTTGGTATCTACCCACCACCCCCAACCCTCTTCTCCCTTGCTGCTCCTCCCTCCCCTCCTCCCCTCTTCCCCTGGGGAAGATAGAACAATCTTGTCTCCTTCCTCCTCTGGAATCTTGTCCTCCTCTGTTTGGCATCTCGTTCGTCCACATGGCACTCCATGCCCCTGACACAAAATCACTCGGTTTAGATTCCACATCCCTCACCACAGCTTCACCATTTAGAGAGCTCTCTCCAACTGTCTTCCGACCCTAGCTTTTCTCATTCACCGCCAGTCCCCACTTGTTGCCTTTGTTGGAATGGCTCTGAAGATACAAACCACCTCTTTTTCTAGTGCCCCCTTTCTTCTATTATCTGGAAAAAAAAGTCCTTGCTCACTGCTGGCCTTCCAAAAGATCACCCCTTCCCCTCTCCCAAGAATCGATTTGGTTTGACATGGGTAAGATCATCTACAACATTGCTAGCAAACTTGCCTTCGGAGCGGCTATTAACCACATTTGAATGGAGTAAAACCTCCGTGAATGGACTTCCAATTCCAGGTCTTTTAACATGATTTGGAATGACATCTACTTTGAGATCTCCTCCAAACTCTCTCTTATGCCTCCCATTCGGGTTGCCAGGTCCCCTAGGAACATCCATATTGTCTCCTATTGGGGCCTCCCCCCTTCCATTTTGTCTTGCCCCTCTCCTTCTGAGATGTACCATCTTTTTTTATTAAGCTTTTTCTTTCTTTGCCCTTAGGGGTTGTATTTCCACCACCCTTTTTTCTCCCTCCTTGGTAATGAATTTCTTATTCACCAGAAAAAAAATCTCCGCTCCCAAACCCCCATGGCCCTTTCCTAACCCCCTATATCCCTTTCTCCTTTGGCAGGTTCCACCGCCGGAATCCTCTCCCTCAACCCCAAACCTCCACTAACCCCTCTTCTCCTGATCCTCCTCCCTCCCCAACCTCTCCTTCCAGACCTTCTTCCCCTTTAAAAACTTGGAAATATGTCGTCTCCTCCAACTCCCACCCCTCTCGTATTGGCCTCCCCTTAACCTTCATTCCCCCTACCCTTTACAATGAAGCTCTGGTGGGGTTCTGCCCTGGAGGTCTCCCCAACTCCGAGATTGCAAAATGGAAATATTGCCTCATAGGGCCTTTCCTTGGAAGCAGGCCCTCTTTTCCAATCATGAAAGGTTCTCTCTCAACAATGGCAAACTTCTAGCATGCTCATATGTTCCTCCTTGATAACGGCATTTTCATTTTTAACTTCTTAAATGAAGAATAAAAGAACGCTGCCCTTGAAGGCAGCCCTTGGCTCGTTGGAAAAAAACCTATCTTCCTTGGACAATGGGACCGACATCTCTCCCTCAACAAGGTGGATAACAAAACTATTCTAGTCTGGATCTCCACGCCAATCCTTCCCCTTCACTACTGATGTGCCCAGGGTCTTAGCATCATTGCTTCAGTCCTTAGCAAGCCTTTGTATTCCAACCACACAACTCGGATCCAAGACAGCCTGGCACTAGCGAGAATCTACATTGCACTATCAGCAGATGTCCCCCTGCCTTAGTGGCTATCCATGATGAAGGGTTTCCTTTCTCCCACGTGATTCACTATGAATGGATGCTTCCCATATACAACATCTGCAAATCTTTTGGCCACATGACCTCCGCCTGCGCCCCTACTGGCCAACTTGAAGCTCACAAATCCAAAGATTTGAACGAAGACATCAATCTCCTGAACATGATGAAGCTCATAAGGCCCATGGCATCCCCAAAGGGAGCAAGAACCGCCAGAATGTTCGTCGGAATTGTAGCCTTATGGTTGACCCTCGTCCCGATGAAGATCACTCTTCACCAAATGCCAGGCCATCCACCATTGGACCGATGGATCTTACGCTTTGCCCTCCTATCCAATCCCTCTTCTAGCTCTAACGACAGCTCTTTGTCGCCTCAATCCCATTGTTCCGATGCAACAGAAGTTAATTTTTCCATTTCAGGCACCTTTGTTATTGATCTCCTTTCTTCCTCGCCTATCACTTTGGTTGATACTCTACTAATTTCCTCTTTTGTTTTGCTTTTGTGGCCCTACCCTCCTGCTGCTATGGCTTCTCCTTTTGTTAACCCAAATGACTCGTTTTTTCTCTCTAACCCAAACGTATCTCTCCCCCTTCTCCTCCCTATTCCTTCTGTCAAACACTTTCCCTTTACTTGGTTCTATCCCATCCCAATTCTCTTCTAACTGTCCCCACCAACCAACCCTACCAGCTTACCCTCCTCTTACTCTCAACCCGACAACCCACCTAGCTTCCACTAATCCTCCCAACTAGACTACCTTAACCCATCATACCATTGACCTCAGCCCAACCATCCTCTTTACAACCCTTACTTGTCACCTCCTTAGAGCTCCGTCTCTCCCGCCTGCTTATTTCTCTTCAATTGAGCCTGGCCTTCCACCTAGCCCCCCAGCTCTGCCATGGCTCCTTTCTCCTTGGAAGGCGACACCTTCGACTCTTGCCAGCATGCCTCTACCTGACCATCTTTTGGGTTCTCCCATGCATCGCTCCCCACTTGGCCTTCCGCCAGACCCCTATGCTTCGTTATCCCCCACCTTGGAAGGTGTCATCTTCGACCCGCTTGCCAGCTCTCTCTCGATCACCTCCTTCAATAGTGTTTGATCTGCCTCAGTCCATCGCTACCCTGTTGCCGCTGTCACTCCCCGCCCTGGCCTTCTACCAAGCCCTATTGCTGTTGCCAATGCCATTCTTTACCATGGCCTTCTACCAGGCACTACTTACCACCCTCGTGTTGTTGTTGATGTCCCTTGTCCTGGCCTTCTGCCAGGGCCCGATGCCACTGCCGCCTCTAATCCCGAAATTCCGCCAGGCCCTGCTACTATTGTTGAGTCTTCAACTGGCAACCTGCAAGGCCCCGACATAGTCAAAGACCCTCCGCATCTCAGGCCCCTCCTGAGCACAGCCTAGAAGCTCCTAGCCCCATTATGGGGGCTTCTTCTTTGGACTCTCTCTGGTCCAGTCTTTCCTACTTGGATCTTGATCCTTATAGGCCTTCTATCAAGGCTTCCCTTGTTGTTACCCCAAAGAAGATGACCAAGTCTGCCATATCTACTCCTCTCCCAAGGGAAATGACAAGGTTGCGCACCTCAAAGCTCCCCAACCTTCCCCATTAAAGGAATACAATCGTCGGTTAAGGCCAAAAACCCTCCCTACCCACCTTACCACTGGATTCTCTTATACATCTCTTCCCGCTTCTCTATCCTACTCAATGGTAGCCCTATGGGATACTTTTCTTCTTCGCCCGACATTTAGCAAGGTTGCCCTTTATCCCATTTCCTTTTCTCTCTTACTCTTAAGGTTCTCTACTGCCATCCAATCGTCCATTGACCAACACTTTAATTCTCCCATCCCCAAGCGCAAGAGCCTTATGCTCATCCACCTTGCTTTTGCAAATAACCTCATGATCTTCTCTAAAGTAGATGCTTCTTCCATCTCCAGCACCATGTCCTCCATTCGTCTTTTCAAATCCCTCTTTAGGCTTCGTATCAATCTCCTCAAATCTTATCTCTTCCTTTCTGGTGTCTCTAACGCCTGAAGAGATCAGCTTCTTGCCATCTTTGGTTTTTCACTAGGCTCTCTTCTCGTGAAATACCTGGGGCTGCCCCTGATCCCTTTCAGGCTCTCCTCTCACCATCGCTCCACCCTGCTTGATCTTATGAGGAAGAGGCTTCAGCTTTGGAAAGGCAAGCTTCTCACGTATGCTAGTCGACTGGTTCTCATCAAATCAGTCCTCCAATCTTTGTACCTCTATTGGTCAGTCATTTTCATTCTCTTCTGCACATTAAAAGCTATTGACTCCCTCTATTCCTTCCTCTCAAAAGGAACAGAATCTTCTAAATTCCTCCACCCCATGAGTGGATCAAAGGTTTGCAATCCCAAAGCGGAGGGTGGTTTAGGCCTCAGGCAAATAAAAGATAAATAAATCTGTTGGCATCTTGAAACTCATTTGGAAATTTGCCTCGAAGCATAACAGCCTTTGAGTTTTTGGGATCTATTCCTCCCTTCTAAAAAATGATTCTCTTTGGACTACTTCCCCCTCCTCGGATGCCTTTTGGATCTGGTCAAATCCTTAGCTCTAGGCCTTCTACCCTGCGCACAATGTCCTACGTTATTGGAGATGGGTCCTCCACCTCACTTTGGATGTGCCCTTGGCATCCCTCTGGTATTCTGCTTTCTCTGATCTCTCCTAGATCTATTTACTACTCTAGTTTGAGTAGATCGGCCACTGCAACCTCCATTCTTTCGGCTAATTGGTAGTCCCCACCATCCCCCCTCCCCTTGCTGATCTCTGGTCCTCCCTTCCCCCTATCCCTCCTGGCCATCACTATAGAGAAGATAAGGTTATTTGGCTTCCCTCTCCCAAGAATCATTCTCCTTTGCCTCCGATTGGGATTTCATCCATTCTAAAGGGCCCCCTGTGCCTTGGCACAAGACTATCTAGTTCAAAGGTCATATTCCACATCATAGCTTTGCAGCTTGGTGAGCTCTCTCTCCAACTAACTCCCCACCCAATCTTTTCTCATCTACCGGCATATCCAAGTCCCCCCCTCTTGTTGTCTCTGCTGGAATGGCACCAAATATGTTGATCATCTCTTCTTCACTTGCCCCTATGCCTCCTTTGTTTGGAAGAGGGTCCTCAGCTCCTACTGGCCATCCCATATGAGAATCCTTCCTTTGACTAGAAAATGGATCTCGATTGACATGACTTTAGGTGGGCCTACCATCTGTGATTCTATTGGGAAGCTTGCTTTCAGGGCCATAATCAGTCATATTTGAATGGGGCGTAATTTGTGTAGATGGACTTCCAACTCCCAGTCTTTTAACAAGATTTGGAGAGACATCTACTTCGGTGCCAGCTCCAAGCTTGGTTGCCTCCGTTAGTGTCCGGTTATTGACTCACCAAGGAACAAGCTTATTGATGTTTCCTGGGGCCTCCCTCCTCCAGCATCTCCCCCCCCCCTTTTTCTTTTGTATATTCCTTCATCTTTGGTAATGAATTTTATTTACTCACCCAAAAAAAAAAAACACAAAGAAAAGCATTTTTTATATCCATAAAGGCCAATCTAGGTTCACAATAAGAGATACAAGCACATAACAGAATTTAATCTTAAAATAGTCCACACCATATGGCTCTGTATACCCCTTCGCAACCAATAGGGTCTTGAGGCATTCAATAGATCCACCTGAGATTGCACTCGTTGGTGTACACCTAACGACAACGCACAAGATCTTTACTTGGAGGCAAATCCACTAGAATCTGTCTGACATGATAATAAGGCATCCATTTCCGTGTCAATTGCCACTTTTCAACCAAAATGAGAGAGGGGCTAATGGTGGGTTTTTTCAAATTGGAATGAGAGGATAAAGAACAGGAAAAATTATGTAATGGAGATAGAAGGTGAGAAATGGAAACAAAATTTTAATGTGATTAATCATGGATTTCAAAGTGTGAATACCTGTGCATAGAGCAACTGGTAAGTCAGGAGGAGGATCATCAGTAAGATCAGACCATGTGGAGGCAAAGCAAAGTCTGGAGACAACGTAGACAACATTGTCTTCTTTCACCATAACCTATAGGGGAGGAATAAGAGGCACAGGAGGAGGAGGATTTGCAAGAGGCGTGATAATAAGAAGAGGAGTATCATGATCAGCTTGCACCAGAAGGAGCAGGAGTAGTAGGAGAATAAAACGAAGTATTCTCAAAGAAAGTGACATCAACACTAAAATATTACCAATGGGCAATAGGATCATAACACTTATAACCTTTCTAGGTCAGAGAATAGCCTCAAAGTATACATTTAACCACTCAAGGAGACAGTTAATCAATGTGAGGGTACAAAATATGAACAAAAATACAACAAAAACCCGATAGGGAGAGGGATGGAAAATAAGGCGATGAGAAATAAAATGGAAAAAGGAGATCTGTTTGAAAAAACAAGGCGGCATCCGATTAATTAAATAGCATGCAATGAGAACATCACACCAAAAATGTTTTGGAACATGGATATGACAAAAAGAGAACGAGAAATATCAAGTAAGCATCCATTTTTCCATTCAGCCACCCCATTTTGTTGGGGGTGTATGAACAACTCATTTGATGAATCACACAAAAAAGCAGAAAGCTCACGTTGTGTATATTTAAGGGCATTATCAGATCGGAAAATCTCGATTAAAGTATCAAACTAGGACTTTATTTCATTATTAAAAAAAAAATTAATACAGACAAAAACTCGGAACGATCTTTTAACAAGTAAACCCGAGTCAGAAGGGAATTATTGTCCACAAAAAGTAACGAAGTAAGAAAATCCTAACCTATTTTTAACACGACATGGGCCCCAAATGTCAAAATGAACTGCGGACAATAAAGATGGACCCCTAAACACACTACGAAAGGGAAAAGAAGACCAGTGATGTTCCCCCAGCTCATAGGCTTCAAATCCAAGATGGGAGATAGACTTGCAACTTGGAACCATGTGCTGAAGCTTAGATGAAGATAGATGTCCCAGACAAACATGCCATTGAAACAGTGAAGGCCCACCAAGAGAAATAGTAGCATAGTAGAAGGTTCAGTGCCATTCAGGTAGTAGAGTCCAGCCCACTCAAACCCTCCACCTATTGTACTGCTTGTTTGAAGGCCATAAGAAACACAATAGGAAGGATAGAAGGTAACAGAATAGTAACAGAATAGTTAAGTGATTTAGTAAGTTGACTAACAGATAAAAGACACAACAGTAACTGGGAAACAACAGAGGGCACAGTCATGGATGAAGTAGGAGAGATTGAACCATAGCAACATTGGTGGAAGAGCCATTAGCAAGACTAATAGGTGTTACATCATTGACTTTGGATAACAAGGAAACCAATTCAGACTTACCAGTCATATGTGTAGAAGCACCAGAGTCAATAATCCAAGGAGTTGAAATGGTGGATGTGATGTATTTGAGTGGACTAAAGTGGTTGTGGACGTGGATGCAGAAGTTTCAAGTTGTTGGAGATGCCAGAGAATTTGATTGTAATCACCCCGAGGCACAAAAACAATGGAAGAAGCCCCAGATGCAGATTCAATAGCAATGTCACCAGAGGACACTCAGTAGAACTCTAAATGTTTAAAGTGTTTGCTAAATCATTTTCCCAGTCTGGTCGGCTGTGTTTGGCCCAGCAAGTGTTAATAGTGTTGTTGGACTTGCTGCAAAAAGAACACTCGCGAGAAGATTTATCATTGAACTGCCCACCTGTACCACGACCTTGCCAAGGCCACGGCCTCGACCAGCAAATAAGGCCGAGTTATCCTTAGGAGAAGGAGATGAATCAACTCTAAAAGGATTAGCTAGACAATGAATACGAGAAAATACTTCACTGAGCAAAGGCACCTTCTCTCTAGTTAGTAATTGACTTTTAACTAGTAGTCAAGAGAGAGACCGACCAAAAACTTGGCAACACAAAACTCAGCCCTTTGATTTTCAGCTACCTACAGATTAGTTGTAAGAGGTTTATGAATCTGGAGTACCTCAATAATACCTTGGTAAACATTGAAGTACTCATTCAATGACTTATCTCCCAATCTGAAATTCAACATTTTCTCATAAATTCATCCAAAAAAAAAAAAAAAAAACATTTTCTCATATAAATCTGGGAGTAGTGTTCTCCTGAGAGAAGCTTTCACGTAAATCTTCCTAGACACCCTTGGTGGTGGTATGGAACATTACATTAGCAGCAATGGAATGTTCAATATTGCACCATAACCATATCTTGATGGTGGAATTTTCATGCATCCAATCTTCATAAGCAGTTAGTGTGGCCGGGTCCTTAGGATCAGAGTAGGAGGGTGATTGGTAATGTATTTCATCGTTCGTTTGGCTTGGATGTATGCGTGCACAGCTTGAGCCACAATAGATAGAAACTCCAGAGAGTTTACTAGCAGTGATCTGAACTTGGACATTATCATTAGGGAGTTTAGGATCAGCCCTCTGAAACACAAAGAGATTAGGGACTGATAGCTAAAAGCAGAGAAGATGCACCCAAACAGAAACTGGTATTGACAAAAACCAACTGTAGTAGATGAACAGATCCAAAAACAGAAGGAAAAACCAATACAAACAGCAGGACGAACTAAAAACTGATAGAACAGTAGTAATAATATCTTTGGCATATGTATAGGTGAGAGAACAACAACAAAAAGAAATTAAAAAAAAAAATAAGAGAAAACTCAAGCTGAGATCTGGAAGTCAGATTATTGGATGGATAATGACTTGTGTCTAATATAACATCAGCCCTCTTTATTTATAATAACGGAGAGAAAGTTCTAGAGAATGACAAAGACCATTAAACCCCTTAGGGTCTGTTTGGCAACTGACACTTTCCCTAAAACCCATTATTACAACCCTCCCCCTTAAGATGGTGCATAGATATCACATGTGCCTAACTTGTAGATAATAGGATAAAACATCTTACTGCTAAAACCTTTAGTAAATAAATCAGCCAGTTGTTCACAACTGCAGAAAAACGGCACAGTGATTAGACCCATGTCTAGCTTCTCTTTGATGAAGTGTCTGTAAATCTCCACATGTTTGGTTCGATCATGTTGGACAAGGTAGTGAGCAATGCTAATGGCAGATTTGCTGTCACGAGAGAGTTGATAGGAAGAGTGGTAGCGACAACCAAATCCGTGAAAAGACCATGAAGCCACAGGAGCTCATAAATGCCATGAGCTATAGCATGGAACTCTGTTTTAGCACTTGAACAGGGAACCACAGCTTGCTTTTTGCTCCGCCATGTAATAAGGTTACCACCAACAAATGTGCAATAACCAGTAGTAGACCTGCGATCATCAGAGGAACCTGCCCAATCAAGATCTGTGAAGGCCTCCACCCTCAGGTGGTTGTGAGGAGAAAAAAGGATGCCATGTTCTGAGGCAGATTTCAAATAACGGAGAATACGTAGAACAGCTTCCATCTGTGTCGAGTAGGGATCATGCATGCATTATGCCATGTCAAGGCAAATATGAGAAAGATAAATCAAAAGTCCCACTAATCTTTGATACCTCCCCTTATCCACAGAATCACCATCCTTGCTACTTAAATGACCGTTAGCTTCAATAGGAGTATCTGCCGACTTGTACCCCAACATGTATGTCTCAAAAAGGTCTAGCACATATTACCGCTGTGACAAGTGAATCCCACGAGAAGCCCTGGCCACTTCATTGCCAAGGAAGTAATGAAGTTGTCCTAAATCTTTGATCTCAAATTCCTCACTCGAGTATCTCTACTAGATCATAACCAATAACAACAATATCTACATAGACTATCAAGATGACTATCTTCCCACCATATCTCTTAATGAACAGAGTGTGGTTAGCATTGCTCTGAGAGTAGCCTATAGCAATCATAGCCTTGTGAAAGAGCCTGAAGGCCCCGAACTAAGCACGAGGGGATTGCTTCAGTCCATATAGTGCCCGCTTCAGCTTGAATACCTTCATTTGGCTTTTGAAGCAAGTGAACCCAGGAAGAATGTCCATATATACTTCCTCCTCAAGTCCCACAAGGAGGAAAGCATTCTTCACATCTAGCTGTTGAAGATACCAATCTAAGTTTGCAGCACAAGACAAGATTACACGGATAGTGTTCATCTTGGCAACAAGAGCAAAGGTCTCCTGGTAGTCGATCCCATACATCTGAGTGAAGACCTTGGCAACTAATCTGGCCTTGTATCGATCTATTGTGCTATCAGCTCTCTGTTTCACTATAAAGACCCACTTATAACCAATTGTCTTCTTTTGTGAGGGAAGACACTATATCTAATGTGTCATTCTTCTTTAAAGCCTGCATCTCCTCAACCATAGTTGCTTGCCATATTGAGCTACACTCGCTTCCTGCCAGGTATGGGGAATAGATATAGAGGATAAAGAAGACACAAAGCTATAGTAGGATAGTGAAAGTGACTCATCGGAAACATTTTTAGCAATAGGATGCAAAGTGCAAGACCTAGTGCCTTTACAAACAACAATAGGTAACTTAAGAGAAGGATCAACCGAAGGGGAAAGAGAATTACCTGGGTCCAAGGGGACGACATCAAGCTAGAGAGGAGACAATTGGCATGATACCGTAGGTACTGGATGAGTGGTGTCCTGCGTCTGCTCTCTATGACTACAAGCACGCATCTCTGGTTGTAGGGTCAAAGGAATACCGGTAAGAATAACGAATTCAAGAGGCGGCACATCTTCCACAATGGAAGGAGACTCTCCCTGAAAAGGTGTCGTAGGATAGTAAGATGCAGATTTATGAAAGACCACATCCATAGTCACAAACCAAGATTGAGTGGGAGGATGAAAACATCGATAGCCTTTCTGAGTATGGGCATACCCAAAGAAAATACATTAAATACCTCGAGAATCACAATTCCCATAAGGATGATGATCCCGAGCATAGCAGACACTACCGAATATCTTGGGAGAAACAGGAAAGGCAACAGAACCCTGAAAAAGATCCAGAGGAGAGAGGAAGCTGAGAGCCTGAGAAGGCATTCGGCTGATTAGAAATGCGATGGTAAGAACCGCGTCACTCCAATATTGAGGAGGAACATGCACTTCAAACATAAGCGAGCGGGCTACCTCACAGAGGTGGTGGTTCTTCCTCTCAGCAATACCATTCTGAGCCGAAGTATCGACACAACTAGTTTAATGAATCATCCCATGGGTAGAAAGGTAGGCCTGAAGGACCCTTCGAAGTACTCACAACCATTATCACTGCAAAAGATCTTAATGGTAGCACTAAACTTAGTTTGAACCATTCGGTGAAACTACTGAAAGCAATGGAAGGTCTCGCACTTTGTTCGCATCATGTACACCCAAATAGACTGAGGATAACAGTCAATATAAAAGACAAACCACCGATAACCATTGATAGACACATAGCATGATGAACCCCAAATATTAGAATGTATCAATGAAAAAAGAGTGGCACTTTTTATTTCCAGAAACAGAATACATGATTTGAGTTTGTTTGGCCAATACAAATGCCTCACAAAAAATAAAAATTAACTCAAAAAGTACAATGCTTAAAAGAAGAAAAAACCTAGTTAATGTTCCCAATGGAGGGTGTCCTAACCGACGATGTCACTGTATTAACTCAAAGATGGACGGTTTGTCTGAAGGGCTTGACCACAGACTAACGCCGATCCATTATCAAGCAGATACAGACCACCACGCACTTTACCAGAGCCAACCGTTACCTCTGTCACTAGATCCTGAAAAACACAATGAGCTAGGAAAAATGTGACTTTGCAATTAAGACTAGAAGTAAGACTACTAATGGACAAAAGGTTAGTAGGAAAAAAAGGGAATATGCAAAACAATAGAAAGGGATAAGGAAGGGGTACAACTAATGGATCCCTTTCCCAAAATAGTGGAATAAGATCCATTAGCCAACTTAACGTCACCATTGCCAGGACAGGTAGTGTACTGAGAGAAAAGAAACAAGCAACTTGTCATATGATCGGAAGCCCCGAAATCTATAATCCAAAGAGTAGAAGGAACGGAAGTAATGCGTCCACAAAAGGAAACACCTAATCCAGAAGGGGTGGAGAAAGCAAAGCTCACAATGGCACGTGTAGAAGAGTCCGGACGTGTCAGAATGCGTCGAAGAGCAATAAGTTCATCAAAAGATAGCGAGGTAACTGGGGTGCTCAGTGCAAAGTCAGAATCTGGAGCCTCAGTATGGTTAGCCTAACCAGGATGGTTGGCCTAACTAGGAGTACCAACACGGTTCTTCCCTCTCCCTTTTCCAGATGCATCAGCAGGACGGCTATGAAGCTTCCAACATGCTCCCCAGTGTGACACTCCTTCCCACAGTAATCGCACTTCACTGGAACTCTTGGAGAGGGCCCACCAGATTGTGGGGCTACACTGAAGGGCTAAGTGCCAGAAGCAAGTGCAGATCTCTTAGCTGGAGTCGTAGTTTTTTGTGAGAGCATAGTGGAACGGTGCATGCCCTTAAGTTGGATCACAATATAGGCTTGATCCATGGTAGGAAAGGGAACTCATTTATAAAAGTTAGTGATGTCAGCGAGAGTGGTAGGAACATACTCCTCATAAAAGTCCAGCTCAGTCCATAGTGTACGTAGCTTATAACAGTACTCTGCCAATGTAAGTGTTCCCTGCCTCAGGTTATGAACTTTATGGCGTAGTTCAAAGACCTAAGCATCATTCCCAACCTGGGAAAAGATGTCATGGACAGACTTTCAAATCTTCACAGCGTAGCCACTAGACAGATGTGGCCACATGGAGTTTACAAGGCTATAACCAGAGAGTTGGCATACTCCCACTTGTCAATATCAGGGCTTGTGGTTGGATGCTTCATTGTGCCGGTAAGATACCCACAATAGCCACAGGACTTGATGGAGATGCATATAGAAGTAGTTTGTGCTATCAAGCATGATAGCACAAGGTGGGAAAGTAGGTAGAGTCGAGGTGTCTCTGCCAGTAGAAGCCGAAGAACTGGTAGATATGGTTGCTACTCAAGGGGGCTATACAAATTGAAGAGACACCAGCCGAAGATAGAGAAAGCACCAAAAAAAAAAAAAAAGGTTAGAAAACCCAAAAATCGATAAAGGGTGAAAACCCTGAGAGATCGATTATAGGGATAGCTCTGGAACAAAGACCTGAAATGAGAAAGTGGCTAGTATAGACCACTATAAGGATAAAGAGCACCAACCCCAACAAGCATCAAGACAATCGGAGCATCGAGCCAGGAAAAAGCACCGTAGCAAGGAAAAGTCAATTTCAAGGGAAAAACCCTAAAAATCGATAGAAAGGGAGCTGGTTCTCTGAGATCATTGTAGAAGAGAGTCTGAGAACCCTGGAGAATGGACTGATGGAGGCTAGTTTAGTGGTTTAAGTAGCTCCCACCGAGAGAGAGAAGCAGATGAAGAGAGATGGAGGGAGGCACGAGGATAGAGAAAACAAGAAAGAGAGAAAGAGATGGAGAAGAAGGAGAAGAAGGAGAGCCCTTAGGGTTTTGGATCCTATGGCTCTAATACCATGTTAGATGGGGTAATGACTTGTGTCTAAAATGACACCAGCCCTCTTTATTTATGATAACAGAGAGAAAGTTCTAAAGAATTACAAAAACCATTAAACCCCTTAGAGTCCGTTTGGCAACTGACACTTTCCCTAAAACCCATTATTACAACACAGATAATAGGGTGATTTGATCAACAATTCAATTCCAATCACCAAATATGAAGATAGCCCTTAAGCTTCCATTTAGCAGCTTTCTATAGGAGTCCAACTGGACCATAAATGATGGAAGCAAACAGCAAGGAAGAGGACCTTCAATTGCACAACCCAAGAGAAGAAGAGTCGCAGAAAACACAGCATCACCCAGCTATTGGGAGAAACTTCACAGCAGAAAATCAGGAGGTTGAAAACCTCACAAACTCAGGTTGAGGCAGCCATTCAGAGAGTAAATCAGACCCCAAAATCTCGGAAGCATCAGATGTCTTAATGGCAAGATCCATGATAATCTTCAATCTTCAAAAAAATCTCTAGTAATCTCCATACTAGAGTATATCAGCAGCAAACTTCATCAATCTGATAGGGATAGGCCAGATTATTATCTGATCCAGCAAGAGGAGAAAAACAGGCACTAGTTTACATTAGTAATATTAAGAACTAAGTCTGTAGCAGTAGCTAGGTAGCATAAGGTTTGTTGCAACCAGTATGGATTCCATTGCCTGAATAGACTTTCAAAACAGCACGAAGGGAGGATCAATTACTGGTTTATTGGAGCTCTGATACCATGAAACAGTATTAAGCTCAATAAACTGCAAAAAAAAATAAAAAATAAAAAAACATCTCCAATGCCAGAGGGTGCCCAGCGTGCATCCACGGCTGGGAGCACCTGGGCAAGCACACCCATAATTAAGAGTTACAATTACAAAAGGAAACACGATCAGATATGAAACAGGAAACAGAAGCCACCGAGAATATTATCTAAGACAGAATTACTAGGACAAACCACCAAGCCATATTGACACATGGGAATTGTACATGACTCTTATGTAACCCCATGGTACAAATGGTCTACCCCTTACAACTTAAATCGAGAGGCATAGGTATACTTTTAACACCATTGACTACCCAAAAGATTGCACATACTACTCATTTTACCAAAACGCTAAACCTCATATTTTGGCTCTTGGTTTGGTACTGACAGGAATTTTTCCATTATCAAGAACCCAAATAGCATAGTCACTGTCAAATTGGAATACATGTTATGAGAAAAACGAATTGCTAAACTTCCCATTCTCGGCCCACGCAGAACACATGCTTCGCAAAAAGCTTACCATTACTGCATTCAAATCTACATGCAAAGCTAATGTTGCCAACCAGCTTACTGAGGATACCTAAGTAGGATCCATTGTAGGGTCCAACCACCTGACATATGTCAGCTATATCACTACACCACTGGAACTCTGGAGGCTACTTTTTGGGGCAATCTTATGTACCTAAGGTTTGCATGCAAAAACAACAATAATAACAATGAAAAGAAAAGGAGAGAGGTAATAATGGAGTTGATTTTACCTAAAGAATTATCCTCTGTATCCTGGAACCTGTAGGAATATGGGAAGATTGCAGTATTTGGCTGAACAATATGGAGAAAAAACTAAAGTGAGAATCAATAATAAAATTCAAAATGTAGAACAAAGTCTCTGGATGAAGAATCTAACTGGATTGCATAGAGCCTTGTAAGGAGAATCATCCACCAACAATGTGTTTGATTCTTTGTATTCTCCCTTCTCCCATGGAAGATTAGGGTCATGTTTATCCCATAGCTTCTTTAGCTCTTTCAATACAAGTGGTTTATTCTTGTTCTCAATAGTTCTGAACCCTGTGTCAGTGCAATGCGACTGGTCCTGTACAATATAATCAAGTCAAATGGAGGCCCTAATAACATTCATTGTCAATTAGTTCCTGTGATACTAATAATAACATGGAGGAAATTGGCCAATAAGTCAACAATATATGGCCAAGGCAAACATAGTATAGAGAAAATTTCAACAAATTGCAACCCAGAGGATTCAAAGAAACATGATCTTTTGATGGACAAGGTCACAGTTGTCACGGCGTCAAATCGATCCAAGGCGGTGGAGGGGTGGCTAATTGATTTGGCAATGAATCGCCCGTTAAGGCGTTGCCATGGCGGTCAAATCAACCATGTGTCATTTTTTATTTTTCCTATTTTCTAAAGTTATTTAGTATGCTACTTTTTTATTTCCCATATTTTCTAAAGTTATTTAGCATGCTACAAGCCTACAATATATACCCTATAACATATAAAACCAACATTAAGCAACATCAAATCATCAAAAATCAACATAGCCCTATCAAAATCACCCTGCATTTTACAAAAAATCGATCGCCTAGTGAATCAGGAGTGACCTGGCATCCATGTCGGTGCCATCCAAAAAAGAGACATCTTTCCGAGATCATGTATTTTTTCCCGGTCGACTCGGTGATTGGTCTCAGTGGCTATATGGTCTTTGTAGCCCCTAAAAGTTGGTATTTACCCTATTTTAGGCCTTCTAAACACAATGGAAACATCAATTTTTTAAAAATCAAACCTAAAATTGTACTTTGACTTCGTACCCTATATAAGTAGTCTTCGACTCTTCGGACCTTAGGTTAGTATGCTTTATTCCACAACCCACATTCCACATTCCACATTCCACAATCAACACATGATACAACATAATCATAAGAATTTAAAAAACATCATATATAAGAAGTAACTCCAAATGTGGATGAGGAGGTAATATTCTCTCCTCTTTAAGCTTCAATGAGTGTAAAAATGGAGATGGTCAAGCAAAAGCACCAAAATCCTTGCTCCTTGGTGTTTTTTCTTCAAAAAAAAAGTAGAGAGAGAGAGGCAAGATTTGGTGCGATCTCGAGATCTCAGTCAAGTTCTTGTACAATTTGTATCTCGCTACACATCTCGTTTTGCCTTTTTGAAAAAATGAGATCTTAGCGAGATGTCGCCCGCCAAGATCTTGAACCATGTTAATGGATTGATGCTTGTGTTTGCGGGGCTACCGAGCTTTCTTCTACCAAATCCTTATTACATTGTAGTACGTCTGGCGGTAGATTGTCTTGGTGGTGGATATAACGCACATGAATTGCAATTGGTTTGCTTGTGGTGGTGAGCTTTATGCTAGTGCATTTAACCGCTATTCACAGATACCTCTAACTCAAGTTGTGGGTTGCTTATCTAATTTTCTATGTGATAATCATTTTGGGTTAATACCCTAGTTAAAGATAATGCAAGTTGGGATAAGGTTATTAATGTAGATCGAGCTGTAAAAAGGAAAGTTCAATGCTGGCCCAGTTCTGGTTCAGATATGATTCAGTTTAATATATCAAACCAGCTTTATTTTTCTCCAATCAGATCAGCCAACCTGATGTTACTGTTCACACAGGTACTGTTCACGTGAACAGTAACTTGGGAGCCAACATTGATAGCTGGCTTGGGAAAGATGCTACCAGCACTTGTTAAGATATTAGATATTAGTTTCTGTTTTTATTTCTTTGTTTTATCTTGGCAAGCAAGCTTTGTACCTTAGGAAAATTTGTTTCCTTTTTTTATTTAGTACTTTGTTTCCTACTTGGCTAGCTTAGTGGCCAAGTAAGTTAGCAGTTTCCTTTTTATATGAGAGGCAAGGCAATTAGAAGTTATTTCTTAAGTCAATTTAGGAAGTCAGAATCAGTCCATTAGTTTCCTTCTTTGTTACTTCTTCGTGTCCAAGTTTTGTTAGGCTATTTAAAGCTCATTGATCATAATGAAAAGAGAGATTGAAGTTTACGAAAATTGAGTGTTTACTCATGGCTGAGATAGCTATTACCTTGAGGGATGAGATGCCCATTCTCTAATTCTTCTTCCATCCTTCTTAACCCTCCATCAATTTTCTTTATTTTCTTATTTTTTACTTTAACTTGTTTGTTGTGAGAGATTGTTTGAGTGATCATTACAAGCTTATTGAAATTCAGAAGTTCCATCAAAAGACCAGTTGAAGGCCCGTACTGCTATACTGCAGAACTTCCATAAATTTCCTTTTTCATTCTTCAAGCATAACTTCCCAACTAGCCATCGGTTGAGGCTTATCGTCTGGAGGATATTTGGGCATCACATGAGGGACCTTTACTCCAAATTTGAGGTTCATCGGAGGCTGAAATCTCAAGATATTGAAAGTTGTCAAAAGTTTCCTAATTCATGTCAACATAACTCTCAATTCAACCATCGGAATTGGCTCATCTTTTGAGGGCTTGTTGACCCATCTAGGACATTCATCTACTCATGTTTCAGCTCCATCTAAGCTACGATTTGTGAGATTTCACATTTCTCCCTATTCAGCCAGATTTTTTTTCAGTTCCTGCCTGGGAGTAGGATCACTTGTGATTCTAGTCTTACATTAGTTATGATTGTTGTCGTCGTTGTTGTTGATTATCACATAGCTGATGCAATGCCCCAAAATTTGGAATCTTAGGGTATTTTTTTCTTTAGCCTCTTTAAATATTTGTTTTACCACTTAAATTAATAACTTAAGTGTTAGCCAAGTGGTTGTGACTTAAGTTGGTGAGAGGTTAGGGGTTCAAATCTTCTAAGTCTTAAAAGGGGGTGATGAAGCTGAATTATTAACTATTTAGGCTTATTTTACAGAAATAAGCTTCGGGGTGGGTTATATATGTGTTGGGCCTTTAGTTTCAAGTGTTTTCTTTGAAATGGGCCACTTTTATGGGCCTAAAATGTGGGTAAAAGCTAGGAATACGGGATTAATCAAGTAACAGCCGTTATTTCTTTGCTTTACTTATTATTAAGTGTTTTAGTTGGAATAGATTAAGAATCTTTAAATCTACTCCTGTTTTGAGTTTATCTCCTTTGTTATTACAATTTCCTAGTCAACTTAGGTGTCCTACTGGTGAAGGCAGTTTCCTAGTCAATTTAGGTGTCGGGTTAAGGATTGGGTTAGGCCTTTCCCTTTTTGTGTCCAAGTCTATTTTTGAGTCTTCTATATAAGTTTGTAAGAAGGTCAAGCATTGTACACGAATTTTATTAGTAAAAAAAAATATTATTATTACAACTCATCTTCATGTGTGAAGACTTCTTGTGTTTGATCAAGGTGACAAAATCGATGTTTGATCGTATTGATTATTCTACCCTACAAGCTATTGTGTTCTCCTATTATTATTCTCTCATTACTACTGCTGGTTCTTCTCTCTATTCAATTTCTTATTTCTGCCAGAATATAGTTCTTCAAGTTCTTCACCTAAGATACCATTTTTTTTAGGTCGGATATAGTGTGTTTTTCTAGATTAAGTAATTCAACCATCCAATTGATCTAAACTTTTGAACACATGTTCATCATCCCTAGATTGAAATTTAATTCAAATCTGAGACAATTCTGACGGTCGTATCATGGGATATTTTATTATTTTCAATTCTGCCCTTACCTATTAGTAAAATCTATAAAATTTTGAGACCCAACTCTGTATTTTTTTAATCACTTTTAATCTAGCCGTCAAATCATGATCATCTTCTGAGGGTTAGTAAAGCTCCCAGGGGATGTTACAATCCGAATTTGGGGAACATATGACCCACAGATTGAGAGTAATTTCTCATTTACTAAAATCTGGAAATTTCATCCTAAGCTAGAATTTTTCTAAGTACTCTTTAATTACTCAACCGATCATTCTCATCATGTGAAGGGTGATAATCCGTGATGAGGAGATTGATTCCTAGAGTTTGACCCCAGCTTGGGAGGTTGAATTTTTGGGTTGACTTTTGAATTTAGTTGACTTTTAAGGAAAATGGGGTATTGAGTTAGTTTTGAATTAGGAAATTAATTGGGGTGTTGAGTTAGTTTAGAATTAGGGAATTAATTGGGGAATGTACCTATTGCAGGTGGTGATTGACTTTAGCATTCACAACTCAGAAGTAGAGGTAGGAGACATGCAGGTTGAGGTAAGTGGATTATAATGGATGTACACCGCAGAGGTGTGGTATGTTTGGCTTGTGTTTTATGTGGTATGTTAGTTATTGAATGTGATATGCTATGTTATTGTGTTTTGCATTGTACATGTTGATATGGTAATCTAATTGTGATCAAGTATTCCATGTGATTGTGTAAGTGGATTATAGTCGGATTACGTCACAAGTGTGTGGTTTGATTGTATGATGTGATGTTTGGTATGTTTGTATCGTTGAGATGCGTTGATCTATTCTTATTTGAATTTTTTTTGTGTGACATGAGTTGATGGAGGTGATCGATATTTGATGGAGATGAATATTATTGTATGATACACATTGATGTTGATTCATGCTTGGAGATTTTACTTGTGATTTCACATGTGTGTTTTTAAAGAAAGTGATTCTATAAAAGGTGATCTCGTGTAAAGGTGATCTTATGTAAAGGTGATTTTCTAAAGGTGAAAAGAGAATGTGTTCGAGTGAAACTAGACTAAAATTGCCACCCGGGAGGAAGTGATTCATAGAGCCGCGGGAATTGGAGATTTGGATACCCGCTGTATATAAGTGAGTGTCTGTGGTGTACAAGAAGATGAAAAGGTGATTTATTGGTAATTGGCCGACTTCTCTATCAGGGCATGGGTGATGGTCGGTTGTTTTCCTCAGCAAGGTTTAAGATCTCTCTCTCGCCCCCCATCTCGCTGATCCAAAAAAGAGAGATTTGAGATCTTGCCAAGATCATATATATTTTTTCTGATCGACTCGGCGGTTGGTCTCGATGGCCATATGGTCTTTATAGCCCTTGAAACTTGGTATTTACCCTATTTTAAGCCTTCTAAACACAATGGACACCTCATTTTTTTTTTTTTTAAATCAAACCTAAATTGGTACTTTGACTTCGTACCCTATGTAAGTAGTCTCCGACTCTTCAGACCCTAGACTAGTATGCTCTATTCCACAATTCACAATTCCACATTCTACAATCAACACATGACACAACATAACCATAAAAATTGAAAAGGCATCATAGATAATTTCTTAATTGTTTAACAATTAACATTGATGACTGATGAGGCACATTCACATACATTAAAAGTTAAAGTAACTCCAAATGTGGATAAAGAGGTAATATTCTCTACTCTTTAAGCTTCAATGAGTGTAGGAATGAAGATCCTCAAGCAAAAGCATCAAAATCTTTACTCCTTAGTGTTTTTTCTTCAAAAAAGTAGAAAGAGGGGTGAGATATTGGCGAGATTTGGCAAGATAGAAGCAAGATCTCAAGATCTCGGTCGAGTTTATAACTCGTCATACATCTTGTCTCGCTTTCCTAAAAAAACGAGATATTAGTGAGATCTCTCCGAGATTTTAAACCATGCTCCTCAGTGCCGGCTAAAGTGTTAAAGTGTGAATTCAAATGAAAGTATTTTATTAAAGTTGTTACTTTGAGAAAACCAAAAGTGTTGTTCTAAAATCTTTGTGATTTTGATTGTTGTTCTGTGTTGTGCTTTTACCATTTAATTTCTTACTAGGCTGTCAAGCTCACCCCATTAATTTAACAAAAATAATTGAGTTGGAGATATGCTTGGAGCATAGTTCGAGGACGACTTGAAGATTTCTTCATTAGTTGTTATTTCTGTTTTATTAGATGAATGTAGTAAGGATAAATTGAGATGTAAACTATGTTAGTTGGATTTGAAATTTAACTCAGACATACATTAGATTGCCACCAGTATGAGTTATTTGAGATTTATAACAATGATTGACTATTTTTGTTGAGACTTGAATTTGAAGAGTTTTATTATGCCTGATTTTGTAAGTGTTATCGATCGTTTGATCAGCGCCTGTTAGGGTTGTATCCTCACATGATATCTGGGTTTGGGTCATGACAACTTATAACTGGATTTGTGTAGGCCCAAAACAGCGATAGGGGGGTTTCTTATGATAGGAGAGGACAATCTTATCCAAAACCCTAAGTAACGGCATGTAATAGAACGAAGCTACTGTAATCCTGATTTAAATATCAAACCAGTACCAAAATAGGACCAAAACAGTGACAAATGTCCATATTTAGGAGAAAACACAGAAAAAAATCAGCAAATCAGGTTAGGCTACAACCCTAGTCGGGTTCTCCATTTAAAGGGTATAAACTATGTTGAAAATTCCAACAAGATGCAATAGCTAGATCTGTTGATGTGGATAAGTCCTAGTGACTCTAGGATTGGTCAAACCCAGTCAAACCAGGAAGTGTCGGGAACCATATGACTGTTCAGATCATAGAATTCTATCGTCTAATAGAACACCTAGGCTTCTCACCGCAAGGTATTGATGGCGATTCACTGCCAACTCACCTGTTGAATCCACAACAAAGAGCATTCTAAATCACCACAGAACCAAAAGCAAAGGCCCAACTTCATTCATTAAATTCGTGTACCAGGATATATGCCCTTACAAACTAATATAGAAGACTCAAACTCAAAAAGGGAAGGCCAAACCCAATATTTAACTAATAAGGTAACCTTAATTTAGTAGTAAACGGACTCAAAACAGGACTGGACTTGTAGAATCCTAATACAGCCTAACTAAAACACTAAATAGCTAAAGATATAAACACACTAAATTAATCATGTATGCCGAGCCTCTAACCATATTTTAAGCCCATTAAAGTGGCCCATTACCATAGTTCTAAATCTCCTTGAAATTTCCAATTTCAATCGAAATCTCCCAATTTCACAGAAGGTCAAAACGAAACCATAGGTAGAAAAGAAAATGTAACTGGTTTTGAGGAAATTTCCCATGTTTCGCATGGTTCAACCAAGATGATCCAACCCATGCCTATATAAATCCACTAATTTCATGGGAAACACACCCTATTTCCCATATTTCAACAAAAACTCCTAAGTTTCGCGAGTTGCAAACAAAGGGGAATTTGGCCAAAAAACTTCAAATTTGCCTCAATTTCTTGCAAATTGCTTCTAATTTCTTGCATTTTAATCCAAACAAAAGCTAAAGAGACCTCATTGGAGCTTCAAAGTAAGCCCAATATTTCCCAAACTTCTTTTTTCTGTTCAACATAGATGTAAACATAATAGAATTCTTTCAAAGCAACTATGTGTGCCACCTTCACATCCTCACAGCCCTAGTAAGCCATTCCCTAGGTTGGGATCATAGTTGTCAAGGTGTCGCCTTGACGACTTGGCGTCGCCTTGGAAACTTGGCGTCCAGCCGGTTTTCTTGGGGCCTAAGCGACAGTCGCCTTATTGCACTGAATGTCGCCTTGTGTTTTGACAATTATTTATGCCAAATATCATTTAAGTAAATGTTTTTTAAGATATTATTCATAAATAAGCAAATACCATCTATTTGAATCCAATAAAAATAGTTTAAAAATCAAATTCCAAAATGATAAAAAGTCAACCCCCTAGTCGAAGAACAAAAATTTGATTTTGGTTATAGGGGCACATTTTCAGCTTTTAAATGCTGGGGTTTTTCTCAATTATGAAAATTTTGTAAATCCTATGAAGTTGATAATTAGGGAAGCAATCTTAGTATAATTGATTCTCTTTGTTTTAGAAGTAGATACATAGGAGTAGTATTTTGATTTCCAGTTTTAGTTTATTTCCTATTAGACAAGTTTCCATTCTTGAGATGTATTTCTCTTATTTATATGTAATCGCTGGACAATATTGGGTAGATTTGGAGAATTGAATGAATTGATGGAGAAACTGTTCATCGTGGGTGTGGTGTGAATGTTGTATGAGAACCCCCTTCCCTTCTACTTCTTCTTCTTTGTTCTTTTCTTTTCTCTGTTCATTCACTGTTGTTACCGAAGCATTAGGGTTGGGAGAGATTTGTTCAATCTATCTCATTCCTTCTTCTTCCTCTGAAATTTCCAGCGAAGGTGCATCTAGTAGGGGTGATTCCATCCTTAAAATTCATTGGACCCTGCAATCACCCCTGCAACTTGCGGTACAGCAGAACTGGAAGAAGTGCTTCAACTCCCTCATCTCTACTCTGAAGGAATTTGGTCTCTCAGGTATAAGATCCTCCTTTGTAGGTGATTCTACTCTGAAGGCATTGTCTCTAAGGGATTTTCCTGCTATGAGAAACCAAAACCAGATCTGCAGCTAGTCAATTATGAGTTTCTTCCACCATTATTGTTTCAACAGCCTCAAGTCTTCAGAGTCCTGGTTGCTGGAACCAACAACTGTAAGGGTTTAGCATGCTTGACGGAAGCGACCCTCCATCTGAAATCTCCGACCAAACCATGGCCTAGGGAATGAGTTCTCTCTCTCGCAAGTCCTTCCTTTCCTCTGTTTTCTGGTTTTGGGTATTAGGAGGTTGAAGATAACCCATGTTTTTCTCCTTTATTCAATTTAATTAATACCTTTATCCCTAATTTTCATTTTGTCCTCGCTTTTCTTATTATTTGTATCTTGCCACTATGTTGTTTACCCTTCCAAGAATACCCTTGTCTCTATGAAACAATTTATTCACTTGTTCTTCCTATGGTGAGTTCCCAGAAATTACAATTTTGCCACTTCTTATTAGAGACTTCAAGTTATTTACAGAACTACCATTATTCTTGATATTTGGATATTTCATAGGCCCCTTGATGCAGATTATTCACCAAACTAGGCTTGTTTTATTAGGAATAAGTCTAGAGTTGGGTTGTATATATGTTGGGCCTTCAGTCCATGTGGTTTGGAGTGTAATGGGCCACTTTTATGGGTCTAAAAGAGGGGCTTTAAAACTGCATACGAGATTACTAGTTTGTTTCCTTTTTAGTTGGGTTTGATTTGAGTTATATTTGTTTCCTTAGGAGTCAAGTTATTAGTTAAGTCAAATCATTAGTAGTTAGTATCCTTTTTCAACTAGTTTCTAATTTCAGTTTTTAGTAAATATTGTATTAGGAGACTAAATTAAGGCTTCCTTTTGAGGAACCTTCTATTTTGTAATTCCCTCCCCCGACATTATAAACAAAGAAGATGAGGCTCCTAAAGTTCAGAATGATTTTGATAAACAAATTAATGGCTGCCACTATTTTGTCTTCTCCATGAAGATTTGTCTTGTGTTTGATCATGGCTAATGGAATTGGTGTTTGACCCAATTGACTCTCTGCGGTGAGAAGCCCGAGAGGTCCTCTTCTACTTTATTATCTTCTTCTTTTCTGTTCAAGGTGTTACAGATCTGTCCTAATTCTACAGGCATTTAAATCACTTCCTCTCTTAATTTTGTCTGAGAGAAAAAGAGGGTTCTATGAGAATTTTTTCAGATTCTGCCCAGACCAAACCAGCCTTGAGTCTGGGTAAAGTAGGACTGATTTGAACCATAAAACCAGACCCAAAAATGTAGGAAGTTATAAACCAAAGACCAACCAAAACCAGCCCCAACTATATATCAGAAATTAAACTCCAACAACAATCCAGGAAACAGTATCGATCTCACAGAACAGCAACACAGTGAATAAACAAAACCAGTAGCAGCCTTTAGAACTAAACCAAGGACAAAATAGAGTATTAACAACTTCAAATTACTAACAAGTATGATCAGTAGTCCAAAATTCAGCAGTCATAACAGCAGAAATACCGATTCCAAAAAATAGAAGCTACAGGCCACTAGAAGATAAAAATAGGGAATTTTTAATATCTCACTACAGGTTCCTCAGAAATAGTCTAAACTGGGGTCGATCCCTAGTGGTATATGGATAAACAATCAATCAAAATCTGGGCTCAAACCGAGGGCTGGAACTGCCCTTTTCAGAGAAGGCTGATTAGAACAAGCTGCAGAATTTCTGGGCAGCAGAATGAAAGATTAAATACCTGGTTGCAGCGACAGTATTGGCTTGAATATAAATTGTAGTGAAGAAAAAGAAACACAATAAGATCCTCCTAGACTTCATGCCGCAAGGAGTCACCTGGATTAGACACCAGGTCCTTCCTCCTTGATCAAACACAAGGAACAGCCTCAACAAAGACCAGTGGCAGCAGCAGCATATTTTCTTCAACAATAAAATCGCCTGACTCCTAATGAGAGCCCTTCCTTTATTTATAATAATGATGGGGGTTACATAAAATAGAAACTAACTTTAGTTTCCAAAAACTGAGATAGGAAACTAAAAATTAGAAACTCACCTAGTTACTAAAACTGAAATTAGAAACTTACAAAATATAAAATCCTTTAGTTACTAAAACTGGAAATAGAAACTAGGAAATAAGAAGTACTGAAATTAGAAACTAATTAACCCCATCAAAACCCAACTAAAAATGAAACTAATGAAAATAGGAAACTAACTAGTAATCCCGTACTCAATCTTAGAGCCCCTCTTTTAGACCAAAAAAGTGGCCCAATACGCTCCAAACCACATGGATTGAAGGCCCAACACATTTACAACCCACCCTAGGCTTATTCCTAACAAAACAAGCCTATTTTGGTTATTAATCTGCATCAACCAGCTTTCCAACAAGTTTAAGATTACTTAAATTGAGTTGTAATGGCAAAGTTATGTTTCAATCAAACTTATTTTAAAGTGCGAAAATGTTGTTAAATCACCTGAATGAAAATAATTTTATGGATATCAAAACAAAATATTATTTTACGGGACTTTTGGTTTTTAGCAATGTTTTGACATGATAGGATTTATAAAATTCTCGTAATTGAGAAAAACCCCAGCATTTAAAAGTTGAAAATCGCCCCTATAATCAAAATCCAATTTTTGTTCTTAGACTAGGGGGTTGACTTTTTATCATTTTGGAATTTGATTTTTAAACTATTTTTATTGGATTCAAATAAGGAGTATTTGCTTATTTATGAATAATATCTTAAGTAAATGAACTTAAATGATATTTGGCATAAATAAGTGTCAAAACATAAGGCGACAAACAGTGCAACAAGGCGACTATCGCCTAAGCCCTAGGCAAACTGCCTGGACACCAAGTCGTCGCCTTGGTGATGCCTTGACAATTATGATTGCACCAGTCTGGGGTGATGCAACAGGCCTCCATATCGCATCTCAATTTTGCTCCAATTCTCCGAAGGAGACTTCCAAGAGAGGATTGGGAAATGAGAAGGGTATAACTCTCTTGATTCCCCAAGTCCATTGCTGTCTAACGTCACCCCTATTAGGCTATTCCTTTATCTTCTTTTTTTCCTTTTATTTTGATAATAATGGTGGATGGTGGGTTGTGGGTATGGCAAACCAGATGGACCAAGCCAGAGTGGCTCGGGTTAGGAGGAGCATGGTTCGGAGCGGGTAGAGGGTAGGAGATGATGGTTCGGGTTAGCTGTCGTGATGCGAATCAGGAGTTTGGTAGCCCGATTTGGATTGCTTAGGGGTAATGTAGAACTAGAATTGACAAACCAACCCAGTCCCAAAACAGTAGAATACTCTCAAAGAACAACCACAAGTCAAAGTAGGACAATAGCACAAATAGATCAGACTAAAGAGAAATCAGATCTGGAACGGTGAACTAATCGATCCCAATACTGAAATGTTGCTGGTCAGATCAGTACAACTAATAACAGGGGCTTACAAAGCCTCAAATAGGTTCAAGTCAACTTAGTAACATGAACCACAGACCAAGGAAAACAATAGAAACTAAATCAGATCTATCGATCTCAATTCTGAACAATACAGGCCACTAAAAGACGAAATTATGGAGAAATCTTATATCTCAATAACCAGATCTCAGGAAGCTCTCAGGGATGGGTCGAGTTCCTCCCTATGTAAGGGGATTCTTCGATTAAAATACCAGCCCAATGATGCAGATTAATAACCAAAATAGGCTTGTTTTATAAGGAATAAGCCAAGGGTTGGGTTGTATATGTGTTGGGCCTTCAGTACATGTGGTTTGGAGCGTATTGAGCCACTTTTTTTTGTCTAAAAGATGGACTCTAAGATTGAGTACGGGATTACTAGTTAGTTTCCTATTTTCATTAGTTTCTTTTTTAGTTGGGTTTTAATGGGGTTAATTAGTTTCTAATTTCCGTACTTATTTCCTAGTTGTTATTTCTAGTTTTAGTAACTAAAGGACTTTCTATTTTGTAAGTTTCTAATTTCAGTTTTAGAAACTAGGTGAGTTTCTAATTTTTAGTTTCCTATTTCAGTTTTTCGAAACTAAAGTTAGTTTCTATTTTATGTAACTCCATCACTATTATAAATAAAGGAAGACGATTTTATGAATGAAAAGAAGCTATGTTGTTGTTTGCTCTTATGAGTGTGTTGTGTGTTTGATCACAGTGGAAGGGAGTGGTGTTTGATCCATTCGACACTGCAATGTGAAGCCCGAGTGGTCTCTTCAAGTTTTATCTTTCTTCTTTCCAAGTTTTATTTTCAAGCATTTGTTACAGATCAGAATATCAGTGTTACTGCCGAAAATCCGTGAGCCGACCCTGCACAAGCACAGAAGGCAGAATCCCGGAGGTATCTCTGGGATTAGTCCTCCAACGCCCAAGTTAGAGACTGGCAGAACAGTGTTTTTACAGGAGTAATGGTGTGTGTGGGCGTACCTCCTCTATCCTCTTTTTGGGTTCCCTCTTATAGGGTTTCTGGGCCTAGGGTTTTGGCCCCCTTGGGTATCTTCTCCTCACGTCGTTTGAAACCTTGCGGCCTCTATCGAGTGGGCGGCACATGTCCTTCCCTCAGATGCCACGTGTTTTCGTTTTACTAGGTGACCAATTCTGCCATATCAGCAGCCCCCTTACTTCCACTAGGAGGCTCTTTCAGTGGGAATAACTACTTAATTTCTCTTTCGAGTGCCCTTTCGGCCTTCGATTTCGGCGTTGGTCTTGAAACCACGACCTTCGGTTAGGTCT
The DNA here is from genome assembly GCF_013358625.1 of Macadamia integrifolia. Classification (NCBI taxonomy): domain Eukaryota; kingdom Viridiplantae; phylum Streptophyta; class Magnoliopsida; order Proteales; family Proteaceae; genus Macadamia; species Macadamia integrifolia. The sequence continues at coordinate 26,124,391 of NC_056563.1, read as the reverse complement.
GCTTGGCCCTAGCAGGAGCCCCCAACCGAGGTTGTGACCTTCGGTCAGGTCTGCTCAACCTTGGCCTAAGCCCCCTACCGAGGTTTTGACCTTCGGGCAGGTTCACTCGGCCTTGACCTGAGCCCCCCACCGAGGTTTTGACCTTCGGTCAGGTTCACTCGGCCTTGACCTGACCCCCTAACGAGGTTTTGACCTTTGGTCAAGTTCACTCGACCTTAGCCTAAGCCCCCTACCGAGGATTTGACCTTCGATCAGGTTCACTCGGCCTTGGCCTGGGCCCCCTACCGAGGTTGTGACCTTCGGTCAGGTCTGCTCGGCCTTGGCCTGGGCTCCCAACTGAGGTTTTAACCTTTGGTCAGGTTTACTCGGCCTTAGCCTGGGCTCCCAACTAAGGTTTTGACCTTCGGTCAGGTTCACTCGGCCTTGGCCTAACCCCTTAACGAGGTTTTGACCTTCGACCAGGTCTGCTCTGCCTTGGCCTAGGCCCCTTACCGAGGTTGTGACCTTCGGTCAGGTCTGCTCGGCCTTGGCCTAAGCCCCCTACCAAGGTTGTAACCTTCGGTCAGGTCTGCTCGGCCTTAGCCTGAGCTCCCAACCGAGGTTTTGACTTTCGATCAGGTCTACTCGGCCTTGGCCTGGGCTTCCAACCGAGGTTTTGACCCTCAGTCAGGTCTTCGGTTAGGTCTGCTCGGCCTTGGCCTGGGCTCCCAACCAAGGTTTTGACCCTCGGTCAGGTCTGCTCAGCCTTGGCCTGGGCCCCTTACCGAGGTTGTGACCTTCGATCAAGTCTACTCGACCTTGGCCTGGGCTCCCAACCGAGGTTTTGACCTTCAATCAGGTCTGCTCGACCTTAGCTGGGCTCCCAACCGATGTTTTGACCCTCGGTCAGGTCTGGTCGAGTCCGGGTGCGGTACTACACTCGTGTGTACTTCGGGAATCTCACGTAGATGACGTATACTGCATTTAATGAGGCTGGGGAGTCGTATCGACGCACTTTTGCCTCCAAATAGTGTCACTTTCTCTCATTTTATCATCTTCTACTTATTTCTCTGACCCTTTGCCGTTCGTCCTTAACTGTCCTTTGATCTTCGGTTCGGCCAGAGTCATTGAGAAGTAAATTATGTCTAACTCTTTAGGTAGTGGCCCCTCGTCATCCGAGGGTGCAGTTTCTAGGCGTCGGAGTCCCGGTCAGGTCCGAGGGATGTCCTCGGACTCGTCCTCCACATCCACATCTTTGGATGCCTCTGCATCCTCTACGGCCAGTGACACGAGTGGTGGAGGTATTAGGGAGGGGCTTCTCGACTCCAGGGCCCAGGAAAACGAGTCCTTGGAGGTCAAAGCTAGGAATATAGTGTCGACCATAACCGAGGAAGAGCTAATGGAGCTCCGTGTGTCATGTAGTATCTCGGACGAGTTCGTCCTTCGGATACCGAGGCCCGAAGATAGAGCAAGCTACAGAAATCCTGAAGAGCTTCGCTTCTATCGGGATGCCTTCAAGGCCGGGCTTCGGCTCCCACTTCACCCATTCATCAACCAGGTGTTTCGGCACTACGGCATCTGTCCAGCCCAGCTGACCCCAAACGGGTGGCGACAGGTCCTCAGTTTCATCGTCTTCTTCTCTCAGATGGGGAGACCTCTCCCTTCCTCTCTTAACTGTATGTCTCTTGGTTCCAGCAAGGGGGACTCGGGCTGGTACTACTGCCCTAGAAAAGTCCTCCGAATTCTGAACCGATACCCAACCTCGATACATAGTTGGAAGTTGGAGTTCTTTTTTGTGAGGGTGTCCGAAGGGTTCCCCTTCGGTAATACTTGGGACATCCCAGATCTGAAGGACATGAATTCTGAACCTACCCTCTTCGGGACAGATGCAAAGTCACTGTCGATGGCTAAGGACAAGATACTATGTCGCCCTGTCGAGTCCAGTAGCCTCCAGTCGGATGCCTTTCTGTTCCTGTTAGTGCTTAGCCCAGGTGAGTCCTAGGTTTGCCACTGTTTTTGCTTCGGATTTAGCTTTCTCGTACTCATCTTGACCATCTTTGATGCAGTGCAAATTTCGAGAGTAGAAGCCAAGGCGGCCACGGCCGAGAGGCAGGCCCAGCTGAAGGAAGCCAGGGCCCAAGGCGCCCAGCAGAGGCAGCAGAAGAAAGGCAAGAGAAGAGGGGCTTCAATTTCCGACGCCCTCCCAAAGAAGAAGCCCAGATCCGAAGACCCCACCGCCGAGGCCATCCAAGCACTAGAGGCCCCAAGCCGCGGCACATCCCCTCCCCGGGCCTCCTCCCCCGGTGCCGATTTCCGAAGCCCGAGGGGCAGTCATTCTCGAGCTGAAGTAGGGTTCGTCCCTCGGTGGTCCATCGAGGGCGAGACATTTTCCATCGAGCAAGTTGCCCGAGAGCTCGTCCAGAAGGAGAGCCTGCCAGGAGATGCCCTCGAGGCCCAAAGCCAAGGGACCAAGGCCATGATTACAAACACTTGCGTGTTCATGGCAGCAGTAATCTTCAGCATTCGACCTTAAATTTTTTTTTTTTTGTTGCTTACCTTTTTTTTTCTAACTGTTGATCTCTTTCAGGCTCAGAACCAAGTCGGCCAGCTGACTATCCGAGCAAAAGCCCTGGCCAGGGACCTCGAGGTGTCCGAGCGTGAGAAGTCAGTGCTCGACAAGGAGCGCACAGTCCTCGAAAAAGTGGAGCATCTGGAGACCGACCTCCACGCACAGCAGGAGAGCGATCGAAAGCTCAAGGAACTGGAGGAGCAGATGGTCGTAAGGCTAAGGGAAGCCGAAGCCCGAGCTATCGAGAGCTACAAGTCCTCTGAGGACTTTCGGGAAGTGGTCAAGTGCGCCATTGCCCCCGGGTTCATCATGGGTGCTACCGATGTTCGAGATTGGGTCCTCGAACATCATTCCGAGGTATCCTTCAAGGGGAGTGGCCTCATCTTCGAGGACGCCGACGCAGCTTCTACTGCCACCGAGGTCGCAGATGGCGAGGACAACGGCAGTGAGAGAGGGGGTCCAGGCGTCTCATGAGGTCCCCCTTACACCTGTGAGAGGAGACTCCGATGTAGATACTGTCGACCCTGCTGGGGACGAGGCCACCCCTCCAGCAGATGCTCCATGAGGCTCTTTTTTTTTTTTTTAACCTTGGCCCTTGGGCCTCTTTATAACCTTAGCCTTAGGTTCTTCATGTAATGTTGGCCTTCGAGCATCTTCATGTAATGTTGGCCTTCGAGCATCTTCATGAATGAAATACTTTTTTTTTCAGATACTTGTATTCTCGCTTTGCTTTGCTTTCTTTTCCTTCTCTTTTTTTTTTTGCAATCCCGAAGACGGATTCCGAACCCGAAGGGCTGTACCAGATCTTCGACCCACAGGTGTGGGTATGAAGGCCGAAGCTCTTATTCAAGTGCTTCAGTGGGAGCCAACCTTTATCACAAGGTTCGGTCCCGTTGAATCATTGGTCCGATGGTGGGGGGACAAAGGCCAAAGCTCCCACGCACCTCGGGGTGCCTTCATTCAGCCCCCACCGCAGGTGCTTCCTTCATACCCCTACCTGTTGGCGAGTCTCAACTTAGTTAGGCTATCAGAGGTTCCTAATCAGGTCTGCTCTGCCTTGGCCTAAGCTCCCAACCATGGTTATCCTTCGATCATGTCTTCTCGACTTTGGCCCAAGCGCCCGACCGAAGGATGTACCTTATATTAGCAATTATCTGGAAGCGATTGCCGTAAGCCAGCTCATATATTATGGGATGAAAATCCTCCAGAGAGCTAGGGATGGAGAGTTACAACTTGGAAGTGCTTAGGGATTCAAAAAATTACAAAATGTAAATGTAAATGTGCTTGCTACTTCACTACTAGTAGAATTTCCTCAAGTTCTTCAAGTTCCATGATCGGGATACCTTTTCTCCCCCCGTAGTCTCCAGGTGATAAGACCCTAGTCGTATTATCCTTGAGACTCTGTAAGGACCTTTCCAATTTGGAGCTAGCTTTCCTTGATGCCTCGGGTCTGATATCTCCGCCCTTCTGAGAACGAGGTCACCCATTCTGAACTCGTTCCTTCGGACTTGAAAGTTGTAATGCCTCACAACCTTTTGTTGGTAGGCGGCGATCCTTTCTTGCGAGGCGTCTGACTTCAGTCAAGAGGTCTAAATTAGCTCAGAGTTTTTTATCGTTTTCTTCTTCATCATAATACTGAATCCGATGGGTCATGACTCCTACCTCCACCAGGAGCATAGCTTCGGTGCCGTAGGTTAAAATGAAGGGTGTTTCTCCGGTAGCTGATCTCTCAGTCGTGCGGTAAGCCCAGAGGATGTTGTGTAACTCTTCTGCTCATAACCCTTTGGCATCATCCAATCTCTTCTTTATTCCTTAGAGCAGGGTACGATTGGTTACCTTTATCAATCTATTGGTCGATGGGTAACCGACGGACGTTTTCCTATGGTCAATGCCGAGGGCATCACAAAACAAGCCAAAAGTCGGGTTGACGAACTGAGTTTCATTATCCGTTACTACCACCCGGGGGATTCCAAATCAATAGACTACAGCCCTTTCGAAGAAGTCCCTTACATTCTTTTCGGATATCGCAGCCAATGCTTCGCCTTCTGCCCACTTCATGAAATAGTCTACCGCCACCACAACAAACTTACTTTGCCTCGTGGCCAAGGGGAACGGGCCCAGGATGTCTATTTCCCACATGACAAATGGTACCAGGCTTGACAGGGAGGAAAGCTCAGTAGAGTGCTGCCGAGGGACGGGGGCAAACATCTGACACTTAATGCACTTCCTGACGAACAACTCCGCATCCTTCCTTATGGTCTGCCAGAACAGGCCCTACCTCAGCACTTTATGGGCCAAGGCCCGGGCTCCCAGGTGTTGGCCACATATCCCTTCATGTACTTCTCAGAGTGCGTACTCGCCATCGACAAGGTTCAGGCACTTTAGGTATAGTGTGGTGAACCCTATTTTGTACAACGTCTCGTCCTTTAAAAGGAAGCGTGCTGACCGCATTCGTACCTTCCTTGCCTCATCCCTATCCTTGGGGAGTACCCCTTCCTTCAGGTATTCGATTATGGCATCCATCCAGCTACAGCCGTTCTCGCCAACGGGTAACACATCCTGGGGTTTTACGGTGCTTGGTTGGGGTAATACTTTAAAATACATTGATCATCCAAGGTCCGTGAAGTCAAAGGTGGCCAATTGTGACAGTGCATCTGCGCTGGCATTCTCTGCCCGCGGCACCTGCCTAACCTCGAACTCCTTGAAGGCTATTACTTTCTCTCGCACCGTCTTCAAGTACTCGGCCATCCTTTGTCCCTTGGCTTCATAGTCCCCATTCACCTGTCGCACCACGAGCTATGAGTCATTGTGCACCACTAACTCCTGTACCATCAAAGCCCACGCCAGATTTATTCCAGCTATTAGTGCTTCGTACTCAACTTCATTGTTGGAGGCATCAAAGTCGAACCGTATAGCATACTAGATCTTGAATCCTTCGGGGCTAACAAGTATGATCCCTGCACCGCTTCCCGCACTATTGGATGCACCATCCACATACAATGTCCAAGTCCTTTCTGCCCGAGCCTCAACAGACTCCTAGGGTTCATCTGGGAGCGTTGTCTCGTCTATGAAGTCTGCTAGGGCCTGTGCTTTTATTGCGGTTCTCGGTTTGTACTGGATGTCGAATTCTCCCAATTCTATGGCCCAGTTTACTAGGCGGCCGGGCATATCCGGCCTTTGTAGTATCTTTTTCAGGGGTTGGTCTGTGAGCACACACCGTGTGCGACTGGAAATAGGGCCTCAGCTTTCTTGCCGCTATCACCATGGCGTATGTCACTTTCTCCATCTTTCTGTATCTTGTTTCTGCATCCAAAAGGGTTCGGCTAACGTAATATATTAGCCGTTGTTGTCTTCCTTCTTCCTTTATCAGTGCCGCGCTTAATGCCAATGCCGATACAGGTAGGTATAACTGCAAGGTATCTCCCGTGTTTGACTTCGTCAATAGTGGGGGCGTCGCTAAGTACTCTTTCAATAGTTCGAAGGACTTTTCGCATTCCTCCGTCCACTTGAACTTTTTCGACCCCTTCAAGGTTTTGAAGAAAGGAAGGCACTTATCAGCTGACCGAGATATGAACCGTCCAGGGCGGCAACTCTACCTGTGAGCTCCTGGACTTGCTTCACATTCTGTGGTGACCTCATATCTCGAATGACCTGTATTTTTATCGGGTTGGTTTCGATTCCTCTCTCAGAAACGATGAAGCCGAGAAACTTTCCCGATGCTACTCCGAACGCTCACTTTGTTGGATTCAGCTTCATACCTTATTGCCTTAATACTAGGAATGCCTTTTCTAGGTCTCGGATATGGTGTTCTGCCTTCAGGCTTTTCACTAGCAAGTCATCCACGTACACCTCCATGGTCTTTCCGATCATCCCCTTGAAGATCTTGTTTACTAACCTTTGATAAGTGGCCCCCGCATTTTTTAGTCCAAATGGCATTACTTCGTAGCAATAAACTCCTCCCTCGGTCACGAAGGATGTCTTTGGGACATCGGCCTTACACATCTTGATCTGATTGTACCCCGAGTACGCGTCCATGAAGCTCAGCGCCTCATGTCCTTAAGTGACGTCGATGAGAAGGTCTATCTTCGATAGGGGTAGCTGTCCTTTAGGCAGGCCTTGTTTAAATCCGTGAAGTCGATGCAGATCCTCCACTTCCCGTTTGCCTTTGGAACCATAACCACATTGGATATCCATTCGGGGTATTGGATTTCGCGGAAAAACCTTGCTTCTAGCAACTTGTCTATCTCCTCATTTATCTTCTGGTGCCTCTCGGGGGCGAAGGTCCTCTTCTTCTGTTGCATCGGCTTTTTAGTTGGGTCGATACTCAAACGATACTCTATTACCTCTCGTTCTATCCTAGGCATGTCCGAGGCCGACCAAGCAAAGACGTCAGAATTGCCTCGAAGGAATGAGATTAGTTTTACTCGTTGCTGCCTTGGCATTGTAGACCCGACTTGGAATTGGCGAATACTATCCCCTTCTTCAGCTTCGACTTGTATCAGCTCCTCAGTCAGTTCTCCCCTTAGATAATTTGTATCATCGCGTAGATCTTCTATCGGAAGCGCCTCGCCCGCTTTTCTCTTTCCACATAAGGTGGTGGCGTAGCACTTTCAGGACGCCTCCTGATCGCCTCGACATTCACCGACCCCGTTCTTAGTTGGGAACTTCATCTTAAGTTGTGGTGTAGAGACGACAGCCTTTAGCATGTTTAAGCCAACCCTCCCTAGTATGGCGTTGTACGCTGAAGTGATGTTTACTACTCGGAAGTTGATCATAACCATAGTTGTCACGGCGCCAAGGCAAACCAAGGCGGCGGAGGGTTATCTAAGCGCTTAGGCGAGAAGGCGCACGCCTTAAGGCGAACAAGATGACCAATTGTTATTTTTTATTTTTTCTATTTTCTAACATTATTTAGTAAGTTATATATACCTTGTATCATAAAAAATCAAGATTAAGCAACATTAAGTCATTAAAAATCAACATTTAGTCATATTAAATCATAAAAAATTAACATTAAGTCATATTAAGTTATAAAAAATCAAAATTTAGAGAAATGCTCTGGTTCTATAACAAGTTTGACTAGTCAAATGATATTATTTTTACATAAGACTTTTTGTATCAGTTATAATATAAAACCAGCTTTCCAACAAGTCTAAGATTACTTAAATCTAAGTTGTAATGACAAAGTTATGCTCCGGTCAAACTTATTTTTAAGTGCGCGAATGCTGTTAAAATCGCCTGAATTCAAATAATTTTATGGATATCAAAACAAAAAATTATTTTACCGGACTTTTGGTTTTTAGCAATGTTTTAACATGATAGAATTTATAAAATTTTCATAATTGAGAAAAACTCTAGCATTTAAAAGTTGAAAATCGCCTCTATAACCAAAATCCAATTTTTCTTCTTGGACTGGGGGGTTGACTTTTTATCCTTTTGGAATTTGATTTTTAAACTATTTTTATTGGATTCAAATAGGGGGTATTTGCTTATTTATTAATAATATCTTAAGTAAATCATTTACTTAAATGATATTTGGCATAAATACACAAGGCGGTATGCAGTGCAATAAGGAGACTGTCGCCTAGGCCCCAGGCAAACCGCCTGGACGCCTAGGCGTCGCCTTGACAACTATGATCATAACTGTTACTTGGCGGTCTCCGATCCTTGCCCTTACCGGTAACTCAACCGACCCTTCTACTTTGACCGGGGCGCCCGAGAACCCTTGCAATGGGTGTTCAACCTTCTTCATCTTTCCTTTATCTAGGTCCATCTTCTGGAAGGCTTCAAGGAATAGGATATCAGCTGAGCTGCCATTATCCACTAAGATCCTTTTTACTCTGTAATCGACTACGGTCATGGTGATTACCAGGGCATCGTCATATGACGTCTACACCCTTTCCAGGTCGTCATCCGAGAAGGAGATAATTGTTGGTGTATGATGTCTTGTATTCCGTCGCAGTTTAATCCAGGGAGTATTGGTGCAGCACCTAGACAGGCAGGACGGCGGTCCCGCTAGCCAGTTAACAGGCCATGGGGGTTGCAAGGGGGGCAGGAGGCCCCCCTGTATAGCAGGGGGTGTAAGGGGGCGCAGCCCCCTGCTCGAATTTTTTATTTGAGGGCAATTGTAGTTTAATCCGGATTAGGGTTTTTTTTGCTATATATTTGTGGCAAGGGTTTCTTTCTCTGTAATGCAAGTAATACTGAGAGGTGTGAGGACGAGCGCTGTAACCCTATTCTCCATTGATAGTGAAGCAGGATCTCATCTCACCGGGGACGTAGGCAACCTTGCCGAACCTCGTAAAATCCGTGTGCATTGTTTGTTTTTGTTTTTCCATTATCTTCTGCATCGTTTTAGGGTTGCGTTTCTACAAATTGGTATCAGAGCTCCAGGTTTCAGTTTTCTAGGGTTTACTATCACGATGGCAGGGAAGGGATCGAATGTCAAGTATGACATCGAGAGGTTTAATGGGAAGAACAATTTCACCCTCTGGCGTCAAAGGATGAAGGATCTTCTGATACAGCAGAGTTTGGCGAAAACGTTGTTGGGGAAGTCGAAAAAACCTGCAAAAAATTACTGACGAAGATTGGGAAGAGATGGAGGAAAAGGCGGTAAGTGCTATTCGATTAAATCTTTCTGATGATGCCCTACAATATGTTGGTATCGAATCTGCACCGCAGTTAGGGCGAAACTTGAAAGCATCTACATGACGAAGTCCTTAACGAACAAGTTGTTCGTGAAGAAGCAATTATATTCTCTACAGATGAAGGAAGGTATGGATCTATTAGAGCATCTTAACATGTTCAATCAGATCATAAGTAAACTTGCAAACCTGGAGGTTAAGATCGAGGATGAAGAGAAGGCGTTACTATTGCTGTCGTCGCTCCCAGAATCATATGATCACCTAGTAACGACTCTCTTGTACGGGAAGGAGACCCTTGAGATGGATGAAGTCGCACCTACCCTCATGTCCAATGATACAAGGAAGAAGGCTAGTAGTACAAAATCTCAAGGAGAAGGTTTTTTCGGAGGTGACAAGGAGCAGGAAAGAGGGATATCAAATCAGAAGGGATCTGGAAAGAGTCGATCGAAATCAAAAGGGGAAAGACAAAGGTCTCTTGTTACTATTGCAAGAAAGAAGGTCATCTGAAGAGAGAGTGCTTGAAGAGGAAGGAGAACTTAAAGAAGAAATGTGTAGATAAGGCATCTGAAGAAGCTAGCGTGGCTGACAGTTCAGATGGAGATGATGGAGATGTACTCTCTATATCATCAGGTAAGAATCAACCTTCTGATTTTTGGATTTTAGATTCTAGATGTTCATATCACATGTGTCCACATAAGGATTGGTTTGATACATATCAACCATATAATGGTGGGTCTGTCCTAATGGGGAATGATGCCGTATGCAAGACCATTGGGATAGGTACTATCAAAATCAAGATGTTTGATGGGATAGTAAGAACCTTAGCAGATGTGAGACATGTACCAGAATTAAGGAAAAACTTAATATCTTTGGGGGAATTTGACTCAAATGGCTACAAATACATAGCAGAAGGTGGAGTTCTCAAAGTTATAAAGGGTGTAATGGTTGTCATGAAGGGACAGCTAGTAGGAAACCTATACAGACTCATAGGGAGCACAGTTATAGGTGGAGCATCTGTGACTACAGATGCAGTATTTGATACGGATGATACCTATCTGTGGCATATGCGGTTAGGGCATATGGGAGAAAGAGGATTGATGGAGCTTCATAAAAGGAAAATGTTGAAAGGAGTAAAAACTTGTAAACTGAACTTCTGCAAGTATTGTGTGTTCGGAAAACAGTGCAAGGTTAGTTTCAAAACTGCAAAACATAAGAGTAAAGGGGTGCTTGATTATGTACACAGTGATGTATGGGGTCCTTCAACAACAAAATCTAAAGGTGGGGCAGAATACTTCGTGACCTTTGTTGATGATTACTCAAGGAAAGTCTGGATCTACTTCATGAAGCATAAAAGTGAGGTGTTCACTAAATTTAAGGAATGGAAGGCGGAGGTAGAAAGGAAGACAGGAAAGAAAATTAAATACTTGAGAACAGATAATGGAGGAGAGTACACATACAAGCCGTTTCTAGAATTGTGCAAAGCTGAAGGGATTACACGTCACTTCACGGTTCCAAAGACACCACAGCAAAATGGTGTAGCTGAAAGGATGAACAGAGCACTTCTAGAAAGAGCTCGGAGTATGAGGCTGAATGCAGGGTTGAGCAAGAGATTTTGGGCAGAAGCAGTGAACATGGCATGTTTCCTCATCAATAGGTCTCCATCAAAGGCGATTGATTGTAAAATTCCTGAAGAGGTATGGACAGGAAAACCAGTAGATTATTCTATTCTAAAAATATTTGGTTGTCCAGCCTATGCGCATGTTGAGAGTGAGCAGCGTTCCAAGTTAGACTCAAAGTCTAAGCAATGTATCTTTCTTGGTTTTAAGAAAGGTGTAAAGGGATTCAAGTTGTGGGATCCAAGTTCACAGAAAGTTGTGGTTAGCAGAGACGTGTTTGATGAGTCTCATATAGTGAAGTCAAATTACAATTCACAAGCAGTTGATGAAAATAAAGAAGGTTCTACTGTGCAGGTGGAGTTAGGTGAGTTAGAAACAACAAGAGAGAATGAGTCATCAAGTGACTTACCAGGACAACAGGAAGCAGTAGAAGTTCCCTATACTGTGGCAAAGGGTAAAGGAAAACGTACTCACAAAGCACCTATGAGATACGGGTTTGAGGACATGGTTGCCTATGCCCTCACTGTAGGTACAGGTGATCCATCTTCCTACCATGATGCTTTGAGTGATGCACAGCATGATAAATGGATGACAGCTATGATGGAGGAAATGGAATCTCTACAGAAGAACAAGACTTGGGAGATTGTGGAAAAACCAAAGGGAAGAAAAATCATTGGGTGTAAATGGGTCTTTCGTAAGAAAGAGGCAGCATCTGAGAAGGAGCGTGAAAGGTATAAGGTCAGACTTGTAGCCAAGGGCTATGCACAGAAGGAGGGGATAGACTACAATGAAATATTTTCTCCGGTGGTGAAACACACTTCGATCAGGGTACTACTTGCTTTGGTGGCCATGTATGATTTAGAGCTTGAACAACTTGATGTAAAAACTGCATTTCTGCATGGTGACTTGGAAGAACAGATTTACATGGAGCAGCCTGAAGGTTTCAAGGTGCAGGGAAAGGAAGACCATGTTTGTCTGCTTAAGAGATCGCTTTATGGCCTTAAGCAATCTCCTAGGCAGTGGTACAAGCGCTTTGATTCCCACATGATGAAGATTGGCTACACAAGAAGTGAGTATGATAGTTGTGTTTATTATAAAGTGTCAAGTGATAATTCCATTATTTTGTTGATGCTTTATGTTGATGACATGCTCATTGCTACAAAGAACAAACATGATATAGTCTCTTTGAAGTCTTTGTTGAGTGCTGAATTTGAGATGAAGGATCTTGGTGCCGCTAAGAAGATTCTTGGCATGGAAATCCTTAGAGATAGAAATGCAGGTAAACTTTGGGTAACTCAGAAGAGGTATATTGAAAAGGTGCTAGAGCGTTTCAATATAGAAAAGGCTAAGCCGGTTAGCACTCCGTTAGCTGGCCACTTCAAGTTATCTGAAAGGGAATGCCCTACAACACATGAGGAGGTGGAGCAGATGTCTCAAGTCCCTTATGCTAGCACAGTTGGGAGTCTCATGTATGCTATAGTTTGTAGCAGACCGGATTTGTCTCATGCAGTCAGTGTTGTTAGCAAATACATGAGTAATCCAGGGAAGGAGCATTGGTATGCAATTAAGTGGATCTTCAGATATTTGAGCAAGACTAAAGATATAGGTGTTATGTTCAGTGGCAACGGAAGTTCTACAAAATTGGCAGGTTATGTTGATTCTGACTATGCTGGTGATTTAGACAAGATGAGGTCTACTACAGGGTATGTGTTTACATTGGCTGGTGGACCTATATCATGGAGGGCGATGCTTCAGTCTACAATTGCATTGTCCACTACAGAGGCAGAGTACATGGCAGCAGTTGAGGCTGCCAAGGAAGGTGTCTGGTTGGCTGGACTAGTTCGTGAGTTGGGGTTGGAGCAAGGAGGTACAGTGTTACATTGTGACAGTCAGAGTGCCATACATCTTGCAAAGAATCAGGTGTTTCATGCAAGGACAAAGCATATTGATGTGAGATTTCACAAGATCAGGGAGCTTGTGTCAGAAGGCAGTATTCACTTGAGAAAAATTCATACAGATCTCAATCCTGCAGATATGTTTACAAAGCCAGTTACTAAAGAGAAGTTCGAGTCCTGTTTGGACTTGATTAATATTACTCATTGTTGAAGATGAGGGACACACCAAACAGGTGCTGGTTTGTAACTCTAATGAGGTATAATGATGAAGACATCTACAAGTTATCTTTACAGGAGGCTCGACAGAATTCAAGCCAAGGTGGAGATTGTTGGTGTATGATGTCTTGTATTCCGTCGCAGTTTAATCCAGGGAGTACTGGTGCAGCATCTAGACAGGCAGGACGGCGATACCGCAAGTCGGTTAGCGGGCCATGGGGGTTGCAAGGGGGGCAGGAGGCCCCCCTACATAGCAGGGGGTGTAGGGGGGGCAGCCCCCCGCTCAAATTTTTTATTTGAGGGCAATTGTAGTTTAATCCGGATTAGGGTTTTTTTCGCTATATATTTGTGGCGAGGGTTTCTTTCTCTGTAATGCAAGTAATACTAAGAGGTGTGAGGACGAACGCTGTAACCCTATTCTCCATTGATAGTGAAGCAGGATCTCATCTCACCAGGGACGTAGGCAACCTTGCCGAACCTCGTAAAATCCGTGTGCATTGTTTGTTTTTGTTTTTCCATTATCTTCTGCATCGTTTTAGGGTTCCGTTTCTACAATAATTGTCCCCATCCTTGCCTTCTTGTTTGACCATTCGGCCACATGCACACTTCTCGCATAGGATTTTGCTTTCCTGGCCGACATAAAACTATCTCCAACGGTTAAACCTCCACTAATAGTTGCTATAACCCTAGTTGGGCTTTTCTGATCGTCACGGGGGCGATGGTCAGCTTCCTCGGGTGTCCGGTCCCTTTGTCGTTCCTGATTGCCTCTGCGGGCTGGCCCCCTTCTTTCACGGTGACCTCTACCGTCTCTTTGGCGATTATCCCTACGGTCATTGCCGTCTTGGACATCCCCCTTTTCGCGGTCTACGAATCGACCTAGATATCCTCTTCGGATCATTCCTTCTATCTCTCCCTTCAGGTGCCAACAATCTTCGGTGTCATGGCCGTGGTCTCTGTGAAAGTGGCAATACTTGTCCATATTGCGTCTCTCAGGATGTCGTCCCATCTTCCCTGGCCACTTCATGACTCTGGCATCTAGGGTTTCTTTTATTTGCATTAGCACATCTGTTCGTCTCTGGTTTAGATATTGCGTCTCTCAGGATGTCGTCCCATCTTCCCTGGCCACTTCATGACTCTGGCATCTAGGGTTTCTTTTATCTGCATTAGCACATCCGTCCGTCTCTGGTTTAGCGGTGCATATCTCTCGAACCTCTTCGGCGAACTGGGTGCCCGATCACGATCGGACTTTAGTCTCTTTCCCTCGGAAGGTTTGTCATCACCTTTTGAGGTCCTTTTCCTCCCCGTTTTCGCTTCAGCTTCCTCGTCAACTTGGGGTGTTTCTTCCATCTGAATATACTTATCACACCGAGCCCTTAACTCATTTATGTTCTTCAGTGTATGCTTCGCCAAAGACATTTTTAGCTCTTTATCTTTGACACCTCCCAACAGGGCCGTGAACTCTTCTTCCAGGTCCAAACCTCTGATCGTGATCTTCTCCTGCTGGAAGCGCTTCATGTAGCTCCGCAATGACTCTCCTTCATGCTATTTGACGTTGGTCAGGTTCAATGTGGTCTTCTGAAGGGGTTGGCTACTGGAGAATCCCTTCACGAAGAAGTAACTCAAATCGTTGAAGCTGTGAATCGATTTCGTCAGCAGGCTGTTGTACCATAACCTTGTCGCTCCTCTGAAAGTTAAAGGTAAGGCGCGACACATGATGTTTTTCGAGACTCGGTGGAACTGCATCACAACTTTGAAGCCTTCCAAATGATCGACGGGGTTCCCAGACCCTTCGTAGGTGTCATATTTGGGCAGACAAAAATCGACCGGGAGCGGGTCCCTCATGATCTCATCGGCTAGAGCCGCATCATTAGTGAGGTCTAGCTCACAAGTTCCTATCTGGTTTTCTGCTACCTTCCGAATCTCGTTTTTCAGGTCTAGGATCATCTGCTTCAACCCCGAGTTCTCATATCTCTGTCCGTCTCCTTGGCATGGTTCCTCATGCCTGGCCCCGATGGCGCGTCGCGTCCTTTCTTTGGGTACAGGGCTTTCCCTCATTGCTCGGTTTCGAGGATTCCGATCGGACCTTATCGATCCTGAACTACTTCGGTCCTCGTCTTGAGCTCGCTCTGGCTGGACATGAGGGCCTCGCGGTGCTCTGTCGGTCTTCTGAGAGGGCTTTGGAGACCTTCATTGTCTCGGCCATTCGGTCATACTTCTCCTGAAGGGCATTGAACTGCTCCCTCGTCACATTCCTGCGCCCTAGGAGGGGGTGGAGGAATACTATCTCCGCACACCGAATATCCGGCAGAGCGCTGGTCCCTCTAGGAACCTTCCCAATTATTGTTTCCCCATTCTTCGTCGATTTCCGTCTAGGGGGGAGCCCTCCTGAAGGTTCCCCCTCATCCATATTTATACTCAGCGCTGCTCTTGTTTTCTTACGATTGTAGGTCTTCCCCACCATTACTCTGTCGTTCCCAAAGACGGCGCCAATCTGTTATCGTCGAAAATCTGTGAGCCAACCCTGCACAAGCACAGAAGGCCGAGGCCCGGAGGTATCTCCGGGATTAGTCCTCCGACACCCAAGTTAGAGACCGATAGAACAGTGTTTTTACAAAAGTATTGGTGTGTGTGGGCGTACCTCCTCTTTCCCCTTTTTGGGTTCCCTCTTATAGGGTTTCTGGGCCTAGGGTCCCCCTCAGGTATCTTCTCACGTGGTTTGAAACCTTGCGGCTTCTATCGGGTGGGCGGCACGTGTCCTTCCCTCGGATGCCACGTGTTTTCACTTTACTGGGTGACTAATTCTGCCGTATCAATCAGCATATCAGGTAAGTGGTCTGACTTTTCTACACAATTCTGGGTTAAGAAATTCTGATTTATCTTCCACCAACCCCTATTGTTTTGGAGTTCTAGCCATCTGATGGCTCTATAACTTGGATCGCGTGTTAGTCCCATCTAGAAGAGAACTCGATCGCAATCTTAGGCTGATCAGACCATTGGTTCAACTATTATGGACTTTCCCGCTAGTCTACGTTGGGGTTGTTCCTTATGTTTGATCAAGGAGGAAGGATTTGGTGTCTAATCCAGGTGACTCCTTGCAGCATAAAGTCCAGGAGGATCTTATTGTGTTTCTTTTTCTTCACTACAATTTATATTCAAGCCAATATTGTCGCTATAACCAGGTATTTAATCTTTTATTCGGCTGCCCAGAAATTCTGCAACTTGTTCCAATCGGCCTTCTCTGAAAAGGGCAGTTCCAGACCTCAGCCCAGATTTTGATCGATTGTTTATCCATATACCACTAAGGATCGACCCCAGTCTGGACTGTTTCTGAGGAGCCTGTAGTGAGATATTAAAAATCTCCCTATTTTTATCTTCTAGTGGCCTATAGTTTCTATTTTCTGGAATCAGTATTTCTACTGTTATGACTGTTGAATTTTGGACTACTAATCATACTTGTTAGTAATTTGAAGGTGTTAGCACTCTATTCTGTCCCTGGTTTAGCTCTAAAGGCTGCTACTGGTTTTGTTTATTCACTGTGCTGCTGTTCTGTGAGATCGATACTGATTCCTGGACTGTTGTTGGAGTTCAATTTCTGATATATAGTTGGGGCTGGTTTTGGTTGTTCTTTGGTTTATAAGTTCCTGCATTTTTGGGTCTTGGTTTGATAGTTCAAATCAGTCCTACATTACTGGTTTTGTATTATAACTAATACAAAAAATCTCATGTAAATATAAAATCATTTGACCGGTCAAACTTATTATAGAACAAGAGCATTTCTCTAAATGTTGACTTTTTATAACTTAATATAAAAACTTAATATGACTTGGTGTTGATTTTTTATGATTTGATGTGGCTAAATGTTGATTTTTAATGACTTGATGTGGCTTAGTGTTGATTTTTTGTGATATAAGGTATATATATATATATAGCTTACTAAATAATGTTAGAAAATAGGAAAAATAAAAAATAACACTTGCTCGCCTTAAGGCGGGCGCCTTCTCGCCTAATCGCTTAGACAGCCCTCCACCGCCTTGGCGCCGTGACAACTATGGGTGCAATCTCTTTCGGAGAACTGGAGAAGCAAAAATTGGAGGCCTGACATTGTCCCAGACTGGCGCAATCCCATCAACCGAACAACACTCTCTGGTTTTGTTACTAATTCCACCCTCGCTGTGGATCTTCCTTTCCCAGACTAAGCGAGTCGGAGAGGCAAATGGTTGCTGTCAACTACTTCTCAATCCTCAGAGCTGTGATTCCGGCAAAGTAGACATAGATGGCAACAGAGTGATTCCAGATTTGAGTGGACTGAGCCATAGTCGGTGTTGGGAATGTGCCCAAACTCCTTTAAATGTTTTTGTAATAACAAACAAACCATAACTTTAACTATATGTGCTAAGTGGTGGTTAGTACAAGAAGACAGCTCAAGCTATGCATGTTTGAAGAATCAAGTCATGACACGAAAATCAAGAGTGGAAGCTTTAAGACAAGATTAAGACTTAGAAGATGAAAAGCAAAAGAGGAATCATCAAGTGATGATAAAGACTTCAAGACTCAAATCAAGATGAAGACCCTAAGATAGTCTAGTACTCTTTGTATAGTGTACACTCTATATTTATATGTGCACGCACTTCATGCATCGCATATCATCATACTAGAATGACTATAGGACATTCCTTGACCAAGCTGAAAGTCCATAGGCGGTGTAGAACATAATTAGAAATACATGTCCTATGCATGCGACTTTCTGTGAAAATCACTATAATCCGACTCAAGGGTATTTTGGGAAACCTTAGAGTCGGTATCATGAGATGAACCTTTCATGGAAATTGTAGGAAATCAAGTCACAATTCCAACACAACTTGAATCGTAATCCAATGTCAGACCAAAGAGTTATGGCCAAAATACTGACGACTGGTCAGTATAACAGTTGTCTGTCAAAAACTGGACAGAACTGTAGGCGACAAGACCTATCCGAGGCCATAGCCGGTCGACCGGCACATACCTGGATCACCTCTAGAGGCTATTTTTTTTTATCTCCTACGGCTCTTTCCAGTCGATCGGCTACCGATGGTGGTCGACCGGTGGACCCAAAATATGATTGTTAGAGTCTGATTTACTGCCTAAAAAAGCTTTCCTAATCTCACCTATAAATACCTAAGATGCTCATAATTAATTATCAATTAAGTCTGAGCATTAAGAGTAAAGTTGTGAGCTATTAAATTCATATAGGCATTTGAATCACTAGAGCGTCGTTGGTCTTCACTAATCCCAAAAGGAAAAGCTCAAGTCTCTATTAAGTTTTCCACTTTCTTGTTGTTCACATTAGAGTTATAGAGAAGACTTTTCAAAAGGTGCATCATTTCATTTTCATAATTATCATTTGCACCACACCAGAGGTATTCCTCTTTATTCCACTCTCTCAAACTTTATGTTTTACAATTCTAGACTGTACTTAGGATTGTGTAAGGATCCTCTTATCCTGAAAAGAGTAAGGTGTCTCTCTACCTGTAAGGAGATTGTAAAGGCGCCACTCTACCTGTAAAGGGGATTTGTAAAGATACTCTTATCCATAAAAAGATTGTAAAGGTTTTCTTCCCTACCTACTATACTGAAAGGGAAAACTGGTGGAATACCTTACAAGAGGATTCTTGTAAGGAATGGACTAGATTCAGATTGAGTCGAACCACTATAAATCTTGTAGTGTGATAGTGACTTTTTCATTCCGTAGTTTTATTTACAATTACACTAGGGCTAATCTTTTAAAGAATTGAATTTCCACTAGTATAACCTATTCACCCCCCTCTAGGTTATTTCAATTGGTATCAGAGCAGGAGCTCAATTTATTTAGGACTATTTCAGTCTTAATAGTGAGTCAAAGACCATGGCCACATCCCCTGGACCACCAGGGGGCATGAACGCCTCAAGACCACCTTACTTTAATGGAGAGAACTTTTCTTTCTTGAAGTACAGATTCAAAAACTTAGCTTATGGACATAACATTCTCGTATGGAGGACCATAGAGAATGGACCATATGTAGAAACGCAACCCTAAAACGATGCAGAAGATAATGGAAAAACAGAACAAACAATGCACACGGATTTTACAAGGTTCGGCAAGGTTGCCTACGTCCCCGGTGGGATGAGAACCTGGTTCACTATCAATGGAGAATAAGGTTATAGCGCTCGTCCACACACCTCTCAGTATTACTTGCATTACAGAGAAAGAAACCCTTGCTACAAATATATAGCGAAAAAACCCTAATCCGGAGTACACAATTGCCCTCAAATAAAAAATTCGAGCGGGGGGTTGTGCCCCCCTACACCCCCTGCTATGCAGGGGGCCTCCTGCCCCCTTGCAACCCCCACGGCCCGCTAACCGGCAAGCGGGACCGCCGTCTTGCCTGTCAAGGTGCTACACCAGTACTCCCTGGATTAAACTCTAACGGAATACAAGACATCGTACACCAACACCAAACACCATCACCAAAGTTGTAAATGGAAAGACAATACCAAAGGAAGAAAGGTAGTGGACAGCAGATGACATAATCCTCATCCAGTACAACTTCCAAGCTATCACATTCCTTCAGTGTGCCCTCAACGAGCAAGAGTTCAACCGGGTCATAGCATGTGACACAGCCAAAGAAATTTGGGATATGCTCGTAGTCACACATGAAGGTACGGAAGAGGTAAGGGAAAGAAAGGTAGATCAACTCGTCTCAGATTACAAGTCATTCTTTATGAAAGAAGACAAATCTATAACTTCTATGTTTACTCATTTTATTGTTATTGTAAATAGCCTTAAAAGTTTAAGCAAAACCTATATTAATGCTGAAAAGGTCAAAAAGATTTTAAGAGCCTTACCAACTGCTTAGAGGCCTAAGAAGACAGCCATTAAAGAAGCAAAGGATCTAACAAAGATATCTCTCGACTACCTTTTGGGATCCTTGCAAACCCATAAAGTGGAGTTAAAAGTTGACAAGCCAACCTCCGAAAATAAAAGAACCATAGCTCTAAAGTCTTCTC
This sequence comes from Macadamia integrifolia, assembly GCF_013358625.1. Classification (NCBI taxonomy): domain Eukaryota; kingdom Viridiplantae; phylum Streptophyta; class Magnoliopsida; order Proteales; family Proteaceae; genus Macadamia; species Macadamia integrifolia. Next base: position 26,104,449 of record NC_056563.1, on the reverse strand, counting down.
AAACTGTTGAGGAAGTAAGTGATGACGACGAGGAAGAAGACTTCGACATTGAAAAGGAAATCTCTCTCATCACGAGAAAGTTCAACAAATTTCTCAAGAAAAAGGAAAGATCGCCATACAAGAACAAGTCTCATGATGACAAGTCCTATGGAGATAAAGGTAAGTATAAATCCAAAACTAAGGAAATTTCTTCTAAAGATGTGTGTTTTGAGTGTAGAAAACCTGGTCACTTCATAACCGACTACCCACACAAACCAAAGAAGAAAGCTAGCCTTGATGGCTCTAGGAGATGAAGATCAAGAGGTATGTCAAACCCAACCTGATTCTCCCATAAATGATTCGAATGAAGAACTTCAACAAGCCTTCGAGGCCTTATATGAAGAGAGTCTAAAGTTAGAACTAGATAAAAATAATCTGGAAAAAGAAGTTGACATACTCAACAAAAGAGTGGATGCACTAACCTCAAATGTGAGTGAACTTGAGGAAGAAAACTCAAAGTTAAACTCCACCCTTTGCACCTTTACCCAAGGGCAAAGAAACCTTGACATCCTCCCTGGATCTTAAAAGAAAGGTCCCAATGAAAGAGAATGACTGGGTTATGATGGACACAACCCATCTAGGAGAAAAGAAAAGCAAAATGAGAATCCAAGGAGTGACCAAGGTAACCAACCATCATAGTTTTTAAGGCGGTAAGGCGACGGAGGCGTTTGAGGGCCTTTCGGAGCGCCTTAACAATAAAGCGAGCATAAAGCGTCGCCTTATTAACTAAAGCGTTCTTGAGTAATTTTTTTATAAAACCAATCTATTTGGCTCAAATCCTAGTTGAATCCTATTACTCATATGCTAAATAAATATTAAAGGTTTATATTCATACCAATATAAGATATTCATTAAGAAAACAAATCAATAAAGTGAATAAACTAAGTTCATCTTCATCAATCATCAATCATCAATCATCAATATTCAATCATCAATCATCAATCATCAATCATTGATTGTGTAGTAGCAGCAGTACTCGTATTTTCACCCCCACTGCTACCACCAATTGTTTCCATAGATGAGTGGATTCAACTTGTCTCTTTGTCTAAGACTGTAATGTGAAAAGGTAATCAAAATAAGAAAAAGGTAATAAAAGGGAATATTACTACTATAAGGGAATATTAGCCTATTAGGTAATAAGGTAATAAAAGCAAATGCCTCCATTAAAGAGATATATGAAAATCAAAATAAGAAAAAGAAAAAGAAAAAAATACTCCAGGAAAAATATTAGTAGTGCTCAGATTAACGCAATCTATACAAATTGGATTCAATGTGGAGTCAAAACTTGTGCTGCTCATTCATAAACTCAAATTCAGAGACTTTCTGTGAGATTTTCTTTACATAACTAAGTTTTTTCTTCTAATTTCTCCAAAATTATTTTAAAATACGTTAAGCCCTAATGTAATTAAAAAAAAAAAAAAAAACTGCACTGATCAAACAGCCAAACCAAACAAGTCTTTACCGTCACCGTAGGAATAAAAAAGAAAAAAACTAATCATACGAACTACTAAAACATATAAACTAAAACATACCTGGAGATGTGGAAGGACACTTCGTTGGAGGTCGCCGGAGGTCGCCGGATGTCGCCGAACGCTGTCGGAGGAGAAGGAGAAGCCGCCGAAGAAGAATCGAATGAGGCAGCTGCCGCGGCTCACCGTTGGTTAGTTTGGGGTTTTGCGATTTGGAGCGAAGACTGAGAGAGATGAAAGCACTTCGCCGGAGGTCGCCGGAGGTCGCCAGAGAAGGATCAAGGGAGGCCCACCGTCAGACGTTTGGGGTTTGCGATTTGGAGGGCAGAGTCGCAGACTGAGAGAGAATGAGAGAGGCGCGATTTTACTAATTTTGGTTTTATTTTTTTTTTTTTTTTTTATGGTAAGGGTTTTTATTTTTTATATGGTTTTTGATCCAATGCATCACATGTGCATTAGACCTTATACACCTCCCAATGAGAATATGTAATTTAGAATCTTCATCAAGCAATTTTAAAATTTGTTTTAAAAAAAAAATTGATCCAATGCATCACATGTGCATCAGACCTTATACACATCCCAATGAGAATATATATTTTGGAATCTTCATCAAGCAATTTTAAAATTTGTTTTAAAAAAAAAATTTGATCCAATGCATCACATGTGCAACAGAACACCTCCCAATTAGAATATGTAATTTGGAATCTTCATCAAGCAATTTTAAAATTTGTTTCAAAAAAAAAAATAATAACCGATGATCTGGTCCGGATAAGGTAAGGTGCGTCAGCTCTTGCATTGCGGGACAGCATATTCTGAAGCAAGGATTAAAGTATCGGTATCGGTCATCGTATCGATCGGCCAAAATTAAGATACGTATCGGAGGGTATCGTATCGTATCGGAGATACGCTAAGATACGCTAAAGATACGCATATAAATGGATAGGAAACACTTTTTTATACACATTTGCATAAAAAAATAGTTAAAAAAAGTTATATATAACATGTATTATGCATAAACAGTAAATTGAGAGTATCGCACTAAGAATCCAAGGTTTGTAATTGTCCCATAAATGTAAAATCCTTGTTCCCAACCTTGATTTCCATTTTAATTAGAGAGAAAAATGGTTGGCAGCAACTTTGGAACAAAAACACCTCAAAAAATTATGTTTTTCTAAAAAATTACCCATTTTGGCCATTTTATGACCGTATCGGTACGTATCGGTGTGTATCGGTCGATACGTACCGATACGCACCGATACGTATCGATACATACCGATACGTACCGATACATATCGAAACGTACATTTCACTTCAATTTTGAATTTTTCATAGAGTATCGGTACGTATCGGTGCGTATCGATACGTATCGGTGCGTATCGATACGTATCGGTGCGTATCGGTAAGTATCGGTGCGTATCAGTGGTGTATCGGTGCGTATCGTAGGATACGTATCGATACATAAGGGTTTTAAAATTTTCATGATACGTATCGGTATGTATCGTGCCGATGCCTACCGATACGGCACGATACGCACCGATACTTAAAACCATGTTCTGAAGTATGGTGTTATAAAGTTCTAATTCACGGTAACTTCACAGGAAGAAGCAGATCAAAGTGCCTGACGAACCTATTTTCAAATGTTTCCAGTAATTATGATAGATTGAAGATATACGTGGATAAAAAAAATATACGACAAGATGCATTTAGTCGTCGCTCCTACGGATGTGATAATGTGTTTTAAAAAAAAAGATTCGATCCAATGCATCACATGTGCATCAAAACTTATACACCTGCCAATGAGAAAATGTAATTTGGAATCTTCATCAAAACAATTTTAAATTTTACTTTAAAAATAGGGAACACATAAGGCGACCGCCTCAGGTATAAGGCGTCGCCTTTCGCGCCTTAGCGTCTAAGGCGGTCGCCTTATGCACTTCCCATAAGTCGGTGGGCTGCCTTACCACACATGGACCGCATTAGCGCCTTAAAAACTATGCCAACCATCCACCTCTTATGTCAAATGTGGCTTTTGTAAGAAACAGGGCTTTCTATAAACCAATGCAATGCTAGGAAAAGAAAGACCACAAACTCTCAAAATGAGAAACCAAGAACCAAAGTCGACCATGCTTACTATTACACACCCCAAAGAATGCAATATATGTTAGGAAAATGCCCACACTCCTATAGTTGGTTTTGATGATAACATATGAAGGTATTTCACAATTTGCTTTCAAGTATTGTTTTGTAGAGACTTCATATCAACGATTGAATTTGATGAATGAAAGGAAGAAATGAAGATTGAAGTCATCATATGAAGAGTATCAACAAGTTGGTATCAATGCTTGAAGAAGATATCATAAGAATTCAAGCTTCAAGATGTCAAGCCATGAAGCTCAAAGACATGGAATTGCAATCAAGAAGAAGAATGGAAGAAGAAGTGCCAAGAGTGGAAGTGAAGATGAAGACTTCAAGACTAAAGATGAAGATTTCAAGACTAAAGATGAAGACTTCAAGACTCAAGATGAAGACCCTAGGATAGGCCAATACACCTTGTATAATGTACTCTTTATATATGCACGCACTCATGCATTGCATAACATCATACTATAATGACCTTAGAACATACCTTGAGCAAGTATGAAAGTCCTTAGGTGGTATGGAACATACTAGGAAAAATGTATTGTAATAATATTCTGTGAAAATCACAATGACCTAACTCAAGGGCATTTTGGGTAACCTTAAAGTTGGTATCAAGATATGAACCCTTCATGGAAGTTATAGGAAATCGAGTCACGATTCCAATGCAACTGATTTCATGTCAATCCAAGGTTAGACCGAAAAGTTATGGTCAAAACACTGACGACTGGTCAATATGACAGCAGTCAAAACACAAAACAGAGCCCAACCGATAACTGCCAGATGTAACCGGCAACTGCCGCTTGATCTTTGCGATGGTTTTTCCATCAGAAAATGGAAATAGAAGCCATCCGGAAACTTCCGGATGGAACCGACAACTACCAGATCAATTCCGGATCAAATAACTGTGTTTTGATCAGCCCACAGAGAGCAACCAGCAACTACCGATTTACCTCCAAAGACCCCCAACGGCTATATTTTGAGTCTAACGGCTAGTTTCGTACAACTGGACTAGGAAGCGGCAACTGCCGGTGGGAAGTGGCAACTACCGGTTGGAAGCGGCAACTGCCGGTTGAGAAAATTTCTATCCGTTAGAAATAATTCTCCTTCCAAATTGGAGAAATAATTCTCCTTCCAAATTGGGAGATTTTATTACCCTAATAAAGCTTAGACTCTGCCTAAATAAATACACTCACTTGGGTAGTGTTTAATGCACCTCAAAAACATTCAATACTACACATCCAAGTGCATCAATTGAGGATTAGAGTGAAGAAAAGGAAGTTATATGGTTGAGTTCTAGTCTTGCTATTTGAGCATATTTTCAAAGAAGCACTCAACTCTCTACACAAGTTTTCTCCATTACTTGGCGTTCTACAAGCATTGAGAAGACAACAAGGTGCATTCTTATATATCATTACATTTCATTTCATTGCATGCACCACACGAGGTAAACTCGAACCTTTCTATTCCACTTTAAATTTGTTTTTGTCCAAGAGTTGGGTAAACTCTGAATTGGACATTTGGTTTACACAATTGTTCTATACTGTACTTAGACAATTGTGTAGGATTCTCTTATCCGTGAAAAAGATTATAAAGGTCTCTCCACCTGAAAAGAGATTTGAAAGGACCCTCTCATCCTGTAAAGAGATTGTAAGGATTTTCTTATCAGTGAAAAATATTATAAAGGTCTTTCTACCTGTAAAGGAGATTTTGTAAAGGATTCTCTTATCCTGGAAAAAGAGTTGTAAAGGTGTTTCCTCCTTCCCTACTGTACTAAAAGGGAAGAGCTAGTGAAACACCTTACACGTGGAACTTGTAGAGAGTGGACTAGACTCGGATTGAGTCGAACCACTATAAACCTTGGTGTTGTGTGATTGTGTCTATATTATTATTCCGCAGTTTTTAATTTACAATCACTTCTGGGAACCATTAATCGAAAAGGTTTAAATTCAGTAGCATAACCTATTCACCCCCCTCTAGGTTATCTTTCAATATAGGCCTCAAGAGGACTCTAGACCTATGCCTAGATATAGAAGACCCCAACTACAAAGGGGTTACTCCAATGAGAGGATCCAAAGGCAATACCAAGGCTATAGGAACTACCCTCAAGAGTCCTAAAGACCTCATGAGAAATACCAAACCCAAAGGTCTTATAGACCTCAAAGGTATTATGCTCCTCAAAGACCAAATGGGTCATTTGAGCCTCAAAGGACTCAAAGAAATCTAAGGTCATCTGAAAGGCAGAACCTAAGACCTAAAAAGTACAAAACCACTTGGGTTCCAATAGGGACATTTGACACTAACAATGACGGACCTATGAGATTATAGGGACCAATGTATGATTGAACTGCTGTTTTAGGTATGCTTGCAAAATAAGGTGGAAGCTGAATGGGTAATTGATAGTAGATGCTCCAAACACATGACATCCAACAAGAACTTGTTCTCAAGCTTACGGGACTACGACGGAGGATGGGTCTCCTTTGGAGATGACAACAGAGAAAAAATTGTAGGAATTTGAAAGATAAAACTAGGAGGTATTTCCATTTCTAATGTTTATTATGTGAAAAATCTTAATTATAATCTTCTGAGTGTGAGTCAGCTATGTGGTATTGGATATAAACTAGACTTTGATGTTTCTCACTGTTATATTAAATATGCCAATAATGATCTCATTTTAAAAGGATCTAGGTAGAACAATATTTATGTTTGCATGCTTAAGGAAATAAGTTCCTTGAATGCATGTTTGGTTTCTAACCATAGTGAATCCTCATTATGGCATAGAAAGCTTGAACATGTAAATGTCAAGTTAATCCAAACCATTGCATCCAAGGATCTTGTTAGGAACCTCCCTAAGATAAAAAATAAGAAAAATAATTTTTGTGATGCTTGTCAAAAGGGCAAACAAACCAAGGTTTTCCATAAGTCGAAGAACATTGTTTCTTCTTCAAGACCATTAGAACTCATTCATTTAGATTTGTTTGGACCTATTAATGTATCTAGTTTGAATGGAAAATCATATAAATTTGTAGTTGTGGATGACTACTCTAGATGCACATGGACTGTTTTTCTTAAAAATAAAAATGGCATCGTTGATGAGTTCGTTACTTTGTGTAAAAGATTACACAATCAGAAAGGGTATACAGTAACCTCTATGAGGAGTGACCATGGAAGAGAATTTGACAACATAAGTCAGTTTGACTTATTTTGCAATAAGTATGAAATTGACCATAACTTCTCCGCTCCTAGAACACCTCAATCTAATGGGGTTGTTGAAAGGAAAAACAGGTCACTACAAGAGACGGCTAGGACAATGCTTAATGAGTATTCATTGCCTAAATATTTTTGGATTGAAGCTGTGAATACAGCTTGCTATGTGCTCAATCGAATAATTCTCATACCTTTGCTTTCCAAGACCCCATATGAGCTATATTTTGATAAACTACCAAAAGTGGACTAGTTTAGGGTATTTGGTAGTAAGTGTTTCATCCTAAACACTAAAAATCATCTTGCAAAATTTGATGCAAAATCTGATGAAGGAATATTCTTAGGATACTCTCTCAACAGTAGAGCATATAGAGTGTTTAATAAAAAGTCATTAATGGTTGAAGAATCCATGAATGTTAGGTTTGATGAATCATTGCCTAATGACTTGAATAAATCTCTTGTTGATGACGATGATACTATGTTTGATGAGATAAAGAACAAAGTGAATGATGTCTCTCTTGACGATCCTAAGGTAAAAGCAAAAGAAATTACTATCAAAAAAGTAGAAACACTTCCCAAAGAAGTTATTCCCCATAGGAATCATCCATTAAAAAACATTATAGGGGATCCAGATGGAGAAATCCAAACTAGATCTAAATCTCGAGAGATATGCAATCACACTGCATTTATCTTTAGGATTGAACTCAAGAACATAGAAGAAGCACTAAAGGACAGTGATTGTAATAAACTGGATGAAGATGGGAACATAGAAAGGAACAAAACTAGATTAGTAGACAAAGGGTATAATCAACAAGAAGGAATAGATTATGATGAAACCTATGCACCTGTAGCTAGCCTAAAATCCATTAGAATGCTACTCGCTTTTGCATGCCATAAGAATGTTAAACTATATCAAATGGATGTAAAAGTGCCTTCTTGAATGGTTACATTCAAGAAGAGGTGTATATAGCTCAACCTCCTGGCTTTGAAAATCCAAAGTTTCCAAACCACTTTTTCAGACATGAGAAAGCCCTCTATGGACTCAAACAAGCTCCTAGAGCTTGGTATGAAAAATTGAGTACTTTCTTAATCGAAAGTGGCTACTCAAGAGGGAGGATTGACACTACCCTGTTTGTGAAGAACAAGAAAGAAGACATACTCATTGTTCAGATTTATGTAGATGATATCATCTTTGGCTCTATGTGTACTGATTTTAGCAAAAAGATGAGCAATGAATTTGAAATGACTATGATGGGAGAATTGAACTTCTTCCTAGGACATCAGATTAAACAATCTAAAAATGGCATTTTTATAAACCAAAGTAAGTACACCAAGGAACTTCTAAAGAAATTTGACATTAACAGTAAAAAAATCTTCAGACTCTCCGATGAGTTCATCCTTGAAGCTCACCAAGGATGAAAATGGTATTTCTAAGGATGTTACTAGATATAGAGGTATGATTGGGAGCATTCTATATCTAATGGCAAGTAGAACGGACATCACGTACATCGTATGTGCATGTGCTCGATTTCAAGCCGATCCTAAGAAATCTCACCTCACTGTTATAAAAAGAATTTTTAAATATTTGAAAAGCATGTGCAATGTGGGATATGGTATCCTAAAAACCAAACCCTTAACTTAGTCAGTTTCTCAGACGCTGACTTTGCAGGCTGCCATATCGACAAAAAAAGTACCAGTGGTACCTGTCACTTCCTTGGCTCTTGCCTTGTCTCTTGGTTTAGCAAGAAACAAAACCCCATTGCTTTATCCACCACCGAAGCCGTATACGTCGCGGCTGGTAGGTGTTGTGCCCAAATCCTTTGGATGAAGCAAACCCTCCAAGACCTTGGAGTGAAGTTCGAATCATGTCCAGTTATGTGCGATAACACCTATAATGCCCCAAATTTTGGAACCTTAGAATATATATATATATATATATATATACTTTGTATGCTTGCTTAAATATTTAAAGTTAGGGTGTATTTAATGACTTAATAAGTTAACCTAGCGGTTAGTACCTTGACTAATTAGAGGTCCTAGGTTCAAATCTTGTTAGTATAGTAAATAAGGGAGTTTTATTCAATTGAAATTCTTTTCTTTTACTTCTAAGATTCTTTTATTTTATTTTTAAGATTCTCATTTTTTTTTTAAACATTCTTTATGGACCCCACCCCATTTACACAAAACATTAAGTTAGAAGAGAGAGAGGGGAGAAATGGAAGAAAACCGTGGGAAGAGAGAGAGACGTGGGATATGAAGGAAAAGAGGAAAAAAAAATAAAGAAAGAGGAAAGAAAACAGAATCGTGAGAAGGAAAGAAAAAAAGAAAGAAAGAAAAGAAGAAAGAGAGAACAAAATCGTGGGAAAGAAAGAGCTATGCTACAGTAAAAGGAAGAGTTCTGATCTGGAGGTACATGAGATGGTGTTTCTAAAGATTGCCCCTACAAAGGGAGTAATGAGGTTCGGGAAGAAGGGCAAGTTGAGCCCTAGGTACATTGGACCATTTGAGATACTTAATAGGATCGGGCTGGTGGCATACCAGCTTGTGCTACCACCTGCCTTATCTGGGGCGCACGACGTATTTAATGTATCCGTGTTGAAGAAGTATGTATCAGATTCTTCGCATGCTCTAAGCTATGAGACACTCCAACTGAAGAAGGATTTGACATACGAGGAGGCACCAGATCGGATAGTGGAACACAAGGAGCAAGTGCTGTGAAACAGGGCTATACCATTGGTGAAGGTAAAATGGGGAAACCATTCGATACAAGAAGCAACTTGGGAGCGTGAGGATGAAATGAGAACTCATTATCCGCATCTTTTTGACTACTAAGGTATGTGAATTTCGAGGACGAAATTTTTTTTTTAGTGGGGGAGGATGCAATGCCCCCAATTTTGGAACCTTAGAATATATATATATATATATATTAGGGTGCATTTAATGACTTAATAAGTTAGCCTAGCGGTTAGTACCTTGACTAATTAGAGGTCCTAGGTTCAAATCTTATTAGTATAGTAAATAAGGGAGTTTTATTTAATTGAAATTCTTTTCTTTTACTTATAAGATTCTTTTATTTTATTTTTAAGATTCTCTCATTTTTTTTTAAACATTCTTTGTGGACCCCACCCCATTTACACAAAACATTAAGTTAGAAGAGAGAGAGAGAGAGAGGGGAGAAATGGAAGAAAACCATGGGAAGAGAGAGAGAAGTGGGAAAGAAAGAAATGGAAAAGAAGAAAGAGAGAACAGAATCGTGGAAAAGAAAGAAATGAAAAGGAAGAAAGAAAGGAAGGTAGAGAGAACAGAATCGTGGGAAAGAAAGAAAGGGAAAGAAAGAAAGAAAGAAAGAAAGAAAAGAAGAAAGGAAGAAAGAAAGAAAGAGAACAGAATCGCGGGAAAGAAAGAAAGAAAGAAAGGGAGAGGAAGAGGGATTTTGAAGTCTACTCTTCTGTTTTTCAGCCTTCTTCAGGTAATGATGTTCTCTTTTGTGCTGGTTTTTCTTTTGGGACCGAATTGAGGTCTTATTTATCATGGTTTAAGTTTTGGTTATGCTGTTTTTTCTTTTTTTTTGAGACCCTAATTATTCTTAGGGTTTAGGATTTGTTGTACGGTTAGGGTTCTTGGGACCCATTAGTGTTTTTTTTTTGGGACTCTATGGGATCCAATAAGGGACCCAAACTGTGACCCAAATCTGAAATTATTTATAAAGATCTGAGATTTAATTCATTGGAAACATATATATATTTTTTTTTAGACTCAATATGGGATCCAATAAGGGACCCAAACCGTGACCCAAATCTGAAATTATTTATAAAGGTCTGAGATTTAATTCATTAGGAACATATATATATTTTTGGGACCCAATATGGGACCCAAACCGTGACCCAAATCTGATATTCTTTATAAGGTTCTGGGATTTAATTCATAGGGACCATATGTATTATTTTTTGGGGACCCAATTATTAGGACCTTACGCTTGTCAGATATGACAGATTTTTTAGGATTCTCTGAGCTGCCTAAGAGGGGTAATTGGGAGACTTGAACTTGTATTTCCGTAATGGTTTACAATCCGACTGTTAACTTTTGGGCATACTTTGGGGGTTAGTAGAGCCTTCCTAGGGGAGGTTTCAATCCGAATTGGAGACCATATGTTCAATGGATTGAGAGTAATTTCAGAATTACTTAAATCTCAAAGTTTCACTCTGAGATTATAGTTTTTCTAATTACACCTTGACCACTCAGATGACCATTCTCATCTTCGAAAGGGTGATAATACGTGTTGAGGGGAATTGTTTCCTAGAGTTTGACCTATGTCTGGGAGGGTTGACTTTTTAGTTTGACTATTGAGGAAAAAGTGAAATATTTGAATTAGTTTTGAACTAGGAGATTAATGGGAGATATAATTAATTGCAAGTAGTGTTTGACGTGAGCATTCAAAGCTCGGAGGGTAAAAGTAGGAGACTTGCAAGCTGAGGTAAGTGGATTATAGTGGGGTTACACCACAGATGTGTGGTCTGATTGTATGATGAGATGTTTTGTCTGCTTGTATTTTATACTTATTCTGAATTGTGTTTATGTATGATATGAATCCATGGGGGTGATTGATAAGTGATGAAAGTGATTATTACTGTAATGTATATTGACGTGATTTTTATGTGAAGATTTTACCTATTTGTTTTTAAAGAAAGTGATTTTGTGAATGTATGAAAAGAGAATGTGTGAGGGTAACTAGACTATTCCATACCAGACTAGAGAGGGGTGTCCCGTTGAGCCACGGGACTTATACCCACTGTACACAGTGGTGTATATTTAGTCACAAAGTGATGACAACAGTGTGATTCTGTGATCGTGTGATTGTGGGGGCCGTGTTTCTCTCTCGTATTATGAGCGGTGGTAGCTTATTTCCCTCAGTGCCGCTAAAGTGTGATAAAAATGAATATTTTTTTTATATGATCGCATTTTAATTAAAAGTGTGGTTTTGAGAAATTAGAACTATTTGTTTTAACCGTTGTTTTTGTCTAATGGTTTGCCCTGTGATGTGCTTTACTATTTTCCATTACTAGGCTATTGAGCTTAACATATTATTTGAACATCACAGATGATTGAGAGGAAGGTATGCGTGGAGCAGGCGTTCGAGGGCAGCCTGAAGCTATTATCAATTTATTTTATTTTATTAGATGTTTGTAGTAGGTCGTGGATTTATGTAGACTCTGACAGAGCTTTTTATTTAAATTTGAGAATGCACCTTAGATTGCCACCAGTAGGTAAGGTTTGGGATATTTTATCTATAAGTAGCTGTCATATTTTGTTGACATTTGAATATTATGAGTTCTTTCGGCTACAAGACTGGGGCGCCAGCACACCTACATAAACGCGTCTAGCAGGGGAAGGTAAGGCCCAGCTTATATGACCGCGGTGGTGACTTAGACCAAATATCCTCCCATAGGTGCCATTACTCCTTCTGGTGATGAGGTCCTAACAGATCTTCTTACCACCCTAGCCCTTCATGACCCAAAACCTATTCCCTCTTTTATGAATACAGGCCCAGAACCACCTCCTGTCCCTTATCCTGCACCTCCAAATGTTGAAGAGATGGATGGTGATCAGGATGACCCTATGGTCCATAATCCTGACCCACAACCTCCTCCTCAGCCAACCTATGCTCCATTTTCAAACCAAGATCCTAAGCAGTTCTTTACCCTAGATGATGTCCCTGTTTCAAAATGGGCATCCAAATTTGCTGATTTTCATGCCTGGATCAATGCTGAACTTCTACAAGAAGGTGCTACCTCAGTCAGTGTTCTGACTAAATTTGTTGCTCGTCTCCAAGGAAAACTCAGGGAATGGTATTTAGCCCTTGGTGGATACAGACAGTTGCAACTTGTTCAACTTCCTGAAGGACAGTTCATTACAGTTCTCTATCAAGAATTTCTTGGTCCTGTCTCAAATGATATTACCAAAGCTCGTGAAGAGTTTTTACAGTTGAAGTGTTGTTCTCTCGCCCGTTCCGATCTTGACAAACACTTCTCCCGCATAACAGACAGATTCCACAAGATTGGTGGCCTTGATGATGAGAACCTCAAGTAGATCTTTTTGAACTCCCTTCCAGATCCTCTTGGTGCTGATACTCTCCAGTTTCTCCGCAACCAGAATATCACCTTGGCATCCAGCAGTATCGGTTCCTTATATAGTTTTGCTCTTTCGGCTCTTGACAAACTCTGTAATGTCAAGAAAATTTGGCAGGATCTACAATCAAAATCTGACAAGGTTTCTTCTGCCTGTGACACTTCCTGGATGAAGATCAAGTGTAAAGGTTCAGACCACTCTTGTGATTGTCCTACAAAGAAGTCTTTCCATCATAAACGATTCTTTCACTCCTCTCGGACGCACAAGAAAAGATTTCCTTTTAAACCTTCCCGGTTTAAACGCTTTAAACCTCATTGGAAGTTCCTTCGGAAAAAACAGTTTCGTGGAAAGCACAAGAATACTTCTTGCTTTATTTGTGGAAAAAATGGACATTTTGCTAAGAATTGTCCTAATAATAGCAAGAAGGACAAGGTGCTTCATATGCTTGCCTCTCTCCATCATGATGAGCTACAAGATGCTGACCTTGAGTCACTGTATTCTTTGGATGCAGAACCCACGGATCTCTCCTTGTTTGCTATTGACTACCCTGATGATCCTGATAAGGTTGCTCCACAATACCTCACAGACTCAGACCCAGAGTCTTCTGTCTCCGAGTCCGAGGATTCTGATCCCCTCTACCAGGTTATCCCTTTCCTTTCCCCGAGCCAAACACCTCTTCCCTGTCAGTCTATCACCTTACCACATGCTGCAGTAACTCTGATCCCTGAACCCTATGGTAGACCAGTTCGTCTAATAGCCTTCCTTGATACAGGAGCAGCTACAACCATTCTATCCCCAAAAGTCCTTCCAAACCATTTCTGGAAATCCCAAGAACCTCCTCTCCCCTTTTTAGCAGCTAATGGTGAAACCTTCTATATCACCCTTGTCACCAAAAAACCCATTAAAATCCAACTTCTCCCAACTCTTTCCTTCACCCATGTTATGTTAGGTTCCCACTGTCCTGGAAAAGACCTTATCAAAGGTTTTGATGTCCTGAGTCATCTTCCCCTTAAATGGACACCCCCAAGGTCTTGTTTATAAATAACAACTTCTCCCCTGGTCCCCTTTTTCTAACATATTTCTTGCAGGTACAGGTCCAACTCTGTTTGATGAGTTTAAAGGAAAACTTCTGCAAACATCCTGTGCAGATTCTCATACTGAGTTTTTGACTAAATGTACGCATCCTCTCTGGCAGAATTCCAAGTTGTTCATCTCCTTACCCTTTAAGAAGAATGAAGATGTCAATCCAACAAAAGCCAGTCATCCTGGAATGCCCCCAGAACATTTGACACTTGCAGTCCAAGAACTTCAACAACTTCAAACTCAAAGACTGTTAGAACCAACTGTGTCTCCCTGGGCATGTCAGGCCTTCTATGTAAACAAAAGAAGCGAACAAATCCGTGGCAAGATGAGAATGGTGATAAATTATCGGCCTCTAAACTTCTTTCTGGCTGATGATAAGTTCCCCTTACCAACCCGTCCGGCCTTATTACTTCAGTTGGCCTCTGCAACTATCTTCTCCAAGTTTGATCTAAAAGCAGGGTTTTGGCAACTTGGAATTGTTCCTGAAGATCGACCGAAAACAGCCTTTTGTGTCCTTGGTTATCATTTACAGTGGACAGTTATGCCATTTGGATTGAAAACAGCTCCATCAATATTTCAGCGTGCCATGATGCAGATCTTTGCTCCTATTCAAGAGCATGCCCTGATTTATATTGATGACATTCTTCTGTTTTCCTCTACACAGGCTGACCATCTTTGTCTTCTCCAGCACTTCCATCAGATTGTTCAGGACTACGGAATCATGCTCTCTCCAAAGAAAATGCAAATTGGTGTCTCTACCATTGATTTTCTTGGTGTTACTATTACCAAAGGGAAATATGAACTTCAACCTCATATTGCTACCTCTCTCCAGCACTTTCCTGAAGGTCCCCTGACAAAAAATCAGGTTCAGCAATTCCTTGGTATAGTAAATTATATGACAGAGTTTCTTCCTCAACAAATCAGACATACGTCTGTGCTCCATCAGCTCTTGAGAAAGAATGCTCCTCCTTGGTCTTCTGAACATACAGCAGCCATACAAGCTCTGAAACAACTATCTACAAGACTCCCTTGTTTACAGATTCCTTCTGATGGACGCCGTATCATTCAAACTGATGCTAGTGATACTCATTGGGGTGCAGTTCTCCTTGAAGAAGCCCCTGATTCTACAAGAACTATCTGCGGATACAAGAGTGGCTCATTCAAACCATCTGAAGCTAATTATCATTCCACGTTTAAAGAAATTCTTGCAGTCAGACGAGGTATTGAAAAATTCCAGTTTCATCTCATTGGACACCGGTTCCTCATTGAACTGGACATGTCAAGTTTCCCTCGAATGCTTGAATTCCGACAACGGACACTTCCCAATGATCAACTCCTCCGATGGGCTCAATGGTTCTCAAAATGGTCCTTTGACATCAAACACATCAAAGGAAAAGAAAATGTTTTGGCAGACTTCCTTTCTCGCCCTACTTCAACCTTTTCTGTAATCCCAATCCTTTATCCTTTAACACCAGGAGCCTCCTCCTCCTCTGCAGCTATCCTCCAAATCACTGATCCTCCCTACACCTTACACCCCTGCCATTACATTCACTACACAACAGATTATCATGTGTATGGAACAGAACCCTATGCCCTCTTCATCACTCGACGACAGCATCGATCAGAATGGCGACAGTTTCTTCATACTATGTGCAGAGTCAATGATATCCAGCCTCATCAAGTCCCCGCTCCTCTTTTTCACACTGTTGATTCAGCTTGGGAACTTCATCAGAATGGTCACCTGCCTTGCCCTCGCATTATTCCTCTTATGGATGCCTATGATGATTGGCTTATTGATAAAGCTGCCTTCTACCCATACAGCAGCTCCTCTGATCCGGATACTGACTAAGTATTGTATTGTAGGATTGTATTGTCTTTGTCTTATGTATGTGTGGGTATCGGTATTGTATTATCTTGTCCTTGTATTGTACTTATGTTTCGGTATATTGTATTGTCCTTGTATTGTACTTATCTTGTACGTATGCCGACACTACCGACATACGGACCCACAGTCCATGTGAAGTCCATGTGAAGTCCATGTGTCTTGGACCCCACCTGTCTGAAGTCCATGTGAAGTCCATGTGTCTTGGACCCCACCTGTCTCTTGTATCCTCGGCTATTTAAAGCCCCCTTATGAATAGATTTTTCGGCTACAAGACTGGGGCGCCAGCACACCTACATAAACGCGTCTAGCAGGGAAAGGTAAGGCCCAGCTTATATGACCGCGGTGGTGACTTAGTCTCCCCGATGTGGGATGCAGGGTTGCTACAGTGCCTCGTGGACAGGGGTCTGCCACTCAGAGCATCGGAACTAACATTCACCCCTCGCCCGGCTCTGATACCATTCTTATCTCAGGGTGTTAGTCATAACCGGGCTCTGCCCAAATCTATTCATAAGGGGGCTTTAAATAGCCGAGGATACAAGAGACAGGTGGGGTCCAAGACACATGGACTTCACATGGACTGTGGGTCCGTATGTCGGTAGTGTCGGCATACGTACAAGATAAGTACAATACAAGGACAATACAATATACCGAAACATAAGTACAATACAAGGACAAGATAATACAATACCGATACTCACACATACATAAGACAAAGACAATACAATCCTACAATACAATACTTAGTCAGTATCCGGATCAGAGGAGCTGCTGTATGGGTAGAAGGCAGCTTTATCAATAAGCCAATCATCATAGGCATCCATAAGAGGAATAATGCGAGGGCAAGGCAGGTGACCATTCTGATGAAGTTCCCAAGCTGAATCAACAGTGTGAAGAAGAGAAGCGGGGACTTGATGAGGCTGGATATCATTGACTCTGCACATAGTATGAAGAAACTGTCGCCATTCTGATTGATGCTGTCGTCGAGTGATGAAGAGGGCATAGGGTTCTGTTCCATACACATGATAATCTGTTGTGTAGTGAATGTAATGGCAGGGGTGTAAGGTGTAGGGAGGATCAGTGATTTGGAGGATAGCTGGAGGTCTATGGAATAGGATAGTGCTGTAGTGCATTGGTGCGTCAGGGGAATCAGGTTGTGGAAAGAGAGATGTGAAAAGGTCGAACCAGGTTTCCATAGGAGCAAAGAGCTGTAGAAATTGGAAAATTGGTAGGTTTGGGCGGTGTGGATTTATTGGGGTACACCAGTGCATGCACATGGATTGGATAGCCTGAAGGGGAAAACTGATGGCTATGGAGTAGGCAGTACATAAATGCCAGAAAATGCATTTATATATAGGTGGTAATTCTTGGAGATCATGAAGGGAGTTAAAGGTAAAAATGGTGAGGTAGGGAAACTCTGGGTGACAAGTGGAACCAGCAAGAAATAGACCTTCTTGTCGAAGGGCACTTTCAAAGAGTTGAATGGTTGTATGCTTACTATACGTAAGAACCGCTTTATAGGTTAGGGTATGAAGAATTTCAGGAGAAAGGTGAGGAGGTAAAGCACAGCAGAGGTTATGGCTGGTTTGAGGCTGAGGGGAGGATGCTGAAGAGGAGGAGGAGGCTCCTGGTGTTAAAGGATAAAGGATTGGGATTACAGAAAAGGTTGAAGTAGGGCGAGAAAGGAAGTCTGCCAAAACATTTTCTTTTCCTTTGATGTGTTTGATGTCAAAGGACCATTTTGAGAACCATTGAGCCCATCGGAGGAGTTGATCATTGGGAAGTGTCCGTTGTCGGAATTCAAGCATTCGAGGGAAACTTGACATGTCCAGTTCAATGGGGAACCGGTGTCCAATGAGATGAAACTGGAATTTTTCAATACCTCGTCTGACTGCAAGAATTTCTTTAAACGTGGAATGATAATGAGCTTCAGATGGTTTGAATGAGCCACTCTTGTATCCGCAGATAGTTCTTGTAGAATCAGGGGCTTCTTCAAGGAGAACTGCACCCCAATGAGTATCACTAGCATCAGTTTGAATGATACGGCATCCATCAGAAGGAATCTGTAAACAAGGGAGTCTTGTAGATAGTTGTTTCAGAGCTTGTATGGTTGCTGTATGTTCAGAAGACCAAGGAGGAGCATTCTTTCTCAAGAGCTGATGGAGCACAGACGTATGTCTGATTTGTTGAGGAAGAAACTCTGTCATATAATTTACTATACCAAGGAATTGTTGAACCTGATTTTTTGTCAGGGGACCTTCAGGAAAGTGCTGGAGAGAGGTAGCAATATGAGGTTGAAGTTCATATTTCCCTTTGGTAATAGTAACACCAAGAAAATCAATGGTAGAGACACCAATTTGCATTTTCTTTGGAGAGAGCATGATTCCGTAGTCCTGAACAATCTGATGGAAGTGCTGGAGAAGACAAAGATGGTCAGCCTGTGTAGAGGAAAACAGAAGAATGTCATCAATATAAATCAGGGCATGCTCTTGAATAGGAGCAAAGATCTGCATCATGGCACGCTGAAATATTGATGGAGTTGTTTTCAATCCAAATGGCCTAACTGTCCACTGTAAATGATAACCAGGGACACAAAAGGCTGTTTTTGGCCGATCTTCAGGAACAATTCCAAGTTGCCAAAACCCTGCTTTTAGATCAAACTTGGAGAAGATAGTTGCAGAGGCCAACTGAAGTAATAAGGCCAGACGGGTTGGTAAGGGGAACTTATCATCAGCCAGAAAGAAGTTTAGAGGCCGATAATTTATCACCATTCTCATCTTGCCACGGATTTGTTCGCTTCTTTTGTTTACATAGAAGGCCTGACATGCCCAGGGAGACACAGTTGGTTCTAACAGTCCTTGAGTTTGAAGTTGTTGAAGTTCTTGGACTGCAAGTGTCAAATGTTCTGGGGGCATTCCAGGATGATTGGCTTTTGTTGGATTGACATCTTCATTCTTCTTAAAGGGTAAGGAGATGAACAACTTGGAATTCTGCCAGAGAGGATGCGTACATTTAGTCAAAAACTCAGTATGAGAATCTGCACAGGATGTTTGCAGAAGTTTTCCTTTAAACTCATCAAACAGAGTTGGACCTGTACCTGCAAGAAATATGTTAGAAAAAGGGGACCAGGGGAGAAGTTGTTGTTTATAAACAAGACCTTGGGGGTGTCCATTTAAGGGGAAGATGACTCAGGACATCAAAACCTATGATAAGGTCTTTTCCAGGACAGTGGGAACCTAACATAACATGGGTGAAGGAAAGAGTTGGGAGAAGTTGGATTTTAATGGGTTTTTTGGTGACAAGGGTGATATAGAAGGTTTCACCATTAGCTGCTAAAAAGGGGAGAGGAGGTTCTTGGGATTTCCAGAAATGGTTGGGAAGGACTTTTGGGGATAGAATGGTTGTAGTTGCTCCTGTATCAAGGAAGGCTATTAGACGAACTGGTCTACCATAGGGTTCAGGGATCAGAGTTACTGCAGCATGTGGTAAGGTGATAGACTGACAAGGAAGAGGTGTTTGGCTCGGGGAAAGGAAAGGGATAACCTGGTAGAGGGGATCAGAATCCTCGGACTCGGAGACAGAAGACTCTGGGTCTGTCCACGAGTGGCACTGTAGCAACCCTGCATCCCACATCGGGGAGACTAAGTCACCACCGCGGTCATATAAGCTGGGCCTTACCTTCCCCTGCTAGACGCGTTTATGTAGGTGTGCTGGCGCCCCAGTCTTGTAGCCGAAAAATATGGTATCAGAGCCATTCCCGTCCCCCTTTTCCGGCTAAGGTCCTTCTCCGGCAGCTGACTCTACCTAGCTTGATCCTCTGCTAGTTAAAGGGACATTCTAGGCCACGCCCTATTGCAAGTTACTTCGTGGTTTTTGTTTTCAGAAGACAGAGAAAGAACCCTTTGAGCGATGGGTCTTCAGGCCAAGGAGTGGCCGTCTTTTACCATGTAACAGCTCGGGTTGATCTGTCTCTGAGAACTGAACCCCGGGGGTCCTGATCGGCCTCGCCTAGGCGTCTTTTTATCTATCTGAGTGTCGCCGGTGAGTTATGCTACTGGACTGGACTGCTGGCCTTCTCCCATCTTCTAGTATGTCTCTTTCCCGCCGTTCTACTTCTTCTGTCAGTTCTACTTCCTCGTCTCCTTCTTCCTCTCGACCCTCTTCCTTCTCTTCTATCAAGTCCTTATATGAGTTTGATTATCTCCCTGATGATCAAATTATCCCTGCGACTCCTTCCCCTCTGTTAAATCCTTATACTGTCTTTCCAAAGAAGAAATCTTCTTCTTCTTCCTGGAAAACCCTTATAGCCCCTCGTAAGAAAACCCCACCTTTAAAGGAATTAGTTCAGGCTTCCCGGTGTGAGTTATATCACATCCCTGCCACAGACAAAGAACAGATGTTCACTCTGGAGATCCCAACTAATTTCATTCCTGATTGGCAAAATCAAGGTTATACTCATCTCCACTTTGGTGCAATTAAATTTGCCCTCTCTTTCCATGGCAGGAAAGGTCTTCCTGTGTTCTCCCGGATTGCCCTTCTTGACAGTCGCTTTCTCCGGTATGAACATGCCGTGATTGCTACTGTTCAGACTACCTTGAACGCAGGCACTATATTCCTCACTCTCTATCCCAATTTCAACATAGCTCTAGCTGATCCCCTTCTTCCCTCTGCTTTTAAGTTCCAGATTCAAATTTCTGGTTCTCCACAGGCTCCTACAGTGTTAGCAGGAACAATCCACTATCAATTGGCTTATCGGTTACAAAACCATGCCTTTGATTTAACGAAAGGCCAAACTGAGGATGCTCTTTTCCTCTCCGTGGATTCTGACCATGTTCCTAGCCTTACCTATGTCCCTCGACAAATTCCTCGAGATGATCTTTATCGTCTCCTTCCTTCTTCTTGGGTTACGGCTTATGAACAACAAATGGCCTCAACCCAACCTGCTCCTGTTGAACCACTTCAGTCTACTGATCCACAGTTCATCACACACCCATCCGGCGAGGTTGAAATCAGATTCCCTCCTCCACAACCGTTACCATCTCCTTTTCCTACCCAGTTTACAGGAATGATTCAAGAAAATATTCCTGTCAAATCTTTTGATGCTCAAGGAAACCCTGTGTACTATTTCTCTGATCCAGTCACTGGTCATAAGTACTTTGATCTTTGTGATTGTGACGATTGTCTCCAAGACTCTGATGATGAGACTCATTTTTCCCGAACTAGACGCCCTAAAAGACAGTCTTCTCAGACTATTCTTAGGGAACGATATGAGTCAGGCGACCCTACCATTGGACCCTTGAGTACTGAAGCCCGTTATCCCTTTATGGTGAAATACGGTGCTCCTCCCTTGGAACCTTTGGAACCTCCTTATGTTCTTCCCCCCACTCAGGTATGTAAACCTCCACCAACTGTCCATACACCTTCTCCAATAGCCCCTCCTTGTTGTATGTATGCTCCAGGTTCCTCTTCTTCTGCTCCCTTGCAGAATTTCCCTGGTCCTACAGACTATGGTCCTGATTCTCATGGTGTTCGTCATATATGGAAGGTTAAATCTCCTGTCTTACCCTCTGGCCAAGCAAAAGAAATTTCCCAGGCTGAAGCAGCTTTAAATTGGCAAAATGAGAATGCTATCGTCCAAAACCAGTACCTTGAAGGTATCCTTGCTTCCACACAGCATACTCATAGTACTGTTGGCCGGCATACTCAGTTACTTCAATCTCTTAAAGCTGAAATGGATCAAGTTCATGCTGAACTTGCTGGTATTGCTTCTTCGACTGCTGATACAACCCAGGTCTTTGCTCTTATTGGACAAAAGGAGAAACATCTCAGGTTTCTTGAAGCTCAATTACAGTCTCCAACAAACTCCTCCTCAAGCAGCAACATCCAGTCGACAGCAGCCTTTACCATTGACAGTCCCTACTATGTCCTCTCAAGATCCATTTGCCGCATACACTATACCGGCTCCTCTGGTAGTTGCTTCTCCCAGATCCTTCCCCCTTGAAGAACTGAAGGCCTTACAACGTCAGCTTCGTAATCTGAAATCCAGGCAACAACCTAAACCTATTCCCTTGGACAAACCCTCACCTCCACAGTTTCAACCATACCCTATGACTCCTGCACCCTCACCACCTATTTCCACATATCCATCACCTTCACCTTCACCTCCTCGAACCAAGACCAAATATCCTCCCATAGGTGCCATTACTCCTTCTGGTGATGAGGTCCTAACAGATCTTCTTACCACCCTAGCCCTTCATGACCCAAAACCTATTCCCTCTTTTATGAATACAGGCCCAGAACCACCTCCTGTCCCTTATCCTGCACCTCCAAATGTTTGTTTTGATGAATGTTTTGGATCGATTGATCATTGCCCGTGAGGGCTGTACCCTTACCTATATCTGGGTCTGGGTCTGGGTCTGGGTCATGACAACACCACTGCCATTAACTTGAGTAAGAACCCTATTTTGAACTCAAAGGCAAAGCACATAGACATTCGACACCATTTTTTGCGAGATACCATTCAGAATGGCAATTTCTCCCTTGAGTACATCGAAATCGAGAAACTCGCAGATATCTTCACTAAACCTCTAGGTGAAGAAAGGTTTTGTACCTTAAGGAAGGAGCTTGGAATTTGCAACCCATTTGGGTGCAAAAGAAATCTTTGGTATCATTCATGTTCAAGCCCCTAAGAGACCGAATCTAAAACCCCTTTCTAAAAATCACTTTTTCTAGGTTTTTTGGCAAATCCTGCAAATACCGATCGACCGCCCCTGAATCGCCAGTCGACCGCAGTCACCGAACCATCTACCGGTCGACCGCCTCTGACTCAATGGTCTTCCGGTCGACCGCCGCCGCTGCCACCAAAAACCACAATTTGAGCCCTTTAAAACTCGATTTTTTTGAGTTCTTTTCTTCACTTTAAGAAACCTAAATCACTAAGAACCCTATTTCGACTATCCCTCTCCCAAAACCCTAGCCTAGACTCCATCTAAAACCTAGATCTACATAGATCTTCACTCTCTTTCCCAAAATCCTTGATTTCCTTCAATCTCTTGGCTCTTCCTCTCCATGGAGTCTCAACGTCCTAACAAGGCAAGGAAGCAAAGGAAGGTTCCAAGTGGAGACAAATGGTTCTCATCTATTGCTCGAGAATCATGGGAGATGTTCATTCCTCGGCAGATTGAGCAAGGAATAACCATCAACACCGATTCTCTCACCAGGTATGCAATCAAAGACCACTTTGATGCTTTGGGTTGGGGAAACATACTCAAGCTAGAGACCAAGTGCTGCCCCCATTTGGTAAAAATGTTTTCCTACAACCTTACCGTATCTAGTGAAGAAGAAACTCTTCAGATTCATTCCTATGTGAAGGGTATTCACATTGATATAGATATTTTGATGTTGGGAGAAATCCTTGACATATCTGTAGAAGGTGACCTTAAATACTACCAACCCAAGACCTACATTGAAAAGTTCATGGACATTGACACAGTCTACTCTAGCATTATAAAAAATTATGCTAAGACCCACAAGATTAAAGCCACTGAACTTACTAATTTGAGGAGAATTGTCAACCTCATCATCTCTTACAATATCCTGCCAAAGGTGGTCACAGAGATGAGGTCTTACCTTTCCATACATACCTTACCTACTGTGTTTGTGAGACCGTGAGCGTCAATCTTCCCTACATCCTGCTCAAGACCATGATTGCCCATGGAGACGAGCTTCAGAAGGGAAATCTTCCCTATAGAAGAATGATCTGTCAAGTGCTGGATTATTTTCATGTGGATTTCTCTGATGAAGTCTTTGAGCCTATTTCCCAAGACATTGACATCTCAACGTTCGCAAGATGAACCTCCTTCCTAGGAAGACCATTACTTCCAAAAAGACTACTGCTAGACCAAGTCAGCCTCAAGGACAAGGAAGTGATGACTCGACTGCATATGCGACTGTTGCTGATCTTGAGAAATTTGGCAACATCATTCTTGCTCAGCTGGGGAAAATGGAGAGAAAGCAAAATTAAATCTTAAAGCTCCTCAGAGAAGAAGATGCAGATGAAGCAGACAATGAGAATGAAGAAGAATAGGATGATCATTACTCTTTTATAGGATGTGTTTTATGACCGTTATGTTTAAACCTCTGTTTTATATTTTTGTTTGAGCTGGAACTCAATTTCTTCTACTTTTCGGTGGAATCCTATGTACTGCACTTACTCTTTGCTAAAGTAATGCTTATTTTAATGCTTAGATGTGTGTTATGTTTTGAATGACAAATATCTTATCTTAATTCTAGCACATATTCAGGGGGAGCATCTACTTTCTTATATACTGCACATGTCTCATTTTTTTTTTCCATGCCAACCTTTTTGTTGAGAAAGTATTGCCTATGTGGAAATCTTGTCTTTGAAATGATATGTGATTACCTGCATTTAAATTCTATATATTCCACTGTCATTTCTTATGGTTGTTTGTCATCACCAAAATGGGGGAGATTATTGGGAATGTGCCCAAACTCCTTTAAATGTTTTGATAATAACAAACAAACCATAGCTTTAACTATATGTGCTAAGTGGTGGTTAGTACAAGAAGACAGCTCAAGCTATACATGTTTGAAGAATCAAGACATGACACGAAGATCAAGAGTGGAAGCTTTAAGACAAGATGAAGACTTAGAAGATGAAAGGCAAAAGAGGAATCATCAAGTGATGATGAAGACTTCAAGACTCAAGTCAAGATGAAGACCCTAGGATAGTCTAGTACTCTTTGTATAGTGTACACTATATGTATATGTGCACGCACTTCATGCATCGCATATCATCATACTAGAATGACTATAGGACATTCCTTGACCAAGCTGAAAGTCCATAGGTGGTGTTAGGTGGTGTAGAACATAATTAGAAATACATGTCCTATGTATGTGACTTTCTATGAGAATCACTATAGCTAGACTCTAAGGGTATTTTGGTAAAACTTAGAGTCGGTATCGGGAGATGAACCCCGCATGGAAGTTGTAAGAAATCGAGTCACAATTCCAACACAACTTGAATCGGGTTAATTCGATGTCAGACCAAGCCGAAATACTGACGATTGGTCAGTATGACAGTTGTCCGTAAAAAACAGGACAAAACTATAGGCAGTCGACTGGCTGGAAGCCCCGGTCGAACGGACCAATCCGAGGCCATAGCTGGTCCAACGGATGAAAGTCCCGATCGACTAGCACCTGCCTGGATCACCTCTAACGGCTATTTTTCTATCTCCAACGGCTTTTAGCGGTCGACCGGTGGATCCAAAATATGACCGTTAGAGTCTGATTTACTGCCTAAAAAGCTTTCCTAATTTCACCTATAAATACCTAAGATGTTCATAATTAATTATCAATTAAGTCTGAGCATTAAGAGCAAAGTTGTGAGCTATTAAATTCATAAAGGCATTCGAATCACTTGAGCGGCATTGGTCTTCACCAATCCCAAAAGGAAAAGCTCAAGTCTCAATCAAGTCTTCCACTTTCTCGTTGTTCACATCAGAGCTACAGAGAAGACTTTTCAAAAGGTGCATCATTTAATTTTCATAATTATCATTTGCACCACACCAGAGGTATTCCTCTTTATTCCACTCTCTCAAACTTTCTGTTTTACAATTCTAGACTGTATATAGGATTGTGTAAAGATCCTCTTATCCTGAAAAGAATAAGGTGCCTCTCTACCTGTAAAGGAGATTGTAAAGGGGATTTGTAAGGATACTCTTATCCGTGAAAAGTTTGTAAAGGTTTTCTTCCCTACCTACTGTACTAAAAGGAAGAACTAGTAGAATACCTTACAAGAGGATTCTTATAGGAGTGGACTAGACTAAGATTAAGTCGAACCACTATAAACCTTGGTGTAGTGTGATTGAGGCTTTTTCATTCCACAGTTTTATTTACGATCACACTTGGGCTAATCTTTTAAATAATTGAATTTCCACTAGTATAACCTATTCACCCCCCTCTAGGTTATTTCAATCGAATGAGACGATGGTGGTTTGGGAACCAAATAAGGACCAAACCAAGCTCGGTTCCATTTAAGTACAGCATTTCAGAACCGAATCAGTTCTCGGTTCAGTTTCGGATCACACCCTCACTCATGGAAACCAAACCAATTGACAAGCTTATAGGAGAGTAATGTATGCAAGGTCCAAAAGGATCCTGATCAGTCTGAGCCAATCCCCATTTCAATCCATTATGGATCGATCAGGTCCAACCAACGGATCAACAGATCTTACTTCGGGTTTAGGTGTTCATGCTTAAACAAAGATGAAGCCCTTGTGCTTCTATGTGTTCATGAATAAACCTATGGGAATAAGTTTGTCAATTTACTTCTTGAGGATGACACATCTTAATGTTTTAAGCTGTATGATGGGCAAGACAAGGACTTTGTGAGGTTATCTCAAATCATCAAAGAAATCTGGGACTTGGTTTCATCTTTTAAGTCTCTCAATCTCATTCACTCCAGAATCAGCTAGCAAGGAGGGAGAATAAGAGAATTTTCATCATGAATCAGTTCATATTCCTTGTGCTGTGATGTGGACCTCCTCTAATATCTTCTCCTTTTACCCTTTTTCTTTGATGCATGATATTCCAGCATTTATTAAAACAGAAAATGGTAGGAAAAAAAGTTCACGGCAATCTAGTAGTGAAATTCTTGACACAGGGAAAGAATAGGAGAAAATAAAAGGCTTGCCAAAGGTCAACAATCTAATATTAGTGAAATTAGAACTGCAACAGCATCATTACTGAACCTAAATTTAGATTAATCTTATGAACCCTATACCTCTTCACCTATATAGCTCCTTTTTGTTTTTCAATATTTTGTTCCCAGTTTTTTTTCTTTTTTTTTTTTGGGAGCTTGTTCAATATGTTAGCACAAAAGTTAGCAGGAAAACCAATGAAAACAAAAAATACACACATTTCAGCATAAAAATTGCTTACCCAACAAAACAGCAACTTGTGTTTCATATCTTTCATAAGAAAATCAACTACACTGTCCACATTTTTCCTGCAGGAGGGTTGATAACAGTCAGACATGATCATGAAAACATGTATCACAGGTTGAAGAGCACTACCAGAAAATGTGTAAAAAAAGAAGAAAAAAAAAAAAAATCCGCACAGCCAGGTCAAAGGTTGAGGAGTACTTATATCTTGATGACCAGACACCCACGTCGAACCTCTCAAAGCAGAACTTCAGGAACTCATCACAATGTGACCTCTTGAAAACTGAACCAAGAGAAGAGAAAAACCTTGTTAGAACCAAGCAAATAAGGTGGAACTACTAACTTTAAGCTTAGTAAGAAAGCCAAGTTTCAAAGCCAATACTTACGTGACTTTTTAGCAATTTTCTTGTCTGCTTTGAACCCTTTAGGGGCATCAGAGACTATATCAGCAAGTAGGCCATTAAGATCAAGAATAAGAAGCTTTTTCCTGGTACTAAAAGGTGATCTTTCTGGTAAAGGAGGTAACTTCTCCAAAAGGTTGTCTTCCTTACTGATGGCACCAACTGAAATATCAGCATTCATTACAGAACCATTACCAGAAGATATTATTTCTTCCCTCTTCAATTCTGCTATGGACACTTCCAGATTTCCTTCACTGAGAACATGGCATCCTTCAGTTACTTCATCTAACTGGACCGACTCATTTTTTATCTCATTTTTCTGTTCTAGCAGCTTCGGGAAAGCGTCACAAGGGGAGTCAAGAAGAGCACGGTACACTTTTTTCTTCCTTTTAACTCCCTTTCCTGGCGTAGGACTCTTGCATGCACAATTAGCAGAAGACTCGCCAATGGAGATGTTCTCCACAGATTGTGATTGGGTGTTCAGGCCTTCTTTAAATGACTCTGATGAGTAACAATTTCCATGCCTTAGATTGAGCAAAATGTGAGCAGCAGAATCTAGCTTATTTTCAGTTTCCAAAGAAGATTTTTCCTCTTTGTCACAGCAAGTCAAAAATTCTTTCACACTTTGTTTCCCAGAAAGTTCAGGATCTAGTACTGTTTTCTGAATTTTATTTAGCTCATCTTCAGTTTCCTTTACACCAGATAACTTATTAATTTCTAACTTTCTATCAGAACAGCCACATAACATATTTGGCAACTCTTCCAATTTTCTTTCCTCAGAACGACCATGCTCCCTAACTGATTTCTGGGCCTCATTCAACTCATCCTCCCTATTCTTTCTGTCGTCTCCCAACTCTCTTCTCGATGAAACTATATTATCTAAACTAACAGAGACCTCTCCCACTGTACTGTTTTGTGCAGTTTGCATCACATATGCTGGCTGTGTAGAACTAGCTGAGGAGCACAATCTTTTCTTCTTTCCTTTTCTCCTCTGTTGCCTGCTATTATTTATTGAAGTAATCTCAGTGACCTTGTCATTCTTCTTCAGATCAATATCTACACTCTTTACCAGCTCTAAGATCAAAGAATCACCCATGGACTCTTCATGATTCAGTTTTTCAAGATGCTTTATATTTTTTTGATCTTGGTTACAGACAATGCCACTCTCTAGAATATCTTGTACAGGTTCATTATTTTCTGCAACTTTGCACTTCTTTTTTGTTGTCCTCTTGTTTTTCTTCCTTGAACCCCCTTCAGCATTGTTTTCTGTTATTTGCATAACCATTTCTAATTTCCTAATTGGTGACTTCATAGTAAGATCTTCTACCTTGGAATTCACCTTATTCTCAACCAAGTATCCTTTAATCTTCCACTCTTTGTCCATGAGTTCCTCTAATTCTTCCTTATTCTCATCCGAGTATCCTTTAATCTTCCACTCCTTGTCCATGACATTCTCTAATTCTTTTCCATCTTGCTCACATAAGTTAATGCCCCCTAACAGCTGTTTTGCAGGACTATTATTTTCCAGAGCTTTACACTTCTTTTCCTTCCTCTTCTTTTTCAAACTTGAACTCCCTCCAGTGCTCTTCTCTGCTATTCGCAAAGCCGTCTTCATGTTTCCATTGACCAGTGATTTCAGAGAAAGATCATCTGCATTTGAGATATCCATATTCTCATTCAAGATATGTCTTCTCTTCTTATCCTTGTTTATGTTTATTTCTACATCCTCCAATTCTCTTACATCTTGCTCACCCAGGTTACCATCCTCAACCAGATTTGGTACAGGATTATTATTTTCCACAGCTTTGCACTCCTTTTTCTTCCTCTTCTTGTTCCTACCTGAACTCCCTCCAGTGTGGTTCTCTGCTGTTTGCAAAGCTGTTTCCAGGCTTTGATCGACCGGAGACTTCAGAGAAAGATAATCAGTGTCAGACACCTCCAAATTCTCATCCACATATTTTTTTCTCTTCTTCTCTTTTACTATGTCAATTTCCATATCATCCAGTTCTTTTCGATCTGGCTCACCCAGGTTACCAACCTCCACCAGCTTTTTTACAGGACTATTATTTTCCACATTCTTATGCTTCTTTTTCTTCCTCTTTTTCTGACTTGAAGCCTCTTCAATGTTGTTATCTGCTGTTTGCAAACACGTTTCTGTGTTTCCATTGACCGGTGTCTTCAGAGAAAGATCATCACTGTTGGAGACCAGAAAACTCTCAACCGCCGATTGTTTTCTGTTCTTCTCCTTTTCTGTTTTGATTTCCATACCCTTCAATTCTTTTAGACCCTTCTCAACCATGTTACCCACCTCTGGCAGATTTTGTACAGGACTATCATTTTCCGCAACTTTATGTTTCTTTTTCTTCCTCCTCTTTTTCTGAGTTGGACCCCCATCAATGTTGTTCTCTGTTGTTTGCAACTGCACAGCCGTTTCTGTGTTTCCATCATCAGGTGCATTCAGAACAAGATCAACAGTGTCGGAGACCACCAATTTCTCATCCGATGATTGTTTGCTGGTCTTATCTGTTTCTATTTTTACTTCCATACCCTCCAATTCTTTGAGACCTTGCTCACCCATATTACCAACCTCTGGCAGCTTTTGTACAGGACTATAATTTTCCGCAACTTTATGCTTCTTTTTCTTCCTCCTCTTTTTCTGAGTTGAACTCCCATCAATGTTGTTCTCTATTGTTTGCAACTGCACAGCCATTTCTGTGTTTCCATTGTCAGATGCATTCAGAACAAGATCAACAGTGTCGGAGACCACCAAACTCTCATCAAATGATTGTTTGCTCGTCTTATCTGTTTCTATTTTTATTTCCTTATCCTCCAATTCTTTGAGACCTTGCTCACCCATGTTACCAACCTCTGGCTGCTTTTGCGCAAGACTATTATCTTCTGCAGTTTTATGCTTCTTTTTCTTCCTTTTCTTTTCCTGGCTTGAACTCCCTTCAGTGTTGTTCTCTAATGTTGGCAAAGCAGATTCTGTGTTTCCATTGTCAGGTGCATTCAGAACCAGATCAACAGTGTTGGAAGCCACCAAATTCTCATCCAATGATTGTTTGCTCATCTTATCTGTTTCTATTTTGATTTCCATATCCTCCAATTCGTTGAGACCTTGCTCACCCATGTTACCAACCTCTGGCAGCTTTTGTGCAAGACTATTATATTCCTCAGTTTTATGCTTCTTTTTCTTCCTTTTCTTTTTCTGGATTGAACTCCCTTCAGTGTTGTTCCCTAATGTTGGCAAAGCTGATTCTGTGTTTCCATTGTCAGGTGCATTCAGAACAAGATCAACAGTGTCGGAGGCCACCAAATTCTCATCCAATGGTTGTTTGCTCATCTTATCTGTTTCTATTTTGATTTCCATATCCTCCAATTCTTTGAGACCTTGCTCACCCATGTTACCAACCTCTGGCAGCTTTTGTGCAAGACTATTATTTTCCGCAGTTTTATGCTTCTTTTTCTTCCTCTTCTTTTTCTGGCTTGAACTCCTTGCGGTGTTGTTCTCTAATGTTTGCGAAGCAGACTCTACATTAGCATTAACCGGTGCCTCCAGAGCAAGAATAACACTGTTGAAGACCTTCTCATCCAATGATTGTTTTCTCTTCTTCTCCTTTTCTGTGTTGATTTCCATATCCTCCAATTTCTCCCTCTCACTGTATAAACAAGAAGTATATTTCCTCTTTTCCCCTTTTTTCTTCTGCTTCCTTTTTATTTCTTTTGATCCTGCAATATATTATAACAATCATGAAATAAAAGAATGAAACTGGATACTCATAGTTTATTTCCCTATGGTCAACAAATGTTAAGCTCTACATCCACTATCATCAACTCTTGTCTGACAACACCATTCTTTTGATTTAAGACTGAACAACATATACGACTCCGTCATTCATTCAGTCTAGTTCGAACAACCAAAATGAGGAAAAATATCATCATGCCCATTCAGACAAGGGAAGGGGGTTCGGGGAAGAAATAACTACTCACCCTACTAGTAGTTAAGCAACAAACAATGGTAAACCGGTTGGACCAGAAAAGTCTGGCAATAATGCCAAAATTTAAGGCTATGTGGGGGTAATGCATCTTATTACATAGGCCTCATAAGTCAGAATGGAATGTTTATCAGTAAAAAGTAATAGCAGAAGTAGCATAGATTCTACAATTTTAATGTTCATAAAAGTGCATATATGTGAAAGGATGCACATAAGAGGCATCAGAAATCAGATTATCGGGGAGGAGGGGGGAAGAAAAAAAGAAAAGCATTACCATAAAGGTCGCTTGACAAGGAATGCTTTCGGATTTATGTAGACATTTTCTCGAAGAGCTACATGAACTTCACAATAGATATGCAAAAATCTAGTGGCTTCTTAAATTTCTTTTCAAAAACACCTGTAACAGAATTCACAAAAGTGTAGCTGTCATGAGGACATGCATGGTGTATAAGGGCCAGATCCTCACTAAACTGGTAACAAAACAATTCAAACAAGCAACACACAAATTAATTCACTGGTTATAATCCGACATGGACAGAACGTAATGGAATTCTATATGATCTCTCTTTCCATTCCTAAAATATTTAAATTCACAATGATTCTTTTTTCATTGTGGAAATTTGTGTGCTCCATTCTGTCCTCAGAATTATCCATCATACAACAGTGGAAAACTTAAAATCTACTGGGACATGAAAGGAAACCAAAATGGGCTATTTTCTTTTTTTTCTTTTGGTACTCCAAATAAGGAATAAAAATTATTTTCCACAAAAGACTGCTTATACGAATTGAACCTTTCCCAACATAAACAAAAAAAAAAAGGTAAATAAATCAAAATATTTAACTTCAAATACACGACATGGACCACAAAACACACACACACACCAGGGGGAAAAAAATGAAAGAAATTTAATAATCAAGTTCCCCTATCAGTACTTCAGCAGATTAAAATGTCTAGTTCTAACAATCCAAAAAACAATGAAATAACAATCATGAAACAAAAGAAGCATAAATAGTAGTGACAGTAACAAACAATGGACAGACTAAAGTTCCAAATTTAACTAAAACAACAGCAGAAATCAGCTACATTTTGAACGTACAATGAAACTTGGGGCGGGAAAAAATCATGAAGAGACAATAATATGAATTTCATGTCAAACACCACAAATGATCAAACAAATCCCTGTAATGAACGATGCTCCAATGTGAGAATAATGTCTAAAAACTGAACAAAAAAAAAGGAAGGAAATTAGATTTGCAGTTCTTCAAATGTATGTAAGGTTTTCACCCGTTTCCGTCATTGCTGGAGCTTTACTTCCCAACAAAAGCACTGAATCTTCCAATTCACTTTCTCACCCCAAAAATCCCTTAAAAGGAATAGGGGAGAACGCAGTTCCTTTTTCGTTTTCCTTTTTATCTTTTACGTAGTTGGAAAACCAGTTTGTGACAAAATGGTTAAAATATGTCAAAAGTCAGGTAGACTGGGCCAACTCGGTCCAGGTTTGTTTATACCCGGTCGCCTCTCTGGTTCTCCTATCCCCTACCCTTAGTAATAGTAATTCTCCACTGATGCTTCAACCATGGGCTGCCGTCCAAAGTTGCCAAGAAACATTCACCATCGACATCAGCATCATAGCAAAGCTCCAAAGCAGCGAAGCAACCACTGGCGCCAAGAGGCTTGGATTGATGTCGTACCTGAATGCGATGTTCTATTTCTTAGGAGTTTGATGGAACTTCATCGTGTCGAATCTCTGGATGGATTTACAAAACCAGTAAAAGAGAAAATCTTAATCGGAACAATACAAAGGTTGCCCTAATAAACAAAATCGTCCACCTTGGATGGCGAAGAAGGTTGAAACTAATCGAATTACTTTTAAAAATCAAAAAATTTTGAACCATCAACAATGGTGAAAATTGCAAACAATTGTTAGTTTCCTCCAAAACCCTCTCCGATAAAAAAAAAAAATTGTATCTTTTGGAAACCAAAGAACGGCTTTCAGATTTAGTCGGGGGTATCCAAATGAGACATTTAAAAGAGAAATCTCAAAAACTCCCTTTGCAGAGAACCAAAGAGACGCCCCAATAAACTAATCCAATGAGCTCAACCCTTGAAAAAGACTGAAAACTCTTCTAAAGATGTGAACACTAACCCTAAAAATGGTTGGAAAAAGAAGAAAAAGAGCTTTATATTTCCAAGCGAAAGAGAGATGGAAATTTTACCAGCCAGCATTAGAAGGGGCTGCGCGCTGCGAAAGACAGAGAAGGAAGACTCGCCGTCCGCAATTTGTTATGAGAGAGGACTAAAGGAGACGATACGGCAATGTAGTTTAGTTGATAGTTCTCTCCACTGTTTAAGTATTAATAAAAAATGGAAACCCGCCGAAGGCGGTTCTGTGCGAATTTAAAGAGAGAGAAGGAAAGAGAGAGAAGGTGTGTGTTTTTTCCACCAGTAGCGGGGGTGTCCAAGCTCAACACTCAGAGAGTAGGGTCAACCGACCAAAATCCGGATCAAAACGAATCGATCCTTATCGGACTATAGTTTGGGACAGGCGTATGACGGGACCAACTGGAAACCAGACCACATCAAACTGATCAATATTCAGACTGAAAAACGAGCTGAATGAAACCAATAAGAAATTAAGTATAAGGTTATGAACAATTGAATTGATTATCTATTGATTTCAATATTAGTGAAAATATTTATGATTGTAAAATGAATTGTTATAAATCGGTTAGAATGATTTTTTTTTTTTTGGGTCAAAACGAGAACTATCCATTAAGACGTGTGGAACATGGGGGAAAAAGATTGCATGCCTCTCTTAGCCATGAAGACGAAATTGGCCAAATTGTCGTACACGTATTGGACAGAGACTTCTGAGCTAAAGTTAGATTCCCTAGGAATAAAGGAGAAACAACAATTACCAAATTAATGCTAACATACGGATGTCCCCAATCAAACCATGGATAGTGAGGGGGGCTTCCTCAGACAGATCAATAATATACTTTTATGATCTCCTGACAATTAAATTTGGCAAGAACAAACTCGGCTCCTTCAAATATGCATTCTAGCACCAAGCCTCAAAGCCAACATTTACCCCTCAAACTGCTACCAAAAGCTTGAATTCCAACACAGCCACTTAGGGATGACCCAAGTCGTTTTTAATAATGATTCCCAGACCGCCAAAATTTGAAGAGCAAGGACAAACACCTCTCCCCTATTAGCAAGGGATCTTAACATAGGGATGGTATACCTAACCACAATCATATATATGTTTTTCATAATGATATAGGTAGTATGAAATGTGGTACCGAAATTTTCATCGGCCATACCATGTCCATATCTAAGCCTATTTAGTGAACAAACAATTAGTATGGGATACACGGTACCTGAATTCCCATCAGACACACCGCTTACCCATATCCAAGCATAGCTCTCATGCACACCCAATGCATTATGCGATCACACACATGGCGATCACAGTATCGGAATTCCCCGGCCACACTGGAACCCACATATTCACAACAATCCAAAAACAATATACAATTCAAATAAAAAAAATTAATACCATTCATATAGAGCATACATGATAAGTAATATTAAATTTCATTATTGCAATGGAATACATCATTTCAAATGTTAAAACACTCCAAAATTAAGGTCAGGCCACCGCTTACCTTGTCTATCGATCGGGTGAGTTAAATTCCCATGTAGAGATGCCCGAGTTATACCCTGCCAGGTCTCACAAGATATGGTTGTCTATGTCCTAGTTGCAAGGTAAATAAGCATTAAAAAGTGTCTAAGAGGGTCGGTGGTCCCCTAGTGGATCCCTCAAACTCCCCCAAAATTGCCAATTTGATAGTTTAGTAAGACTCACCAGTAGTGTCACCGGTTGGTGTCTATCCTACCGGTGGGTTGGACAAAAGCCATCTAAGGATCTATCCCGCCGGTTGATGGTCACCGATGGGTGTCTGGTCCTAGTGGTGGTTCAACCGGTGACATGAAAAGAAGCTCATCTTGAGCTTGGATCTCACTAGTGGGTGTCACCGGTTGATAGTGGTCCTACTCGAAAGTGCTAAACACTTTGGGGATTTGCCACCTCGGGTATGATTTGCTGGGATTTGTTCTGTGGGGTTTGTAAAGGGTCTCCCACCTATAAAAAAAGCTCGGATGATCACCTTTCCACAGGGGCAAATGGGAGATACATTTGATTCTTCAACTGAAACCCTAAATCCTTAATTTGGGGATTCTCCTAGAGCTCAGGAAATGCATTTGGAGCTCGAGAAACGTGAAGGGAAGTATAATTTTCACTACGCCGGTCATCAAAAGTCATCGAGGTCGAGGCGTACCCCTCCAACATGGGAAAACCCTTGTTCTCCACCTACGTAAGCCCAAAATGGAAGAGGAAAAAGGTTAGGGAAGGGATATCCCATATCTTTGGAAGCAATCGACATCGACAGGAGGTAGCCGAAGGTCTTCTCTCTTCCTTCTTCTTTTCCTTATTCTTCTCCTTCTTTATCTTCTCTCCCACATTTTTGTCAGGTGAAGTAATGAGCTTAAGGCTTATTTCTCCTATTTATAGCTAAGGCCACTAAGGCTTGTTTTCCTGCCCAATAAGCCTTGGCCAAATTGGCTTAACCCGAGTGTCGGGCCATGGGGTCCCACCACCTTTGACTCACAAGGGGTGTAAATGGAGTGGGGTAGATCCCATGTAGTGTGGGGATAAGAGTGGAGTAGGCCACCGATTAATGCCAGTAGTAGGTCACTATCCAACTAGTGGGTGCAACCGGTGGAAAGTACTGTTGTACTTTGTTATTTTTCAACTCTTTTTGCCAGCATCTATGGTGGTTCCCTAGGGACTTGTGCATGGCTTGTTAGTGATGTTCCTATCATACAAGGGGGTGTCAAGTGAGGAGGTGTTTGGTCACTTACCACCAAGGCTTGGGAGGTCTAAATCCTCTCTAGTTCTCTCGGCACTAATTGCATTGGCACGTGGGATCATTTCGTCCTTCCAAATAGTGGACTATGGCCATCCATAGGTCACCGATGTTGACCATATTTGATGCATGACCTATTATAAAAGTTAAAAAAATTGAACAAATTAGGGCACTAGTGTAACAACTCCACAACCCAATTCACTAGCCGTCTAGATGTGCCCATTTTCTATAACACTTTATTTAGGGGTTGGTTTGTCAGTATACAAATGGTGTGTGATTGGAGTAGGGTCTTAGCTTACTTGTTGCAACTACCAATGTGTAAGAAATCTTCTTGAATCTTCTATAACTGGTTTAGGTGTCCAACATCATGCTGCTGATGTAATATTTTCGGCCTCTGCTACTTTTATTCCTCCTTTATGAGTATCGCGCTTACTGCTATGGTGGACACCATCAAGTATAGCTGCAACACATCTCCTGTTTTTGGATTTGTTAACAAGGGTGTCGAAGCTAGGTACCTTCAACTGTTTATCCTTTTAGAGTTTTAAATAAAAGGAGGCACTTTGTTTCCCCGTGCCATAATTCGATAAAAGGAGGCACTTTGTAGAGAGTACCAACGAGTTCTGGCTTGTGGTAGCCCACTACTACAGAGGGAGGAATGACCCTACTTGCCCATACATCTCGTGCCTATCAAACTGGAGGGGATTGCCAGGAAGACCATGGATGCATCCTAGGGCAACCCCCTATAAATGGCCACAAGTAGACAATAGGCTGTCAGGGCACATACCCAGGCCACCGAAAACAACAGGGTTGA
Organism: Macadamia integrifolia; assembly: GCF_013358625.1. NCBI lineage: Eukaryota > Viridiplantae > Streptophyta > Magnoliopsida > Proteales > Proteaceae > Macadamia > Macadamia integrifolia. The sequence continues at coordinate 26,067,407 of NC_056563.1, read as the reverse complement.
ATCCGATGAACTCAATCCGCTGGTGTTGTGGGCTGAAATGACTTCGATGCCCATGAGCCCTGCTACTTACGTCGTGGCCAGCTTCAACTAACCTCCCACACTACCTTGCACCCTTCCCCTTAACTTATACACCATATAAGCCTAAGGGGGTGGACCCAAGTGTCCCGAACAATGACTTGACCCACTTAAGTCCTAGACATGTGCCCAACCAACCGAACCCTAGGGTCCTTACTTACTATATATAGGAGAAGTGAGTTCATTTCTCGCTTCTCATTTGACAAAATGTGGGAGAGGGAGAGGAGTGAGGAAAAAGAGAGAAGGAGAAGAAGGAGGAGGAGGAGGAGGAGGAGGAGGAGGGGGAGCTCCCAGCTACATTGCATACCTACCGGTTGTCGCCAAAGGTAGTTACTACCTTCCCCGAACCCTCTTTCCCTTCATTTTAGGTTTTGGAATTTGAGCAAACTAGGGAATCGCCGGGTTGAAGGGGTAAGCCTTGACCCCGGCACTTGCCAAAGGTTGGGATAGTGTGCATTACACCCCCTGGGTGTTTGCAACCTCAAACCAAGCCGATTGAGCTCCAACAACGTTTTTTACCAAATAGGGAGTTAGGGTTTCAATCGTTCGATCATCGTATCTCCCAAATGGCTCAGTGGAAATGTTATTTTTTCGCCTTAAATGCGAGGTAGGAAGACCCCATACAACCTCTATGGAACAAATCCTGACAACAGGCCCAAGCCAGCACACTCCAAAAAAGGTGGCACAATTCTGGGTTAACCACTGGAAACATATAGGGTGAATCCGGTGAACCAAGAACTCTTAGGAAGCTTCTGCCCAGGCCATTTATGGTGACTCAGGTCTTGTTTCCAGTGACCTATCCTGAACTGTCAAAAGTGATTGTTCTTAGGTCTTCTGGGGCAGACCTTGTGGGTCCCCCTTCGGTGTTTCCGACACTCTTTGACACACGTTTACCCTTGTAGGTAGGATAGAGACAAGCATAGAATGGAAAGGCCTAGTGTGATTCGATATCGGGTTTGCAGCTTGGGATTTCACCCATCTGATCTATAGACAAGGTGAGTGGTGGTTTGACTTGATTTTTAAAGTGTTTTAATATTTTAGAATTGTGTACATGTGATAAAAACCCTGTGTAGATATTCTAACTGCTTGAATGATTTATGTGAATTGTATAACATGCAGTGATGTATTTTAACTGCCTAATATATATAAATTTTGGACCGTATATATGTTGAGAAATGTGTGACGGAATCCCGTGTGGCCGAGGTGGTTCTGGTACCATGATCACCATGTGGATGATTGCATCATGCATTGGGTGTGCATTAGAGTTAGCTATAGTTGTGGATGCACTTTGTGGCCGATGGTAATTATGGTATTGTGTACTCTATGGCTATACTTGGATATGGGTGTGCTTTGTGACCATTGGTAATTCTGGTATTGCGTATCCCATACTTAACTGTTTGTATGCTAATAGGCTTGGACATGGATACGATGTGGGTATCGTATTCCATACTACCTATATCATTATGCAAGGTATGTAGTATATTGTGGTTAGGTTACATTCCCTATGCTACATCCCTCTGCCAATATGGGATAAGGTTTTGGATAACCTAATTGTGGTATGTTCGATGAACCTTTCTGGAATGCCATTTTTCGCAATACGATGTGATTGTTGCCAGACAAAAACTAGTCCGACATGGCCGATGGTAATTCTAGTGCCATGATTGACAGGAAGGGGTTATAAGGGGTTTGATGGGTGAACGATGGTCGCATTTTGGGACCGATAGGCTCCTAACCATGACTAAGGTTTGTATCGTTGGGTGAGCAATGTGTGAGTTTTGGGACTAGGGATACTGTCATACCCCGTTCACATAGAACTAGACCGGTGACCGGGTTCCCTCCGGGTAACCCAAAACCACCAGGATCATCTGATACAGTAACCACATCACAACAAGCCAGATGTATATGGAAACATAATAATGTAATTTCAACGGAAGTCTTGTCATGTATAAATACCTATAGATCCCTATATACTCTAGATACCCAAATTGTTATACATAGTATATTCACATGTGGGCCTGTAGGCATGATATTTACATAAGAAATGATAATATAATTATCGAGAGTACAAAAGGGGAGTATACCAAAAGAATCAAAAGAGAACTATAAATAGAAATCTGCTATTGTTGCCCTGCAACACAGTTCTCACATAGGCATCTGTCTCTGTGGTCAAATCCATCTGGGACCCACTAATCCCCCACTGGAGGTTCGTCGGTGGGACCCGGCATGGGTTCCTCTACGGAGTAACCTACAAAATCATCTAAAAAGGTGTGTACATGAGGGGTGAACTCACTAGCTCAGTAAATGGAAAGAAGATGCACACAAGCAATTGCAATTCAAATGGTACTATATGCATAAGATTCATTTTAAACCTATTTCACCTAAACAACCATTACTAGGTCATAGGTTAAATGTTACTCACAACCACAGTGTGCGTATGCTTCAAGTATGAGACATGTTCTCCATCCCATGATACACCCATAGGGTTGTCGGAGAAGGTCAGTCGTGAGCACTAGGAAAAGTAAATCGTGGCCGAACCACAGTAGAAAATAAAAGCAATACGATTGGTCCTCTGAATGTATCACCAAGGTTTCCAACTGTCCTAATGATCAGTCAGGCGTACTTCTAATCACCACGGTGGTCCGTGATCGATGCTTCCCCCCAGTGATAACCCAATATGTAAACCCCTATTGGGAAGGGTCGTAGCACGAGGGAATGTGAAATCCTAACCACATGCTCCTATATGAGATAGTACGACTGCAGAGTACTTCCAGGTCCCATACCACGGCATACCAATGCATTCGTTTTCAAGCCAACTACGGCATCTATTTTAGAAATCCCACACATATCCGGCAAATCATCACCATAATCCTTTATTAATAATTCATACTCAAGATTCATGGCAAGTAACAATTATCGGGAATATAAAGATATAACATGTTCATTTTTAAATGTATCCAACATCAATCAAGCATATGCATGAGAATGGTATTCATAATGTCAAGTTAATATATGAATGAATAAGATGCCAAAAACACTCCCAAAATAAAATCAAGTCTTGTCCCCACTTACTTATTCTTGTATGAGAATATGCACTTACGGTACGGGTAAGATTCAAAGTGAAGTCGAGTGTCTCGAAACATAACACAGATAGGAATTTAGAAAATGTCCATTTCAGAATTATAAAAAGAAGTAATATACAGTCACGACACGTTTAATAACACAAAGAGGGTTGTCGGTGAGTTTGAGTTCCATCGGAGCTCATTTGGGCTACAGGTGGGTCATATAAGTGGGTAAGAAAACCCACCTATCCAAATTTTCCAGGCAGAAAACACCCAAACGCAAACCGGCAGGTCATACCAGTGGGTCTAGTACCCACCATTAGGCCCATAGGAGACCGGTGGGTCATACCGGTGGGTCTGGTACCTACAGGTTCTACCTGCCGGTAGGCCCAGAAGAGACCAGTGGGTCATGGTACCCGACGGTCTTGCCCACCTGTTGGACCAGAAGCCCAAGTAAGACTGGGGGGTCATACTGGTGGGTTTGACTACCCACCAGTGTTCTGCGGGTTTTGCTGAACTTCTTCTCTCCTTCATCCCACCTCTTAGGAATTCAAAGGGATTGTTCCAACTTCGTTTCCCACACATTTTAGGCTTCATCTACTTGATCATTTCTTAGATCTAAGTTAACATCAAGGTTTTGGGGAATGAAATCATACCCTGGTGCAAGAAACCCCAAAACTTAAGATCCTCTTTCTAAACTCAAAATGTCACCTCAGTACCTCCAAATCTTGGTTTCCCTTCCTCAAACCTTCAAAGGAACCACATAAGGGTTCCATTATCTCTTTGATTTGACCACACACAAAAGGGTTCCATTATCTCTTTGATTTGACCACACACAAAAGGGTTTCATCCCATTCCAAGGGTTCATGGCGTTACTTACCTCAAAATGTAGATCTCAAGGCACCAGACACTATTTCAACGACGAAAAGGTAAGATGCGGCTCCAAAAACCAAGGGGGAACCTTCTTGCCTCTTCCTTCTCTTCTTCTTCCTCTTTTCTCTCTCTTATTTACTCCTCTCACTAAACTTTCTGAAATCATAAATGGGAGAGAGAGGGAGACATAAATGCTATTTAAACTTTGGTTAATAAATATCTTCTAAGGCTTGTTTGGTTTTGCCCCTTTATGGGCCAAAGCATATTAAATCGCGATTCCGGGTGAATTAGTTGACATTATCGGGCACACGTGACTTCATTACGATGAAGAACCCGAAATACATGTGCTCACCCAGGTTGGGCTTGTTGCGGCCCACGTTTCTTCCACAGGTGGGTCAAACTAGTGGGTCTCACACCTACCAGTGACCACCCACCAGTTGGCCGTAACAGGGCCAACCTTGCTGTATTTTGGTGGGAAACAAGATCTTATGCATATCTCACTCCCACCACCTATTGTGGACTAATTTCTCACCATCCAATAAGATCTCATACCTTTCTTATTCGTACATGGCCTTGTGATTCATGCAAGGGCACGACTTAGGCGTGTGAATCACATCGGGTACCAACTCAATCTTGTCTGACCACCCTCCATTTGACATCACCCTTGTTGTCATGCACCATAGGGCACCCACGTCAACCCTTTCCGGTTCGGACCCTATAGGACCAAACCAAACCAACCAGTCAATAAACCGGGTTTAGAGTGCAGGGCTCTATAGATACAACCTAATGCACAGTAGTAGCATGAAGCCGACTTAGTTATATGTTAGGTGGTTTAATGTAAAATGAATTGCACCATTCGCATCATGGAATATGTGGTTATATTTGTATCATTCGCATCATGCACTATGTGGTTATATTTGTATCACTCGCATTATGAACTATGTGTATATGCTTGTATAACCCCACCTCTCACTGAGCTAGTTGGAGCTCACCCCACGAATATGTTACTTTTTAGATGATGATGCAGGTGTGATAGTGCTACTGGGTATTGACGCTTCTTCCTCTGTGCCCAAGTATGGAGTTGGTGACTAGTGGATGCCAGAAGCTGAGGAGCACAACCCTGACTCTGACTGTGCCTGTGATACTTGTGCGTATGCAGCATTGTGAGCAGGGTGGTGGTCTACTATCATTTTGACACCGTATTATTGGGTGGTATTCTTTTTAGAGTTACTATATGTATGTTGTGAATAGATGTGAACAGAATAACTCTTGTTATCTAATATACTAATATTAGATGTTATCTCCACTTATTTTATGTTTTCGTTGTACTATACTTTGATTGTGCTGCAATTATTTATTTGGTTCGGTGTTGTATGATTGTGAAGGTTAAGGTACTGCTATCAGAGATCCTGGTAGCGATATAATATGGGTAAGCATCTTGCTCCCACCGTTGTATTCTAGATCTAAGAGCGGGTGTGACACTTGTTTGTCGAATGGGATATGAAGCAGCCTAAAACTGCCAAACTTCTCAGCAGTTTTTGCACTTCCTTGACTGTGCGTGGTAGAGTTGTCTCTTGAATGGTTTGGATCTTCGTGAGGTTTGCCTCAATTCCTCTTTTTAATACCATGAAGTCGAGGAACTTATTAGATCTTACACCGAAGGCACACTTGGTAGAGTTCAGCTTCATGCCGTACCTCTTGAACACCTAAAAGGCCTTATCTCGATCGATTTTGTGGCATTCCTCTTCTAGGCTCTTGAACAACATATCGTCAACATAGACCTCCATGTTCTTATAGATCAGGCCCTTAAAACTTTTATTAACTAGCCACTGATAGGTTGCTCTTGTGTTCTTAAGTCCGAAGGACATCACCTTGTAACAATATAAAGGCCTTTCTCTGTGATGAAGGCTATTTTGGGAACATAGGCCTTGTATATTATAATCTGGTTGTAACTTGGGTAGGGGTCCATAAAGCTTAGCATCTCATGCTCGACGTTGCTTCAATCTGCATATCAATCCTAGGAAGGATGGTAGATGTCCTTCGACATTCCTTATTCAGATTAGTGAAGTCTATGAATATCCTCCACTTCCCATTTTCCTTTGTCACCATTACCACGTTCAATATTAACTCAAGGTGTCGGATCTCACAGATAAACTTTGTCTTGAGCAGCTTATCGACCTCCCCATCTATCTATTCCTATCTTTTAGAGGCGAAGGTTATCTTCTTCTGCTTGATGGGCTTTTTGGTGCAGTCAATGTTTAAATTCTGTTCTATCACCTATCTTTTTATTTCTTGGCATATCCGTGGCCGACCAGACAAAGACATCCAAGTTAGTCTGAGGAAGTTGACCAACTTATCATGTCTCATTACTTGTATCTGGGGCCCAACTTGGATCTGTCGACTAATGTCTCCTACCTCAATTTCCACTAGATAGAGGTCCTCTATGGGTTCACCTTGTATCTAGTTGAATTCGTCTCACATACCTTATGGGCAATGCTTCTCCTGATTTATCCTTTACCCATAAGGTTGTTGTGTAGCATTTTCGAGAGCGCTACTGATCACCTTGGCACGCACCGACCCCTTTTCGGTAGGGAACTTCATTTTGAGGTGCATAATGGATATGATGACTTTGTGTTCAACCCTACTCTCTCAAAATGGTATTGTAAGCCGAGGTGATATTGACTACCATAAATTTTACCTTGATTGTCTTTTGGCAATCTCTGGTACTTGCCCTTACAAGTAGTTCTACCGAGCCCTTGACTTTAGTAGGACACCAAAAAACACTTGTAACAGGTGATCCACCTTCTTCAAATTTTCTTTCTTTAGTTCCATTTGATTGTAGATATCAAGGAATAGGATATCGGTTGAACTACCATTATCGACCAGGATCCTCTTTACCTTAGAGTTAGCAATTGTCATTGTTATAACTAGTGCATTGTCATATGGGGGTCTGGATTCCTTCCAAATCTTAGTTTGAGAACAAGATCACCTGACCAGTCCTAGCTTTCTTATTCGGCCACTCAGCTATATGGACGATTCGTGCATAGGCTTTGGCCTTTTGGGCTGAAGTCGAGGTCTCACCAGCGGTGTATCCCCCATAAATCATCGTTATTATCCTAGATGGGGTTTCTATTCTCCTGATAACATCTCCTTCCTGGGCCCCTTTCATCATGGCGTCCCCTTCTATCATTCTGTCGGTCATCCCAACAATGTCTATGGTCATTGATTCTTTCCTAAAGACCCTAGAAGTCTTCTCGTCAACTATCGGTAAAGTTACTAAGGTAGCTCCTGATTGTGCCATAATTATACATAGAGAATGTCATTTAATTACTAATTTTAGTTGAATCTACATTATTAATTTGACTTCAGATTGTGATTTCCTATGACTGCAGTGTTTTGAGGGATGTGCGTGTATTTGATGCTAAATGGACAAAGTTGATTTAATTTAGAAGCCCGTGCCATGATGTACTCCCATTGACCGCCTAACTCATGTGTAAGGGCAAAGGAGCAAGAGAAAATCATTACATTAAGGGCATAAAGGGAATTACACCCTAAGTAGGGTTTTGCGCAGAATGAAAGAAAGAAAGAGGAGAGTGGAGGCAGTCATCTCTCCCCTAGAATCTCTCTATTTTTCGGTTCTCTCCCCGAGAATATCTCTCTCATTCAAGCCACACATGCATTATCCCACCCCTCCTGGGTATCGTTTCTAGTGACTCCATCTCAACCCTAGTGTCTCTCTCTCTTTTTCCTTGTGGATTGTAAACTCTCCCTGGCTCCAGGGCACAGACATCAACTCCACCACCATTGCATCCATTCCAGCTCTCCAATTGCATTTCATCACCATGAAGAATAGTTGTTGTCCCATGTCAACTAGCCCCATGAGTGGCTAAGTATCTTCTGTCTTTAGGTGTAGATGAAGTATTGAACTTCGTTAATTAAATTCTGATTTTCAGTACACTTGAATGCTTGATGTGTAAGCCATTCCATATGAACGATTTTAATTGATTAATTTAGTTTAGAGGATTTTTTTTATGTGATTCATATTTTCCATTCAAGCAATGGTTTTTGTTATGATTATGGTTGTACTGATGATAGATCTGACTGAACTAAGCATACTAAGCATTTGCAAAAGACGATATTCATCGACAAGATAGGCTATAAGTAGGATGAATTACAATTATATGGCATCATTAGGCTTGTAGTTGTAATGAACCGAAGTTTGCACTAGTAATTAATTAATAAGGATCAATGTGGATTTGAAACCTGAAGACAATCTTCTCTCATCATTTTCTTCTCCGTCATCAATTTTTAGTTGTTCATTAGTTTGTAGTTTATTCTTAATTGCATTCTAGATAATTGTTTTCGAAATTACTTTACATCATATTAACTTAGCCCCCATGGATTTGATCCCTTTCTTATCACTATTTTAGCAGTAATTTAGGGTTCAATTTTGATACGATAACTACTTAATCAGCCCCTTTGAATCATGCTTTCAATCTCACCCTTCACATGCCCAAAATCTTCGGTATCATAGCCATGGTATTAATGGAAGTGACATTACTTGCCTTGATTTCTCCTCTCATGGTGCCTGCCAATCTTTCCTAGCCACTTGAAGAACTCTGCGTTTGAGGTGTCCTTGATTTGTATGAGAACATCTGTCCTCTTGTATGTAAGGGGAGTGAACATGTCAAACTTCTTTGGAGGCTTCCCCACTTGACTTTGGTCTAACCTTCACCTTCAAAGTTTCCTTTGTTATCTCTTATCGTCCTCTTCTTATTGGGCTTCCCCTGCTCTTCCTCTTGCACTTCCAGGGTTTCTTCCACATTAATGTATATGTTGTATCGGGATTTTAATTCTGCCAGGTCCTTAGGCGCTCTTTTCACGAGGGATAGATTACGGAATTTATCTTTAACACCCCCTAGGAGGGCCGCGAATACCGTATGTTTCTTCCTAGTGAAGCATTTCATATGCGTTCGGAGGGACTCTCCTTTCCGCTGCTTTATGGTCATAAGGTTGATGTGGGTCTTCTGAAGGGGCTTACTTCTTGAGAAGTCCTTCACAAAGACCTGGCTTAGCTCTTGAAAGTTGTGAATTGACTTCGGTGGGAACCTATTGTACCAAATCTTTATCTCCAGTTTGAATATAAGGGGGAATGCCTTGCACATGATGAGTTCAGAGACTTGATGGAACTATATAGTTATCTTGTAGCCCTTTAGGCGGTCCATAAGGCCCCTGATGCTATCATAAATGTCATATTTGACATTCTAAGTCTCAGGGTAGGGGGTCCTTCAATACTTCATCAGGTAAAGTTATGTCATTGGTGAAGTCTGGTTCTTTCATCCCAGCCTGGTTTTGTGCGACCTTGCTTACTTGTTCCATTAGTTCGAGGATTAGTTTTGGCGTTACATCGACCTCCCTTTGTTGAGTTTCGTCTATCCGAGTTGTTTGTGCTGGGGGTCCTCTATCCTTGAGCACATCTTTCTCTCTTCTAACATAGTTCCAGGGATTGCATCCAGATCAAACAGATTTGAAACTGTTGCGGATGTCTTTATGATCCTATAGTGAATGAACGCTTCAACTCTGGGCCTTTCTATCATTTGCTTGAGTGATGGATTTGGAGACCTCATGAATGGGGTTCGCTAGTCGATGGTATTGTTGTTGTAGTTCGTCAAATTGCACCCTTATGACAAGTGCTTGATCTGTGATGATAGTCGATGGTGGTGGCAAACGATCAAACTGTGCGTGCCTTTAGTTACCTCTTGGTTTTCGACTGACTTGACTACTTTGAGATTACCACCTCCTTCTTCTTGATCCGTCATGCACCCGCTCCATCCTTGGGGGCCAACGCTAGAGGAGGTAGAAGAGCTGAATTTGGGTTCATATCGTAGGCCTGTGCAGTCTTATTCTTTGGTATTTTTGTCTCATCATGTCAAATCGCCTATTACTCTCTCAAGTTCCCACAGACAACGCCAATCTGTTGCGGCCAATCTGTTGGGATCTTCCTCGGATCTCGTTATCCGAAGATATTTGTTTCCCCGTGGTTCTCCTTGGTCTCCTTCTAGATCAATTGCCATAGTTTTCTTTTGCCACATGTCGATCACCTATTGCTGGTAATTTTTATGTATATCACATTCTAATCTCTTAATCAGTCCATGAGGATTTCTTAGTTTTTCAAGATTCATCATTGTAGACTATATTTTATTAGTTGTCGAATTTTCAGATAGAAAATATTAAGGAAATGCCTTACCATTTGATGGAATAAAAGTCTAACCCTTACCCAGTATAAAGTTAGACTAGGATGCACCCCCAACTATTGGATGTGTGGTCGAGAGGATTTGATTCCTATAAAGTAAGGAAATGTTTTAGCCTTACCCTTAACCTCACAAGGTGCTGGCAAAAATTTCCATTACCCAGTGGGTAGATAACTAATGCAATTAAAGCTTGCTAGTGTTTAGTTTAGTAATATCTAAAATAATATTAAAACATTCACCCTATATAACTTAATAAACATAAAAATATTGACTTGAATATATAATCTATTGTTGTATTTACCTATAAAACACATTGTTGCAAACTTGACTGGGAAAACTAGGCCGAGTTTGTTGAAAGATTAGAAACCTGGTCAGGAGTCTTGCAGACTTGTCCTGTATTAAAAAATGACAAGATTGGGATCAAATCATACCGAGTCATTCAAGACTCATTTGTTTTGCCCGAGTCACAACAAAATGGCCGATTCTTCTCAAAAGTTTAAGTCGGCATTTCTGAATAGTTTTGAACTAAAATATATTCTAATGATGTTAACTGTTCATTGACTAAAGTCTTCTGTATTGAATCTAGCGACTATTGAGTGCATACATCTAAATTTTAATTATAAAAACATGATTCATGACTATGACATCTCTAAGTCGGATCTCATCACTTTCATCCAAGAGAAAATGAATGATGAGATTCACAAAAAAATTTCAAAAACTAACATTTTTATTCTATCTTCTCTCATTTAATTTATTTATTAATTATTTATTTGGATTGCTTGAGAAAGACTAGTATGGAAATAAAGGGGGGGGGAATTTGACATGACTCACTTGGTTTTTGTGACTCCCTCCGACTCACTAGGATTTAAAGAGGACGAGTCGAGTCACAAAACCTGATTTTCCAACATTGATGAAACATAACAACAGCAAATAATGGTAAAACAAAAATCTTAAACATTTCCCTGCTTGTAAACTACTTTCTTGATACATTTTTGCATACCTATACTAAATTCTAAGTGCATTTACCAAAATGTGGAGACTTGGTGTAAACTGCCTAGCCGAGTTAAGTATAATTAGTTTTAACAATTTTTAACGGTTCCAATCAGATGGTTAAACAGTTGCACTTTTCCAAATTAGAATCAAACCATTAATTAAACGGTTTGTTGGTTCTAGTTTAAACAGTTCGGTTCGAGTTAGGTAAACAGTTTCGATTAAAATTTAACACCCTTATTTAAATATCCACAATGAAGAGGGCCACAACTATAGGGGTAAGGATTGGGCTACTGGTTGCAAGGTTTCTTGGGTTGTGCTCATGAAAAACCGGTGGTCACCTAGTTGATGACAATGCTATTAATGATTTTTCTTTTTGCCTTAATGAAATTCCCATGTCTAATCTTATATGGACTGGTTTCAAATTACTTAGTCTAAACGAAGAACTGTCGGATCTAGGATCACCTATAAGTTGGATCAGTGTTTGTTAATGATAATTAGCTTTCGTCCTTTCTTAGTTCCCATGCAAATTTTGACCCTCCAAGAATTTTAGACAAATCTTTTGCTATTGTCACTATTGACCCATATATTTCCTTTAGTCCCAAGCCATTTAAATATTTTGACATGTGGGCATAGTGACTTTCTTCCTTTGGTCCGTCATGCTTGGAACTCTTCTATTAAGGATAGAACTTGTCCCCTTCTCAACTTTGCTCAAAAATTAAAATTGGTTAAGCAAATATTGAAAAGTTGGAATAAGAATCCTTTTGGGAACATTTCTAGTTTAGCCGAGGAAGAAAGTGTTGTCAGTTCTAGGCTAGGGTTTCTCATTAAGCAAGTGGAGAATTTTTATAAGAGAAGAAAATCTCGAATCAAGTGGTTGACCCTTAGGGACTTGAACATTGCATTCTTCCACAAATCTTTAAGGGCTAAGCAAAAATTGTAATTCCATTTATGGGCTTAGGAATCATGTAGACACCCTCACTTCTGACCTTGAGGAAATTAAAGCAGCTTTTGTCTCAAACATTTCAAATCAATTCAAGCCTCCATCCCTTAGCCCCCATTGTGCCTATTTGTGAGGATACACCATCTACCAAGGTAAATCCTGCCCTCAAGAGAGCACTCTCATCTATTCCATCTGAGGATCAAATTTTGACTGCTATCAAAATTAATAAAGCTGAGAAAGCTCATGGCCTTGATGGCTTTAGCTATGGATTTTTTCTGGCTGCCTGGGATGTTGTAAATGATGATCTCATTAAAGCGGTCTGTAGCTTGTTTTCCAATCCATCCATGATTGCTTATGTCATCAAAACTTTTATCTATCTTGTTCCTGGGCTTGAGGGTGTGGATTCGATTTTATCTTTTCGTCCTATCTCTTGTGAATATTTTATACAAGTTCATTGCAAATATTATAGTGGAGAGATTAAAATAGTTATGGATGACTTGTTAGCCTAATCGTGAAGCTTTTATCCCTGGGAGGAATTGTGGACAATATCCTTTATGTCATGAGATTGTTAGGGGGTTTGATAGGAAGAACCATTCTCCTTATATCATTCTTAAGCTTGACATTTATAGGGCCTTTGACTCTATTAGATGGGACTATATTGTTTAGATTATATCTATAATGGATTTCCCTCCAAATTTTATCAATTGATCCATTGTTGCATCTCTTCTCTACGCTTCTCTACGCATTTTAACGGTGCTCTGTAGGGTTTCTTTGCCTTGAAGTTAGTCTCCTTTTCTCTATTTCCAGGGAGGGTCTTTGAAAAATCATATCAATCAAAATTGAAGGGAACTCCATCCATCCAATCCCCAAGTGTAAGGCCTTAAAAATTAATAATCTATCCTTCGCTAATGATCTTTGCCAAGGCTAACTTGCAAGAGTGTTTGCAATCTCGGATGCCCTACATTATTTCTTTGCAATGTCGGGTCTCTCCATAAATCCCCATAAATCTCTTTCTTTCTTTATTGTTTTTTTTTTGGGGGGGGGGTTGAGTCTCTAAGGATCTCAAGGATAATTTAATTCAGATTTTGGGTATCTCTGAGGTCACCTTCATGTGACTTACTTGGGTCTACCATTTATTCCCTCAAAGCTTGTTTCCCAGCATTGCTTTCCTATTCTTGATAGGCTTCGCAAGAGACTTCAATTATGGAAGAGTAAATTACTTTCCTTTGCGGGTCGCCTTGAACTTATTAGATCAGTTATGCGAAACTCCTATATCTACTAGTCTGGAGTTTTTTGTCAGCCTGCCTCGATTATCACTAAGATTGAATCTCTTATGCCCCATTCTTTTGGAAAGGTAGTAATAATTCCAATTTCTTACACTCTATAAGCTAGGCAAATATTTGTCTTCCAAAAAGAAAAAAAAAAAAAGAGAGGGGCTTAGGTCTTCTTAGGGTGAAGGAGACTTAATTGTTGAGATTGTTAAACATATTTGGAAGATTTCTTTAAGGAAAAAAGAAAAGAAAAAAACATTTGGGTCAATTGAGTTTATTTAGATATTTAGAATCTTCCTCCAGCTGAATTAACAGACCATCGAATTTGAAATGATAACAGAATGTATAGGTTATTAGAAGGAGTTCTAATAAAACATATACAAAAAGTATACCAACGAATCACCTTATTTCCTCTATGTGGAAGTAAGAAAATTAAAGAACCCATGGATATCGGAAAAAAATGGTCTCCTCTTTAGTGAGATTATATGAGCAAATGCCTGAGCCAAAATATGTCATTGCTATGAGAGCCTGTACTATTATGGGAGGGATGTTCAGTACCGATTCTTATAGTGCTGTTCGGGGAGTCTATAAGCTAATTCCTATGGATGTCTATTTTCCGAGCTGCCCATCTAAACTAGAGGCAGTTTTTGATGCTATAATCTAGTTCTACTTGGACTGCCTCTACCCCAATGGATATATCTTGGGTTTGGAAGAAGATTTTTAAGTACAAACACCTTGTTTCATACTCTATTCAGTCCTCTATTCGGGATGGTTTTAGCACCTAACTTTGGCTTGTTAATTGGTACCTTGATAGTGTGCTATTCTTAAAATGTGATAATAGAATCAGACATGATGTGGGGTCTGATAGGATGGCTAAGGTTTCTACCATCTTGAAAGATGGTCTTTGGCTTCCTTGGCTCTAGTAATTCTACTTCTCTCATAGAGGTTTGGGGGAAGCTGAAGAGGGTGATTTTGAGATCTAGAGGTAGCAAGGATACTGTCCAGTGGACTACTTATTCTTCTAAAGAGTTTGCCTCTTCTTCAACTTGGGATTTGGTGAGATCAAGAGGCACATCTATTCGTTGGTTTAGGTTAGTTTGGTTTAGTTTCGTTCTTCTATCCCTCTGACATTGTTTTATTGTTTGAAGAGATTTCTCAAATTCTCTTCCTACTTAAGAGTTTCTTTCCCAAAGAAATCTTTTAAACTCTAATTGTTGTCTCTTTTGGAATTCCGTTGAAAGTTTTGATCATTTGCTCTTTCCTTGCCTTTTTTTCAATGTTGTTAGAAAGGTATCCTTAGAATATGTTGGCAAAATCCTAGAGTTATCCTTCCTTTTAACAGAGAATGGAACGACAAGTCCTCTTGTGAATTGCTAGGTAAGTTAGATTTCTCTACTGTGATTCATCACATTTGGTGGGAAAGGAACAAAAGGAGATGGACAATGTCATCACACACTATTGAGCAAATCTAGGACACTATAACATTTGATATTCAGAATAAAATCTTTCAAAATATGTAGTTTTCCGTGATTCAAATAGGAATAGGCTTCTTAACTTTACTTGGGATCTTCCTCCCATTGCTCCTCCCATAGTTTTGATATATAATCTTCGCTTTTTTCTCCCCTCTTTTTGTTTTGTTGTATCTCTCTCTTTTGGTGATTGTTTCATCCCCTGGGTTTTATTGTATCCCCTAATGTTTTGGATGTTTGTATTTCTTGAGTTAGGGCTTCCCCTTAGCTAGTCAATTTGGGTTGTTGTCCATCTTTTTTCCTTTTCAATAAAATTTTTATTCATAAAAAAAAAGTTTCTATGGGCTGAAAAAGCTCATAAGTTTTATACATACATTTATAATATATTATGGGAAATTGAACCGGATTTTGGTGGCTTTCCCTCTTCACCTGCTTGCGTACCCCGCACCAGCCTACTAACGTACCCTATGCCACTGCACCTTATTGGCTAAAAAACCATCTTTTTTACCCCATTGCTCCAAGGAACCTATAGATACCCCCCTCTCCTTGAAATTTCACACTTGAGCCACTTTGTGGACACCCTTGTAGGAGACACTCTGTCCTTCTCTCCCTCCCCTTTGAAGTTCTTCCTAGTTCCTTCGAAGTTCTTTAGAGTTCATCGAAGATCTTCGAAATTCTTCAAAGTTCTTCCCAAGCCTTCCTAAGCCCTCCTATAGCCTATCCCTAGTGGAAGCCCCATCGGAGTGCCACCTCAGCCTAAGCCCTCCTAAAACCCCTCCCTAGCAGAAGCTCTTCCGAAGTGCCACCTCAGCTTAAGCCCTCCTATGGCCTATCCCTTGTGGAAGCTTTGCCTGAGTGCCACCTCATCCTATGCCCTCCTATAGCCACTCCCTAGCAGAAGCTCTGCCGAAGTGCCACTTCAACCTAAGCCCGAAAGTAGCCCCTCCCTAGCGGAAGCTCTGTCGAAGTGCCACCTTAGCCTAAGCCCAAAAGTACCCTTCCCTAGCCGAAGCTCTGCCAAAATCCAAATCCGAAAGTAACCCCTCCCTAGCAGAAGCTCTGCTGGAGTGCCCTCTCAACCTAAGCCTGGAAGTAGCCTTCCCTAGCCGAAGCTCTTTCGAAACTCAAATCCGAAAGTAAACTTTCCTAGTCGAAATTCTGCCTGAATATTATCATAGTCAGCATCTCTCGAGAAAGGAAGTTGGAGGTTAAGATCATCTTCCTCTGAGCTGGGAGAATCCATAAGAAAGTTTGTGCCTGCACCAATCAAGGGTCCCCCCTCTTGACCCGAAATAGGGATCAAGCTCATATATAATCTGTCACCTGAGTTTGCATAATATAGACTCTTTATTGACCTTGTTTTAGTGTACATAAGTAATCAAATTCAGTTAATGTATATATGTGTGATAACTTAGCCACGCATGCGGTATAAAATAATTATGGAAAATGTTTGTTCTTCAAGCATCTAGTAGGAAGCCCGGTTGAACCGAGTAGATTGGGTGCCTAACACCTTCCCAATTCTACAACCTGACACATACCCTAATCTCTGGCCCAGACCAAATTCTGGGCCCTTTTCTTAGGAATGGGGCCCACCCTTGGGTCCTAGGCCCATAACCCTAAGTGGCGACTCCAAAACCCTTTTGCATGATTCCAATACCCCGTATTGGACCATCATCAAATACCTGTCTCCATGACGACCCCCACACTCCTACAAAATAGGCCCCTACGTATCTCCGAGTGGCGGTACGGTGGTGCGGGGCTTGCAGAGGCACACACGACACCACCTCTCACCAAAGAAAGAGAGAAAGAGAGGAGAGAGGGCCAAAAGAGAAGGGAGAGATCCTCCTCTTTTATGGTCGCTACCCTCATAGTGGCAACTCCACTAGGGACTGTCTAGCTTCTGACACTAGATGTTACCTTTAATTGCAAAAACATTTTCCACCAAATTTGTTTGAAAACATGTTTAGCTGACCCCATGTTTGTAATTTTACATGAATCGTGCTCGAAGTGAAATCATTTCGTGAGGGACTCCCTATCGTGCCCGCACCCTTAGGGAGGTCAGTGCATGTCATGGAGAGTACCCTGAGAGCAAATGATAACCACTTCCTGTACAAGGGTGTGGGGTATTGTTAAACGGCGAGGACGTTTGTAATTGTGTCAGCACCCTCGGGGAGGTCCATGCACTTTATGACATTCTGCGATTGAATAATAGTATTCCCATATTACACTTATGCACACAATCACTCACGGTTCCACCATCCCCGTGGCCAATTGCTTAACCTCGTTTGTAGTCATGAGTAATGAGCAAGGATGTCACCCCCTTGATCTCATACCTTCGGGTATATCTAAAGGATCACGAACCTTGTGTATATAGATCCTATTAAGGAAGCCTTGTCAATCCTATTGCATCCACTACATACTCGCATCATGTAGGAAATAGTTAGAGAATGCTAGGAACGCCACAAGCTGATCTGTTGAACTTGTTTGAGGTCTTGAAAATGAATCTTCCTATAATGCCTTCTAGTCATAAGGAAATGCTCTCCTAAGTGGGTTTCGGATGAAAGGTGTCCTTCCTCCTTATAAATGATATGTGGATGATTTGGTATACTTGACTCTGGGGTGGTTCCCGTCAAAAGTCCTGTAAAATGCCAAATTATCTAAAGACCCGAGGAAACTAGGAGGAAGGTCACCTAGTGGGGTAAGTTAAGGAAAGTATGACTTTATTGACAAAGAATGTCCTATAGAAATATTTTGTTGAAGCCATTTGTGTGTATCTCCCACCTATGACATTGAGTGGACTAGGTGTTGACACCCAATTTTGTCACCCTCCCCCAGCTATGATGACTCATGGAACATAGACACAGCCTTTCGCTTCCAATCAAAAGAAATGACAACTGACTGAAGTAACCCTGCCCTGAAACACTCCTTAAGCACCCAGAAGCCTAGGAACCCTATGCGGGAGAAAAGAAGAGTCCAATTATGACATCACATATACGAAGGAATCTGTTCTAAAACGACTGTATGGATGGATAGTACTTGAAATCATGATTCCAATGATATATGGTGCGTCAAAATTGGACCGTCGAATCTCCCGCACTCATCTCTAGAAGATAGACTCTTCCCAGAGCCATCAGATAAGAATCCAGGAATATTCTCCCGAAGCCCTTCCCTACAGTCTTGCGGCCCCATGCCTCTTGCCCGCGGCCCCACCCCATGCTCATGTGGCCCCGCACAACCGTGACCCACGCTCCCCCTGCCTTGTGGCCCCGCACCCCTCACCCCTCACTTGTGGCCCCACGCCCCTTGCCTCGTGGCCCCGCACTGCTCGCACCCTTGTGGCGCACACCCACAGCCCTACCCCATTGCCCGTGGACCTATGCCCCACCAAGTCTACCCGCGGCCCTGCTCTGAATCTTGATTTTGGTGAGAAATCCTTCTTCAACCTCTTGCATACCTCGCGCCCCCTGCTTGTGTACCCTACGCCGATGCACTCCATTGGAAAAAAATTTACCTTTTTCACCCAATTGGTGGAGAAGCCCCCTCTTTCACCCTGTTGGTCCAAGAAACCTATAAATACCCCCTCTCTTTGAAATTACACACTTGATCCACTTGGTGAGAACCCTTGTTAGGGACACCCTGTGTCACACCCCGTTCTCACAGAACCGGGCCAATGACCGGGTTAACACTGGTTAACCCAAACCTGCCAGGATCATCAGATATGTATTCCACCACAGCATACACACAACTAAAATAAGCTCATCAGATTAGCGGAAGACTAAGTTTTACCTGTGAATAATCCCATAATACTTGATACCCAAATTGTGATACAATAATTATATACATGTGGGCCCGAAGGCATGATAATTACATAATAAAAGTACAATTCATATATCAAGTATGTATAGGAAATCATCAAAATAATCAAAGTACACAGCTCGGCTCGGCAACAAAGGCTAGAGCTCAGCTCGGCATCAAGGGTTGAGCCCAGCTCGGCATCACATAGTAGAGCTCAACTCGGCCTCAGAAGTGGAGCTCAGCACAGCCTCAAAGGTGGAGTTCAGCTCGGCCTCAGAACTATGGTCCCGCAGCACAACTCTCGCACGAGCAGTCAATGCCTTGCTCTAACTCCTCAGGGGTCCACCAATCCTCTTTAGGAAACTCGACTGTGGGACCCACCCCATGCTCCTCAGATGTATGACCTGCAAAATCATCTAAAAAGGGGTGTATACGTGGATGAGCTCACTAGCTCAGTAAGTGGTAAGATGGACCACACAGCAGTCCACACAGCAAAACACATCATATGCACTACATGCTATGTCATACATTTTAATTCACATCCACCTAAGCAACATTACTAAGTCCTTGGTTTTTGTGCTACTACAGCCACAGTGCGCGTACACTCTGGGTACGAGCTGCGAACTCCCTCCCGCAATACCCCCATAGGGCTGTCGGAGAAGGCCCACCGTGAGTACTCGGATAAGTAAAGACAATGCCGTCCACCAGCTCTCAACAGAAATGTAAATGACTGAAAATAAAGGTGCTGACTCCAGCAATTTAAAAGCAGTACGATTGGCCCTCTTGAATGTACCACCGGGGTTGCCGATTGTCCTATTGACCCGCCGGGCGTTATGTCTAACCGCTACAGTGACCCGACAACCGCGACCACTGCTTCCCCCCAAATGATAACCCAACACCTCAACCCCTGTTGGGAAGGGTCGTAGCACGGGATGGTGAAAATCCTAATACCGCATGCTCCTATATGACAATAGTACGATTGCATAGTGCCACCACGTCCCATTCTACGGGCCACCAATGCACTCGTTTCCAAGCCGACTACGGCATCTAGTCTATCAATGCATCATGCACAATGATGTCCACATTCAACATATAAACATCTCATTCAATTGGCATTTAGAAAGTAAACATAGCACACATGCACAACAATGTGAGGAATGACTAATCTACATAGCATATTCATAATGGCATGACTAGACTAGATATAATTAAATGAATTCCAAACAATGCCTTGAAACAAGGCCAAATGTCCTCTCCGCACTTACCTGTAGCGTACAAGGATTTCCGTTCGGTACGGGTGAGATCCGGTGCGAATCGGGTAGGATTTGGTGAACCTAACATAATTGAGCGGGGTTAGTACTTCCCCATTTTAGGATCAAAATTAATGAGATCCGAGGACAAAATCATGTTTAGAACGTTAAAAGAAGGTCGCACGTCCGATTTGGGTCCAATCGGACGTAAGAATCACCTTCGGGCCGCACGGGTGGGTTAGACAGGTGGGCTGTCTGGCCCACCGGTCCTACCCACCGGTTTGGACCGGCGGGTAGGGATCCGCCGGTAGGGCCTGCCGGTTCCACCCGCCGGTTGTGCCCGAAGGCCCCTGCCCTCTCAGGTGGGTGCTCACAGGCGGGTAGGGGCCCACCGGTTCCACCCACCGGTCTTGGCGGGAAACCCGCTGTTTCTTCCCAACTTCCTCCATTCTTTGGGGATTCAAATGGGGATTTTCCCAACCCATTCTTCACACCTTCAAGGTTTTATAGGATGGTTCTAACTTAGATCTAGGTTAGATTCAAGGGATGGGAAACCATCTTACCTTCTTTGCTCAAGAACAACT
The DNA here is from genome assembly GCF_013358625.1 of Macadamia integrifolia. NCBI lineage: Eukaryota > Viridiplantae > Streptophyta > Magnoliopsida > Proteales > Proteaceae > Macadamia > Macadamia integrifolia. The sequence continues at coordinate 26,046,847 of NC_056563.1, read as the reverse complement.
TCAAACCCTCCAAATCACTTCAAACCCACAATGCTTCTTCCATCTTGTCAATACCTCTTCAAATCCTTCAAGATCAGCACATAAATCATCTATTAAACCTTAGATTCATCATTTCAAAGGGGATTTACAAGATCTCAAGAAACCCTACTCGAATCAAGGGTTTAAGCTTGGGTATGGTGAATGTTCAAAGAACCCAACTTTGCTTACCTCTAAATATAGATC
>NC_056563.1:26038151-26046605 GCF_013358625.1 Macadamia integrifolia | reverse complement strand
AGAATGGGAAGATCAAGCTTCGGCGCCGCTGAAATCCTTCTCTTCTTCCTCTTCCTTCTCTTCCCTTCTTCTTCCCTTTCTTTTCTCTCTCTCCTCTTTACTATCCTCACCAACGTACGGGTATCATAAATGAAAAGAAAAGAAAATCTTAAATGCTATATATATACTTCCTAAATAAATGAATAGTGCACATGGATGGGTCACTCAGGTGGGTGGGTGCACCCACCTGTCCGCCCACCTGAGGGCCAAACCTTGGGATTTTGACAGAGTTCGGGTCTCGGCGCGAACCCCACCTTAGCATATGATGTAATATACGTATATACCTTAATATACGGCTACAATACATGCTTTATCCGTACATGGCCTTATGGTAGGTGCATGTACAAGGCTTGGGCACTCCCGTCTCTTCTGGCACTGGCTCGGACTTGTCGGGCCAGCCGGTGTTTAAGGTCACCCTTGCCATCATAGACCATAAGGAGCCCGCTCTAATTCCCTCTGGTTCGGTTCCTGCATGGTTTAACCGGGTCAACCGTGTAATCAGACCGGGTTTAAGAAGTAGGGTATTACACCCTGCCCTTCTCTCCCTTCTCCCTTCCCCTTCGAATTTCTTTGAAAGACCTTTGAAGTTCTTCCCAAGCTTTGAAGTTCTTCAAAGTTTTTCTGAAGTTCTTCCCCAGCCTCCTAAGCCCTCCTATAGCCTATCCCCAGTGTAAGCCCTGCTGGAGTGCCACCTCAGCCTTAGCCCGGAAGCAACTCTCCTTAGCGGAAGCTTTCTCGAAATCCAAATCTAGAAATAGCCACACCCTAGCTGAAGCTCTTCTGGAGTGCCATCTCAGCCTAAATCCAGAAGTACCCTTCCCTAGCCGAAGCTCTATTGAAATCCAAATCCAGAAGTAGCCTTCCCTAGCCAAAACTCTGCCTAAACCCAAATCCAAAAGTAACCTTTCCTAGCCAGGCCTCTATTCAAATATTACCACAATCAGCATCTCTTGAGAAAGGAAGTTGGAGGTCAAGACCATATTCCCCTGAGCCAGGAGAATCCACAAGAAAGTTTGTGCCAACCGGGGGTCCACCTCTCTTGACCAGAAACAAGGGTTAAGCTCAGGTGTTATCTCTCACCCCAATTTAGCATAATGTAGACCTTTCATTGACCTTGTTTTAGTGTATATAAGTAACTAGGTTCATTTAATGTACATATACTTGATAATTTAGCCATGCACGCGGTATAGGAATAATTATGGAAAATGTTCGTTTTCAAGCATATAGTAGGAAGATCGGTTGAACCGGGTAGATTGAGTGCCTAACACCTTCCCAAATCTATAACTTGACACGTACCTTAAATCTCTGGACCAGACCAATTTTTGGGCCCACCCCGAGTCCTAGGCCCATAATCCTTGGTGGCAACTCCAAACCCTTTTGTATAATCCCAATCCCCTGTGTTGGACCATCTTCAAATACTCATCTCAATGATGACCCTTACACTCCTACGAAATAGGCCCCCACGTATGTCCTAGTGGCGGTACGGAGGTGCAGGGCTCACGAAAGCACACACACAACACACCCCTCCCTAAGAAAGAGAAAGAGAGGAGAGAGGACCGAATGCAAGTCTCTTCCCCCTACAAATGGGGAAAAAGGGATTTCTCCAGCCGCTACCCTCATAGTGGTGACTCCACTGGGGACTTATCAAGTTTCCAACACTAGATGCTACCACTAAATGCAAGAACATTTTCCACCACATCTGTTTGAATGCAAGTTTGACTAACCCCATGTTTGTAATTGTATTTGCTAACCACATCATACATCGTGCTCGAAGTGAAATCATTTGGCGAGGGACTCTCTGTCATGCCCACACCCTCAAGGAGGTCAGTGCATGTCATGGAGAGTACTCTGACAACAAATGATACCTGCTTCCTATACAAGGGTGTGGGATATTGTTAAACAGTGAGAGGTTTGTGCACTTTATGACATTCTGAGATTGACTAATGATATTCCCATTTTACACTTTTACACACAATCACTCACGGTTCCACAATCTTGTGGCCAGTTGATTAACCTCGTGTGTAGTCACGAGTAATAAGGTGGTTCCTGTCAAAGTCACGTAAAATGTTGGATTGTTCAAAGACCGGAGGAAACTAGAAGGAAGGTCACCTAGTGGGGAAAGATTAAGGAAAGCATGACTTTGTCGACGTGGAATGTTTTGTAGGAATGTTCTGTCCAAGCCATTTTTGTGTATTCTTCACTTGATGACATTAAGTGGACTAGGGGCATTGATCCCTATCCACTCCCTATTATAAAGTGAACTAACTTTGGATGAATCATTGGTTGATAAATGAGTTAATGAAATAAAAAAGGTGTGGGAATGCAAGAAACTTGAAATAAACCATGTTTTGGTTCAGGCACAATTCCATATCCCAAGTATTCTCCACGGTCCATCTGGATGCGTTAGGGTAACCGGTTGACTCTCTTAAGTCTAGTGTCACCTCCATCGTATCTCCGGGATTGTTTTTCTCAAAAGTGATCACAGTTCCATCTATATATATCCACCCAGCATGGAAACACCAGAACAAGCGTGGGTTCACCTAGTAGAGACATTGCAAGCTGAAATTGCTAAAGTCAAGAATAGATTAGATCAAATGTTGCATTTGTTAGGGAACCTACTTAGGACCGATCTTAGGACTGGCACAACTCCCCTTCCAGCAGAGCCAGAACCAACTAGGCCCATAGTTTAGGAAGAGACTTCCATCAGGGATCCCCCTCAGGCTGTAATTGAAGACAAAGAAGAAGAGTTTGTAGCACATGTTCAAAAGGAGCCTCCAGAGACAGAGAGGGAAAGGAAAATGAGAGAACAATTGGAGAAACTTGAAAATATGATCCAAGTAGGGAAAGGCCAAGAAAGTCAAGTAGTGGATTCTGATGAGATGAGCTTCTTTTCTGGGGTGGGGATCCCCGAGAAATTCAAGTGTCAAATCGACAGATTTGACGGGTCAGGGGATCCTAGGGCTTATTTGGAGGTATTCCTCAGTATCGCGAAGATATGGCGAATTGCTGATAACCAGATAAGGATGGTATTCATGTCAACATAATCAGGGCCGAAACTAAGGTGGCTTACGCAGTTAGAATCTGCATAGATACAAAATTGGGTAGCAATGGTGAAAACATTCACCGAATAGTATCCTCACAACACCAAAGTAGATGTGGAACGTCGAGAGCTTGAAACCTTGAGACAACAACATAGGGAGGGGTTTACCGCTTTCTTAGTAAGGTTCAAGAACAAGGCCGCCAAGATGATTGATCAGCCTTCTGAAGGAGAACAAGTGGAGATACTGATTGAAAACATGTCCAAACCATATTATGATGTTCTCTACCATCAGCATTTGCAGACCTTTGATGCATTGATAGCCACCGGGACACATGTTGAGAACAAGATCCTAAGGGATTCACAATATCAAGACATGGGGAAAAATGCCAAGAGCTTTGAAACTACAGTGATAAGTATGGTCCAACAATCATCAACATCAGTGAACACCCACGGTCACAACCACTAGTGTTACAGTTAGATTCTCTTACTCAGAAGGTTCCTCATCCAAGAAGGCAATTCACTGAGTTGGGTATGCCTTTGGCCACCACATATGAGAAGTTGAAGAAGCAAGGGCTGTTTGGAACAGTAGCTCTGAGGGTGATCTGTGATCCTCCCTTGGCTTGGTATAAGGATTATAATTATTGTACTTATCACGCTTAGAAGGGACATACTATTGGAAGACTTTTCAATTTATAACATGTAGTCTAAGATTTGATAGATAATGGGACCATTGAAGTCGAGGCCAAACAGTCTCCTAATGTCATTATCAACCCACTCCCTGATCATGCAACAGTTGTACATTGAAGGAAGAATCAATAGAAAGTGACCCCACTCAACTCATTAAGCCACGGGCTCGAAGAGATCACTTGAAAAAAACCCTTGGGAACGAAGAGCCATCAGAAGAAGAGGCAAAAGATGAGGATTAGATACCCGCCTTCCCTCCTTCGTCACTGACCCCAGAAGAAGAACCCACAACCTCATACCATCTGTTTTCACCATTTTTCTCCTTCACACCATACCACTAGAAAAAAGGAACTCTTTTATCATCCTATCATCCACTATCTTCATCAGAATACCCTATTTCCTACATCACATCCCCTTCATATCACCCCACCCCATCACCCTTACATCATTCCCATGGGTCGATAGATAAACCATCAAATCTAAAATAAGGATTGATTGGCGAGTACAGTTGGAAGGTTATGCTTGTATTTCCAGAATCCCCAAAGATAACTTCATCAAAAGATTCCATAAATGTTTTGGGGAAAAGTCAGGAGAAGGATCCTACATCTTCGATTCAGTCAACCACACCTCAGGGGGAGGTTCCCATAGAAATTGAACTGGAATAGTTACAAATCATAGAAGGTGAGAAAGAGAGATACATCCTAAGAATATCAGAAATAGCATTGATTGAAGATGAATTCTCCTCTAACAATCCTATGATGTCAATCTGGTCCAAGGCAGCACCAAGTCCCTGGGTCCTCCTGAAAAGAGAGTGGGAAAAGAAAGTGAAACTTGCCTGGTCTCTATGGCTTCCTACCTATCTAAAAAACCATATTTGTTCGTTTCTTATGAGAAGCACGTGCACAAGAGCTGCATGACCTCAAGCCCAGGCCCTTCAAGGGAAGGAGTGTGTATGCCAAGCAAAGAAAAGCACAAAAAATGATGGTTTGCATGCACTGTGCCCGAATCAACTGCAACAGAATAGTCCATGAATATCGCCAAAGGTGTGACTGAGGAACTGGGATGGCCTCACTCAATAAACTTGAAAAACTGGACTACAAAGAAAGAGGGTAGAGCAGTCTCCACTGCCTCTCACCCCTCAGAAAGTTTGGCTTCAGAGAACATGAGATTGATCAGCTCGTCTTAGTGAACAAGCGAGCACCTACCAAAGAAGACAATTATAGCACTGTGGAGATAGTAGGCATTGCCCAAGAGAAGATGAATGCCCATGGCCACACCTGCTTACCCATCGGCCATGGAACCACTCTTGAACTGGACAAGCATTGGAGATAAATTGAAGTTTACTCATACTGCTGAGTCAACCAACCTGGATACCACTGATAAAAGCATCAAGTCAGTCATCGAGTCAGTTGTTGAGTCTATTGTTGAGTCCTCTATTTATGATTTTGTCTGTTTTCCCTCTTGAGGAAAGTTTAGAGTCCGTGTATGTCGAGTCTGTTACTCCCTCTTTCATAAATAAAATTTCTGATTCTGAGTATGATTTGCCTCCTTTTTCTATGATGATCTTAATAAATATCATAACTAAATAAAATAATGCAAACCGAAGAAAACCCAACCCATCCATGAGGAAACCCGAGTTATTAATTTGGGAACCGACTGATGCCTTCGAGAGGTCAAAATTGGTACCACCCTTGATGAGCAGGAAGCAGAGAAGATGATAAGTCTTCTAATGGAATTCATTGAAGTCGTTACTCGGTCTTATGAGGATATGCCAGGGATAGACCCCAATAGTATACAACATCGTTTGCTCACCTACCCCAGGGTAATGCCAGTCAAGCAGAAGCTCAGAAGAATGTAGTGGAAAGATCAGAGAAAAAGTTATGAAACAGTGGAATGCAGGGTTTCTACAAGTGGTGAAATACCCCCAATGGTTGGCAACTATAGTATCAGTTCCAAAGAAAGATGGAAGGATACATATGTGTGTTGATTTGCAGATGGGCTCAAAAAATGATGCAATGGGGTATGCCTCGTTATCATGGATTATCAGGATATAATCAAATAAACATGCACCCAAAAGGTAATAAGAAGATAGCCGTCACCACTCAGCAGGGAGCTTATCGTTGCCAGGTGATGCCCTTCAGATTGAAAAATGTCGGGGCAACTTATCAGCTACATGAACCAATCTCGGATCAAGGATCCTATTTCTGGGGCAAAGCATCAAGAGGCACCGGTCCGTCACCTACAAGCCATTAACCAAATGAAGCAGTGGAAGCAGCCAACAAGAATGTTAAAGACATCCTTAAAAAAAAAAGAAAAAAAAGAAAAAGAAAATGGCTGAGACTCATAGGGATTGGGCTTGTCGCTTGCTTTGTGGGCATATCAGACTTCTATTCGATCCTCGACTAGGGTAGCTCCTTTTTCCTTGGTATATGGGTTGAGGCAATATTGCCAGAAGAGATTCTGGTACCATTTCTCAAGGTACTTTTGGATAGCCAGTTGCCTAGAGGAGAATAGGTGAAGGTTAGATGACGAGCTTGCTCTTTGAGAATAGAAAGCCCCAATTCATGACCCAAGAGGGAAGTTTTGGACAAATTGGCATAGCCCGTTGATGAGCACATTTATGTGTGAAATCTAAGGTAGTAAAACATGCATTTTACATATTTAGAATGGAGCTACCTTGGGTTTTACTTTCTTTTTTGTAGGTTTTATATTTTCAAGGCCTTAAGGACTATCGGGCACTATATTTTCAATTTTACATGTAAAGAGGTCCTATTTCTTTTCATGGTTACGAAGAGGACGAAATTCTGAGCAAGATGGACATGTTCAATTAAAAGTACACATTCGTTTGGTCACCTGTACAAATGATTATTCTTTTCGGGCCAGAAAAAGAATAATGGATTAGAACTAAACCGAGATGCAGAACCAGCCCATTTGCAGTTGTCCCTGAGGTACAAGGAATATTTCAAATGCCAACAAGGATCGATAGACCACATCCTTAAGTGATTGAAGATTCGTTTTTGATAACAACAACTACCTAGTGTAGTTGGTGAACTATGGTGTGCAAAATTTCCTTGCTCACCAAGAGGTCTCAAGTTTGAATCACATGGTTGTTTTTTTTTTAGAGAATTTTGTTGAAGATTTACTGCTTTTCACTCACTTAAAGCACTAAGGGCATGGAGGGGATTTCCACATCAAATTAGAAGCAAGGAAAATCATGGAAGGGTTCCTACGCTAGAAGAGAAGAAAAAAAAATGGGAGGAATAAAGATTGTCCAAATCTTCTCTCTCCTCCACATCATCACCAAAGGATTGTCCAAATCACACAAAACAAGAAGGGAAATCGTCCCTTGGAGGGAGAAAAAGAAGAGAAATAAATTAGAAAAAAGAAGGAAAGAAAATAAGCAAACAAATTATAGGAAATTTCTCAAAGTTTATTTCTCTCTTCTCTCTCCTCCACCTTAGCACTTTTGGTCTCAAAAGATCTCACAACCAATTGTGGGTTTCTCCCTTTTAGAAAAGAGAAATTTGTTACCCTACCTCCCTATTCCCTATAAATACAACTCATGTAAGAGGAGGGGAGACAATTCATTCTTCTTCTAGTTTTTTTTAGTTGCTCTCTCTTTCTTTTAGCTCTCTCTTTAGTTTTAGTTCTTCTTTATCTTTTCTTTAATCACTTTTGTAATAGCTTTTTTTTATTTCAATTAATGCAAGCACTCTTTTATTTTTATTCAACCCTTTTATGTTTATGATTTATGCAATTGAGTTGTAATTTTTTAAGTTATAGTTCTAGGCTTAGATCTAGGTGACAAGATCACGAGCCGTGGAGCAATTGTTTTTCAAGTTCAAACATTGATTCAAGTAAGTAGGCTCCTTCAGTAGTCTTCTCTCCCCCCTCTCATTCCCTCTTCTGACTACCTTTTCTTTCTTAATTTAGGATTTTTATTTTCAGTCATTACATTATTGTTATCCCTTTCCCCCAAGGTTCATGGCTAGTGTATGTGTTGGCTTTGCCCCTCCTAGCCATAGAACTATCAATTTATTGTTTTTATTTTTATTGTCTCCCTTTCCCTAAAGCCAAGTAGAGTAACCCTTGTAAGAGTGATTCTCTGGTCAAGTAAGGAAGCTCATATTATGATGCATCCCTCGGGTTAAGTAGAGAAACCTACTTGTGAGTCTCTCTCTAGCTTTATCCCCTTTCTTTTACTTTATTTTTATTTCAGAATTTTTTTCCTTTATTTATTTATTTTTTTAATTGCGTGGGTTGTGTCTTTTCTGTTATTTATTTATTTAATTTTAATTACATGGCTTGCGTCTTTAAATTCTTTGATGACGAATGGTTAGGATGTTATTTTAGATACATATGTTTAGGACGGTAATTAGAATTAGATCACAACCATTAATCAGTTCTCTTTCGCATTATTAAAAGAAATAAAAAATAAAGTGGCTGCTCTCCCTGTGTTCGACCCGTAGCTACACTGATCCGTACGCTTGCGGTTACATTTAAATCTCAAACAGTGGCCACAAGATGATTTTCTAATGAAGACGCCTGGATGAAACTACATCAAGTTGATGGGATTGACTCATACATCCTCTTACCCGCCCACTTACATTAGCTGACAGTATGGACTAGAAGTAGAGGACCCGGAGGAGTTAGTGAACTTCTACCCACCCCAAGAACCATCTCCCCACATT
>NC_056563.1:25947974-26036828 GCF_013358625.1 Macadamia integrifolia | reverse complement strand
GAAGTCTTCAAAAAGGTAAAAGTGAACATCCCTCTTTTGGATGCCATATCCCAGATCCCCGCCTATGCAAAGGTACTGAAAGATTTGTGTACTCACAAACAATCACTAGCGTGCCCAAAAAGGCGTTGTTGGCAGGTAACATTAGTTCCATAATTACTCAGCCTATAGCAGTCAAGTATAAGGATTCAGGGAGCCCTACCATAGCTTGTCATAGGCAACACCTACATTGAGCATGCCTTACTTGACCTTGGCGCAAGTGTGAATCTTCTACCTTACCATGTGTACATGCAACTTGGATTGGGAGAATTGAAAGCCACTGGAACTACTCTTCAGTTGGCAGATAGGTATGTTAAGATTCCTAAAGGGATGGTTGAGGATGTCTTACTAAAGGTGGGAGAATTTATTTTCCCTGTTGATTTCATTGTGTTAGATACTAAGCCCTTCTCAACCAAGGATGAGATCCCAATAATTCTAGGAAGTCCATTCTTAGCTACCAGTAATGCATTAATCAATTGCCGGAATGGTTTCCTAAGATTATCCTTTGGTAACCAAACTGTTGAGTTTAACATGTTTAGGATTGGCAAGCAACCACATATGGAAGAAGAGATTAATATGCTTGAGGATTTTCTGTATTTTTCTGATGATTTAGTTACCAACTTTGATATTGATTTTGATTTAGAATTCTAAGAGTGTATGGATGAGTTGGATGATGATAGTGAAAATTTCTTTTCTGAAGTCTTGAGTCTTCACACACTTGTGGAACCCTTAGGACCCCTTTCTAATTCCATTCCCAAACCTTCCATAGTTGAGCCCCCTAAGCTAGATCTTAAAGAGTTGCCATCTAATTTGAGGTATGCTTTCCTAGGGCCTGACTAGACTCTTCCTGTAATAATTTCTTCAAATTTGACTTCTAGCCAGGAAGAGGAGTTACTTGAAGTGTTAAAAGATAATAAGGAAGCCCTAGGTTGGACCATGGCTGATATCAAGGGTATAAGCTCTTCCATTGTGCAACATCATATATATCTTATGGAGGATTCCAAACCATCCACGGAATCCCAAAGAAGAGCTAACCGAGTGATGATGGAAGCCATTAAGAAAGAGATCCTAAAGTGCTTGGATCATGGAATAATTTATCCTATTTCTGACAGCCAATGGGTAAGCCCAGTTCACGTAGTGACTAAGAAGTCTGGTGTGACTGTAGTTCCTAATGCCAATAATGAGTTGATCCCTACCCGTGTCCAAACAGGATGGCGTGTGTGCATTGACTACAGGAAACTTAATATGGCAACCTGGAAGGACCACTTCCCATTGCCATTCATTGATCAGATGTTAGAGAGGTTAGCTGGACATGAATACTATTGTTTTCTTGATGGATATTCTGGCTATAACCAAATCCCAATTGCTTTAGAGGACCAACATAAGACCACATTTACATGCCCATATGGAACATTTGCTTACAAGTGTATGCCCTTTGGGCTTTGCAATGCCCTTGCTACGTTCCAACGATGCATGATGAGCATTTTTCTGACATGGTCAAAAAATTCTTAGAAGTATTTATGGATGACTTTTCAATTCATGGGAATTCCTATTCTGAATGTCTTCATCATCTTTCCTTAGTTTTGAAAAGGTGAATATCTAAGAATTTGGTTTTGAATTGGGAGAAATGCCATTTTATGGTTAAATCTGGTATTGTTTTAGGCCATGTAATATCCAAGGAGGGAATTAAGGTAGATAGAGCCAAAGTGGATTTAATTGATAATTTACCACCTCCTCAATCTGTTAAGGATGTCCGGTCTTTTCTAGGGCATGCAGGCCTCTATAGAAGATTTATTAAGAACTTTAGTCAGTTAGTCCGACCTCTCACTTCATTACTTGCCAAAGATCAAACTTTTGAGTTTTCTAAAGAGTGCATAGAATTCTTCAAACAACTTAAGAAGGAGTTGACCAATGCACCCATTGTTCAACCACCTGTTTGGACTGAACCTTTTGAACTGATGTGTGATGCTTTGGATTTTGCCATAGGAGCAGTTTTGGGTCAAAGGATTAATAAGTTGCCCACTGTCATTTACTATGCTAGTAGGACCTTAAATGATGCACAACTCAATTATACAACCACTGAAAAAGAATTTTTAGCTGTTGTGTTTGCATTAGATAAGTTTCGGTCTTACTTAGTTGGTTCACATGTGGTGGTGTATACTGATCATTCTGCTCTCAGATACCTAGTTCAGAAGAAGGATGCCAAAGCCCGTCTCATTAGGTGGGTTTTACTTTTGCAAGAGTTTGATTTAGAAATTAGGGATAAGAAAGGAGTTGAAAACCTAGTTGCAGACCATTTATCCCAACTTTCAAATTCCTTGACTGTCGATTCTCCAGTCAACGAGAACTTTATAGATGAATAATTATTTACAATATCCAGTGAACCATGGTTTGCTGACATTGTCAACTTCTTAGTTTCAAGTGTGACTCCGAATCACTGGTCCACCCAATATAAGTATAGGTTTCATTCCCAAGTTAAGCACTTTTTCTGGGATGATCCTTATTTGTTTAAGATATGTCCGGATCAGATTATCCGACGATGTGTTCTTGATCATGAGCAACATTCTATTCTCTCTTTTTGTCATGATCATGCATGTGGTGGATACTTTGGACCTAAGAAGACTGCCGCAAAGGTTCTCCAATGTGGATTTTATTGGCCCACTCTTTTTAGAGATGCTTTTGATTTTTGCAAGGCTTGTCCTGCCTGCCAGTCTTTTGGCCGTATCAATAAGAGGAACATGATGCCTCTCAACCCTATTTTGGGAGTTGAGATCTTTGATGTATGGGGCATCGATTTTATGGGACCATTCCCTAATTCCTTTGGGAATTTGTACATACTTTTGGCCATTGATTATGTTTCTAAATGGATAGAGGCCATACCTTGTAAATCTAATGACCACAAAGTGGTGGTCTAGTTTCTCAAAGAGAACATTTTTTCCTGCTTTGGTGCACCACGTGCAATAATCAGTGATAGGGGTACTCATTTTTGTAATCGACCTTTTGAGGCCTTAATGAAAAAGTATGGGATCACCCATAAGTTATCTACCCCTTATCACCCCCAAACTAGTGGCCTAGTGGAGGTGTCTAATAGGCAGATCAAACCAATCTTGGAAAAAACTGTTAATCCCAACCGTAAGGATTGGTCCCTTAGGCTCATTGATGCCTTGTGGGCCCATCAGACTGCATTCAAGACCGACCTTGGTCAGTCTCCTTACCATTTGGTGTATGGAAAATCTTGTCACTTACCAGTTGAGTTGGAGCATAAGGCCTTTTGGGCCATCAAGAAGCTCAACTTTGATTTGTTTGATGCGGGAATTCACCATAGGCTCCAACTATTTGAGTTAGAGGAACTTAGGAATGATGCCTATGAAAGTTCTAGGATTTACAAGAAAAAGACCAAAGCTTTTCATGATAAACACATTCTGCGTAAATCTTTTACAATTGGTGATAAGGTCTTATTGTACAACTCTCGATTGCATCTTTTTCCTGGTAAGCTTAGATCCTGATGGGATTGTCACACCCCGTTCACACAGAACCGGGCCAGTGACTGGGTTAACACCGGTTAACCCAAACCTGCCAGGATCATCTGATACAGTATCCCACCACAGCACACATACAACTAAGAAAGTGTTCAACAGTTCAGCGGAAGACTTAGTTTACTTGTAAATATTCCCATTATACTTGATACCCAAATTGTAATTACATAGTTAAGTACATGTGGGCCCACAGGCATGATATTTACACAAAAAGAATACAATTTACATATCAAGTACACAAAAGGAATCATAAAAAATCAGAGAGTCAGCTCAGCTCGGTATTAGAAGTAGGGCTCGGCTCGGTATCAAAAGGTAGAGCTCAGCCCGGTATCAGAAGGTAGGGCTCAGCTCGGTATCAAAACAAGGCTCAGCTCGGTATCAGGAGGTAGAGCTCAGCTCGGCATCAAAACTGTGGTCTCGCAGCACAACTCTCGCATGAGCAATCCATGCCGTGCTCTAATTCCTCGGGGACCCACCAATCCTCCTTAGGGAACTCAATTGTGGGGCCCGCCCCATGCTCATCAGGTTGATGACCTGCAAAATCATCTAAAAGAGGTGCACACGTGGGATGAGCTCAATAGCTCAGTAAGTGGAAAGAATGACCACACAACAGTCCACACAACAAATCACAATCATATGCACTATATGCTATGCAATACATTTTTAATCACATCCACCTAAGCTATATTACTAAGTCTTTGGTTTAGTGCTACTACAACCACAATGCGCATATACTCCGGGTACGAGCCACGAAATCCATCCCGCGATACGCCCATAGGGCTGTCGGAGAAGGCCCACCATGAGTACTTAGAAAAGTAAAACATGCCGACCACCGGCTCTCAACATAAAGACATAAATTAAAGGTGCTGACTCTAACAATGTAAAAGCAGTACGATTGGCCCTCTTGAATATACCATCGGGGTTACCGACTGTCCTAATGACCAGTCGGGCGTATGTCTAACTGCCACAGTGACCCGACAACCGTGACCACTGCTTCCCCCCAAATGGTAACCCAGCAACTCAACCCCTGTTGGGAAGGGTCGTTGCACGGGAAGGTGATAATCCTACACCGCATGCTCCTATGTGACAAAGTACGATTGCATAGTGCCTCCACGTCCCATTCCACGGGCCACCAATGCTCTCGTTTCCAAGCCGACTACGACATCTAGTCTATTAATGCATTATGCACAAAGATGTCAACATTCATCTCATAAGCACATCATCATTTAACATTGAGAAAATAATCACAACACACATGACATAAGATAATGTGAGGATGGCTAAGCTACATATAATTTACATGATGACATGGCTAATCTAGATACCATGGGATGATGCACAACAAGCCTTAAAATAAGGCCAAACGTCCTCTCCCTACTTATCTGTAGTGTACAAGGACTCACGCTCGGTACGGGTGAGATCCGGTGCGAGAAGCGTAAGATTTGGTGAACCTATCATGAGTGAGCGGGGTTAGCATTTCGCCACTTTGGGATCAAAATTAGCAAGATCCAATGACCAAATCATGTTTAGAATCCTAAAATAAGGTCGCACGTCCGTTTTGGGTCCGTTCGGATGTAAAAATCACGTTGGGAGCCTCTCGGGTGGGTCAGACAGCCGACCTGTCATGACCCACCAGTCAGACCCACCGGTCATGACCGACGGGCAGGTTGGCCCACCGGTTGGCCCATCGATTGGGCCCGTTGATCTAGCCTGAGGGTCCTGCTAAGACCGATGGGTAGGGTGGCCCATTGGTCGGCCCACCGGTTGGGCCGTCGGTTAGGCCCGAGGGTCTGTCCTCTCAGGCGGGTGCCCTCAGGCAGGCCATTTGGCCCACCGGTCTGGCCCACCGGTCTTGGCGAGAAAGTGTCTTTTTTCCCCAAACTTCCCCCAACCTTTGGGGAATCAAATGGGGCTTTTCCAAACCCATTCTTTACACATTCAAGGTCTCATAAGGTAGTTCTAACCTAGATCTATGTTAGATTTAAGGAATGGAAAGCCATCTTACCTTCTTTGCTCAAGAACTCCTTCAAAACCCCAAAATCACTTCAAATCACCAATGCTTCTTCAACCTTGTAAACACTTCTTCAAATCCTTCAAAATCAACACATAAACCATCTATTAAGCCTTAGATTCATCATCTCAAGGGGGATTTACAAGACCTCAAGAAACTCTACCCAAATCAAAGGTTTTACTTAGGTATGGTGAAAGTTTAAGGAACCTAGCCTTTGCTCACCTCTAAACGTAGATCTCGTATTGGAGATCACTTTTCCAGCATCGAAATGGGAAGATCAAGCCTCGGCGCCGCTTAAATCCTTCCCCTACTTCTTCTTCCTCCCCTTTCTTCTTCTCCGTTCTCTTTTCTCCTTCCTTTTCTCTCTCCTCTTTACTCTTTTCACCAACCACCCGAATGACATAAATGAGAAAATGGAAACTCATAAATGCTACTTATACTTTCTAAAATAACTAAGTAATCACATGGGTGGGTCACTCAGGTGGGTGGATGCGCCCACCTGTGACTGCCCACCTAAGGGCCAAGACTTGGCCAACAAGTGGGATTTTGACAGAATTCGGCCCTCGGCACGAATCTCACTCTTGGCATAAAATGTAATATACGTATGCACCCTAAGCCTTATGATATGTGCATGTACACGGCTTGGGTACACCCGTCTCCTCTGGCACTGGCTCAGACTTGTCTGGCTAGCCGGTGTTTAAGGTCACCCTTGCCATCATGGTCCATAAGGAACCCGCCTTAACTCTCTCCGGTTCGGGTCCTGCATAGTTAAACTGGGTCAACCGTGTAATCAGACTGGGTTTAAGAAGTAAGGTATTACAGTGATGGCCCTTTTATTATCCATAATGTATATCCCCATGGGGCTGTGGAGATTTTGAATCCAGGAACAGGGGTAATTTCGAAGGTTAATGGTCAGTGTTTGAAACCGTTCCTTGAGTTTCCTAATACTAGTAGTGAAGAGGTCATGGATTTCCATGAACCTCTTTACACTGATGACTAACTTTTAATCAGGTATGACCCCCTTGCATTGTCTTTGCTTTTAATTCTTTCCATGCATTGAGGACATTGCATGACTTAAGTGTGGGAGAGGGAAACCAGTTTTTGTTTTTTTCACTTTGTTTTGTTTGTTTTTCTTTTTATTTTTGAGCTTGCTAAGGATGAAGTCCTACTTTGGCTTTTGGCTATTGATCAGACCAGGGCATTGCGCCTCAGGAAGCGTGGTGTCTTGATCGAAATTCCTTGGGAGGAAACTTCTGAAGGAACTCTAGCATCACTGTCTTTGTGGGCATATGCAAAAAGCGAAGCTACATAGTAACTTGGGTGTCTGGTGTTTGCTCCATCATGTCATTCAGGCCAAAAGTAGTGGAGTAGAATAGAGTTTATTAAGCAAAAAAAAAAAGAGAAAAAAAATGTGCAAATGTCATTAATGCTTGGTAACATGTTTGGTAAAAAACACTCCCACACCTTAGTCATTGGTTTCCTATTTCTTCACAAGTGGTTTTGCCTTAAGATAAGGATGTTTTGGAAGAGATGAGGTGAGTTCCAAATTAAGAAATATGCTAGTGCCTGGAATTGATAAAGGGTAATAAAAGTTCAAGTGTGGGGGTCCCTTGTAAGAGAAATTATCTTTGCTCCAGATCGGTATGACCCTTACCTTTAGCCAAGGTTGGGATTTGTTTATTCTGAATTTTGGGTGTATACTCACTGTCAACACCCACGAGACACAACTCGTCCACTAGGGGTGACCTAGGGGTTTAAAGGCTTGTTGCACATGCTAAGTGCAACCGTGATTCCTACGAAAGTGAGTTAGGTTTTTTGTCTTTACTCTTTTTCTTTTCGTTTTGCTCGAGGACTAGCAAAGTCTAAGTGTGGAGAAATTTTGATGAGCAAATTTATGTGTGAAATCTAGGGTTGTAAAACATGCATTTTACATATTTAGAATGGAGCTACCTTGGGTTTTACTCTCTTTTTTGCAGGTTTTATATTTTCAAGGCCTTAAGGACTATCAGACGCTATATCTTCAATTTTACATGTAAAGAGGTCCTATTTCTTTTTATAGTTACGAAGAGGACAAAATTCTGAGCAAGATGGACGTGTTCAATTAAAAGTACACATTCGTTTGGTCACCCGTACAAATGATTATTCTTTTTGGGACAGAAAAAGAATAATGGATTAGAACTATACCGAGATGCAGAACCAGCCCATTTGCAGTTGTCCCAAAGGTACAAGGAATATTCCAAATGCCAACAAGGATCGATGGACCACATCCTTAAGTGATTGAAGATTCATTTTTGGTAACAACAACTACCTAGTGTAGTTGGTGAGCTATAGTGTGCAAAATTTCCTTGCTCACCAAGAGGTCTCAAGTTCGAATCTCATGGTTGTTTTTTTTTAGAGAATTTTGTTGAAGATTTCTTGCTTTTCAGTCACTTAAAGCACTAAGGGCATGGATGGGATTTCCAAATCAAATTAGAAGCAAGGAAAATCGTGGAAGGGTTCCTGCGCAAGAAGAGAAGAAAAAAAAAAGGAAAGAAAAAAAAAGGGAGAAATAAAGATTGTCCAAATCTTCTCTCTCCTCCACATCATCACCAAAAGATTGTCCAAATCACACAAAGCAAGAAGGGAAATCATCCCTTGGAGGGAGAAAAAGAAGAGAAATAAATTAGAAAAAAAAGGAAAGAAAATAAGCAAACAAATTATAGGAAATTTCTCAATGTTTATTTCTCTCTTCTCCACCTTAGCACTTTTGGTCTCAAAAGATCTTACAACCAATTGTGGGTTTCTCCCTTTTAGGAAAGAGAAATTTGTTACCTTACCTCCCCATTCCCTATAAATACAACTCATGTAAGAGGAGGGGAGACAATTCATTCTTCTTCTAGTTTTTTTTAGTTGCTCTCTCTTTCTTTTGCTCTCTCTTTAGTTTTAATTCTTCTTTATCTTTTCTTTAATCACTTTTGTAATAGCTTTTTTTTATTTCAATTAATGCAAGCACTCTTTTATTTTTATTCAGCCCTTTTATGTTTATGATTTATGCAATTGAGTTGTAATTTTTTAAGTTATAGTTCTAGGCTTAGATCTAGGTGACAAGATCACGAGCCGTGGAGCAATTTTTTTTTTCAAGATTTGTTTTCTCTAGTATTAGAAATTTCAGATTTGGTTTATTCTAGATCTGGTTTTTAGTACTGGTAGTATCTCAAATCGATCAAGTTTTCAGTTCAAGGGTTGAAGTTCATGTAAGTAGGCTCCCTCAGTAGTCTTCTCTCCCCCCTCTCATTCCCTCTTATGACTACCCTTTCTTTCATGACGTTATTTTAGATACATATGTTTAGGACGGTAGTTAGAATTAGATCACAACCATTAATAGGTTCACTTTTGCATTATTAAAAGAAAAAAAATAAAGTGGCTGCTCTCCCTGAGTTTGACCCATAGCTACACTGATCCGTATGCTTGCGGTTACATTTAAAATCTCAAAACACCCGTTCACTGTCAAAGAAATTCTACCAGGCAAGATTGTGAAGCTCAAGGACCACAACGAAAAAGAAGTACTAAGATTGGTTAACATGGATTAACTTAAGAGATATTATGTTTGGAAGGGTGAACAATCCGAACTACGCTAGACCTGATTCCTCTCAAGGGATACCTAGGCAACTTGACATGTGCAAGTGCGGTCCCAATAATCTCAATGCAATAAATTGGTTCCTAGATTAATAATCAAGGTATCTAAAAGATCATCATAGCTTGTGTCCCCCACGAATCACCATTTGGTATATAAGGCCATTAGGTATCTATCATTCACCTATGGTCCTTCAAATTCTTGTCCTGAATTCCACCCCAAAAAGTCACCAGTCAACACTAGTATTCATGGTCAGTTTGTTCCCCACCTTTGATTAGTCAAAAACAAAAAAAAGAAGTTTGATGCAACAATGGTAAAGGTTTGGCTAATAGCTAATGAGTGATACTTCGTAAAAAAAAAAAAAAAACCATCTCTCTCCTTTTTTTGTGATGGTTACACAAAAAAAGTTATGGACTCTTTTGATTTGATCTTGGACATTGAGGCACCCGGACTGTTGGAATCTATGAGCATGATGGTACTAAGTCACGTTGGATGCATAAAGCTACATCGTCACTTACTCCAACAGGCTTGCATGCTCTCCCTACCCAAAGGTAGAGTGGTTCAATCATCATTAAGGAAGAACTTTTCAGAAGAAATCCAAAGCTTCTTTGGATGGGGAAAGAGGAAATGAAGCAATTTGTTAGCTATAGGAAGATTGATATCCTGAGGGTCACCAGGATCTTCGCCAAGTACTTGTCATTAGGAAAAATCTATTGGCAGAGATCACAGAATGCATATCTATTTTGCATGTTCTTTGAACTCCCAGACATGGGGCATTACCTGTCCTTATGGAAATAATAAAGTAGTTGAAGGAAGAAGGTGACATTGTCCCCACAATCCTTAGAGACACTTAAGGGATTTGGCGACATGACCCCAATTTGTGGCCCACCTATCCTATCGTTGGTCTCAAGGGTAGGAAAGTCATTTCCCATTTTGATGGAATACTTGATGAGGTGATGTTTGGATTTTAGCGTCATTCTGGTTATTCTAATGAAGACTTGAGTTGTGGAATTAATCGTGCCTTAAAATTCAAACTCTTGAACTAAAAGAAAAAGAAGATAAGTTTTCATTCCAAAATAAAATGTCAAGTCTGTCCATACAAAATATATAAAAAAAAAAACATGGGGAGAGAAAGATAAAAGAAAAGCACAAAATGAAACACAATATCCATGTCTTGTAGGAATAATGGCAACAGATCTCTAAAGAGCATCATCATCATCCATGCCATAATCAGGGCTATCTATAGAAAACATCAAAGAAGTATCTGACATTAGTTGTGAGCTCACCATGCGTGCCGTAAGGTCCTCAACCTATGCGGACATTTGGGCAATCGTCTATCTCTAAGAGTCCACTTGTCCCATCAAAGTGACAATCCTCTCATCTTGGGAAGTATAGGAAATGGTTAGAATAAGAGAAAATGATGAAAGAGAATCAAGCCAAGGGAAAGATGGTACCATTTGATATATCTTGTCACAGAGACCTTGATGCATCTGCTGAAGTTCGGCATAGGTCTCTGACGACACCTGAAAAGGACCATGTAAGCAAAAGGAAAAGAAAAGGCAATAAAGTGAAGAATGTTTTGACACTCACATAATCATGCTGGATAGGCAGACCAAGAGAGGCATCCTGATCCAAGCGGCATTCCAGACTTCTTGGGGCACGTGGATCGATGGCATTCAGATAAGACCATCCAGGGAAGCCAAAGAAGGGAATGGTGGCCATATTATGAGAGGGTCCACCCATAGTAGCAGAAGGCCCAGCGAGGGAAAAACGATAGCAGAAGGAGGGACCACAAGACATGTTCTCCACTACAGAAACACCACAAGGATAAAAAAAGGGGACTTGAAATATGGAAAGAGCACTCAAGAAAGGGAACATACCATTGGACCTGTCGGACACAGACTATCTCCTTCTCAAGGAAGGCCTTGTAATCCCCATTCATATCCACGAAGGAGCTATCCCATACTCCTCCAGCTTGCTTCTCAACCTCGTCCTCTGGAATGAGCTCTAGATGGTGCATGGTTGGGGGAGGAAGGCAAGGAGGGATGTGCTGATCAACGCCAGACCACTGTGTAGTGAACCGCTCCCGCAAGTACCAGACATGGCCCTTGAAGCTGAAATAAGACTCTCCGTTGAGTCAAGAATATGGCCCGAGTGACCTTTGCAGCAACTGGAAGCCAAAGAGGCCGAAAAGGTCTCTAGGTGACCTACAATTTCAGAAGTGGTAAGTACAATATAAGGAAAAAGGGAAACTCGAAAGCAAGTAGGACTTACCTTAGTGATCTCATTCAAAACGGAATGAGCGGTGGCCCCTGAAGGAAGACGTTGGCCCAGAAGCATATGATGATGCCCCCATCTAGTGGTTGCTGGAAGGAAGGAAGCCAGTAGATCGTGCAATGCGGGAAGAATGAGCCCCAAATGCTCATAACACTAGGACTGATTTGAAGAAATCAAGATAATAGGTTAATAAAGATATAAGCTTGATGAAAGGAACAGTGTAAGGTTAGGGAATTACTTGGATGATGTAGCCCGCTCCCTTGAGGCCACGGTCTCCGTAGGCCAAGAGATAGAGCGTCTGCAATAGGTACGCATAGGCTACCCTGCCCCCCGGGGGGTATTAAAGAGGCACTATCCTACATCGAACAGAAAGAAGGAGTGGACTAGCTATGACATCGTGTTGGACTCTCTGAGATGGTCTCTATCAGCGTGCCACAATTTTAGCCAATAAGAAGAACTTCTGATTCGCAGAAATGGAGATCCCGGTCAAATCCAGAAAATCATCTGCCTCCATAGTCTCTGGCAGAATCAAGGGTTTGCTCCCAAATGGAATGCCTGTCAAGGTATAGAAGCAGAAGGGAGTGATAGTAATCTCGCCCATAGGAAGATGAAAGGAATGCGTGCTGGACACCACCGCTCAATAAGCCCTCCCACCAGCCCAGAGTTAAATTTCTTGGTCTCTAATAGAGCCAAGTGGCATTGGCATGACTCATCTATGAAGCGTCTGGCCCTTAGGGGGATTATCTGGAACCATTCTTAGACTGTGTTGGGATGTCCGTGTCTGACCAATGCTGGAGGCTCATCCTCATGGAGCCCCTAAAAAGAAAGAGAGAAGAAAATATGTAAAAAAAAATATAATAATAATAAATAACAACAATAATAACAAATGCATGATTTTTCAAAGATAATAAACAAGGAAAAGCAAAGAAGACTTACCCATGTTCCCCACACAGAGTTGCAGATGTGCCCCTAAGTCCCCTGGAGTGTCTGTCTAGTATACCAGGTAGCAGAATCCTCACCCGCCTTGGCCGAGAGGTCGCGGTCTGCTATGCCATCCAGTGTATGCCCTCCAGGGTCTTTTTCCCCCTTCTTTTCGCCATACGATTTCAAAATTACGGAAAGCCCAAAAAAGTTTTGAAAATTAAAAAAAACCCAAAAAGATTTCAAATTCACCAAAAGAGCCCCCTCATGAACTTTGAAGATCTTCGAAGAAAGGATGAAGATCTCTGAAGAACTTCGAAGGACCTTCGAAGAAATGATGAAGAACTTCAAAGAAACTCGAAAAAATGTTGAAGAACTTAGAAGATCTTCGAATGACTTTGAAGATTTAAAAAAAAATATGAAAACTTGGCCCAACTCACTCAGAACTCGCTCTCAACCCAAAAAATCGGAAATGAGAAGTGAGTGAAGGGGGGGGGGACCATTTTG
This sequence comes from Macadamia integrifolia, assembly GCF_013358625.1. Classification (NCBI taxonomy): domain Eukaryota; kingdom Viridiplantae; phylum Streptophyta; class Magnoliopsida; order Proteales; family Proteaceae; genus Macadamia; species Macadamia integrifolia. Next base: position 26,023,927 of record NC_056563.1, on the reverse strand, counting down.
TAGTAAAAAAATGGGGGTGGCCCTTCACCCAAATTCAAAGGTTAAAATGCAATTTCCAAATGCAACTTTCAAAAATAGAAAAAGAATTAAAAAAAGTAATTCAAAAAATATAATTAATCAAAGATCAGGGTTCAAGAATTAAAGAATCAAAGATCAAAGAAGTACGAATGAAAAAAAAATAATAAAATTCAAAAAAATAAAATAAAAATCCAAAGATAAAAAATCAATAATCAATTCTCAAGTTTTCAAAAAATAAAAATTTAAAACTTCAAAAAAATTCATGATTCAAATCAAATGCAAAGTTTAAAATTCAAACCCAATGTCAAAGATCAAAGAAGAAATTTTCAAAAAACAGAAGTCAATAAAATCAATGGTCAAAAGTCAAGGGTCAAATTGTTACACCAGCCCTAGAGACCCACAATCATTTGCATCGGTCCTAAGGGGTCCAGATTCATTGCATATCTAAAACCAAGAACCAAATACTAACATCTTTTGCAAGGAGGGCTCAACTCTTTGCAAACGATGGCTCAAGAACCAACATTTTCTACAAGGTGGGCTCAACTCTTTGCAAACGATGGCTCAATCGTTAACATCTTCTGCAAGGAGGACTCAACTCTTTGCAACATCTTCTACAAGGAGGACTCAACTCTTTGCAAACGATGGCTCAAGAGCCAACATTTTCTGTAAGGAGGGCTCAAATCTTTGCAAACGATGGGTCAAATACTAACATATTCTACAAGGAGGGCTCAACTCTTTGCAAATGATGGCTCAAGAACCAGATCACATCGACTGATGAATCAGGTAAGATTCTAAACTCTAGATAGTTAAAAGATATTACCTGTTGCATTTGCTTCTACATCTCCGTTACCCTGAGCAAGATGATGATAATACATGCTTCGGGTGACAAAATGTGGTCGTTCTTTTCTTTACCCTTCGGCTGTGGCACAGGCAACGGCCAAAGATGGGTATTCTGTAGACACTCAATTGTGTCACCCTCCCCCGGCTATGATGACACATGGATAATGGACACGACATTTTGCTTCCAATCAATAGAGTTGCCAACTGACTAAAGTAACCTAGCCCCAAAACACTCACTATACACCCAGAAGCCCTAGGAACCCTGTCCGGACAAAAGAAGGGTCCCATTATGACATCACATATAGGAAGGAATCCAATCCAAAGCGACCATATGGATGGATAGTACTCGGAATCACGATTCCAACGATATATGGTGCATCAAAATCAGACTATCGGATCTCCCGCAATCATCCCCAAAAGATAGACTCTTCTCAGATCCATCAGATCAAAATCTAGGCGCGGCCCTGCCCCGTTGCCCACGCCTCGTGTCTGAGGCCTCGCCAGGTCTGCCCGTGGCCCTGCTCCAAGTCTGAATTTTTGTGAGAATTCCTTCTTCACCTGCTTGTATGCCCCATGCCCCCTTCTTGTGTGCCCTACGCTATTGCACCCCATTGGTGGAGAAATCCCCTCTTTCACCCTATTGGTCCAAGAAGCCTATAAATAGCCCCCATTCCTTGAAATTACACACTTAATCCACTTGGTGAGCATCCTTGTTAGGGACACCCTGCCCTTCTGTCCCTTCTCCCTTCCCCCTTCCCCTTTGAAGTTCTTCCCAAGGACCTTCGAAGTTCTTCGAGGTTCTTCGAAGTTCTTCCGAAGCCTCCTAAGCCCTCTTATAGCCTATCCCCAACGAAGCCTTGCCGGAATGCCACCTTAGCCTAAGCCCAGAAGTAGCTCTCCCTCGAGGAAGCTCTGGTGAAATCAAAATCTAGAAATAGCCCCACCCTAGCCGAAGCTTTTCTGGAGTGCTACCTTAGCCTAAATCCAGAAGTAGCATTCCCTAGTCGAAGCTCTGTCGAAATCCAAATCCAGAAGTAGCCTTCCCTAGCCAAAACTCTGCCAAAACCCAAATTCGAAAGTAACCTTTCCTAGTTGGACCTTTGTCCGAATATTACCACAATTAGCATCTCTCGAGAAAGGAAGTTGGAGGTCAAGACCATCTTCCCCTAAGTTGAGAGAATCCACAAGAAAGTTCGTGCCAACCGGAGGTCCACCCCTCTTGACCCGAAACAGGGTTCAAGCTCAGGAATTATCTCTCACCCAATTTAGGGTAAAGTAGACTTTTATTGACCTTGTTTTGGTGTATATAAGTAACTAAGTTCATTTAGTGTGCATATATGTGATAATTTAGCCATGCAAGTGGTATTGGAATAATTGGGGAAAATGTTCGTTCTCAAGCATCTAGTAGGAAGACCGGTTGAACCGGGTAGATTGGATGCCTAACACCTTCCCAACTCTATAACCTAACACGTACGTTAAATCTCTAGATCAGACAAAATTTTGGCCCTTTTCTTAGGAATTGGGCACACCCTTGGGTCCTAGGCCCGTAATCCTAGGTGGTGACTCCAAACCCTTTTGCATTAACCCAATTCCTCGTATTAGACCATCATCAAATACTCGTCTCAATGACGACCCCTACACTCCTGCGAAATAGGCCCCCACATATCTCTGAGTGGCAGTACGACGGTGCAGGGCCTACGGAAGCACACATAATACTCCCCTCCCTAAGAAAGAGAAAAAGTGGAGAGAGGACTGAACACAAGTCTCTTCTCCCCCACAAAAGGTAAAAAGGGATTTCTCCGGCCGCTACCCTCACACTAGGGGCATCAACCCCTATTCACTCCCTATCATTAAGTGGACTAACTTTGGATGAACCATTGGTTGACAATTGAGTGGATGAATGAATAAAGGGGTGGGAATGCAATAATCCTAAAATAACCACTTTTGGTTCAGGCACAATTCCACATCTCAAGTATTCTCCATGGTCTGTCAGGACACGTCAAGGTAATCGATTGACTCACTTAACTCCAGTGTCACCTCCATCGTCTCTCTGAGATTGTCTCCTTCCAAGTGATTACACTCCAGTTCACATGGATCCACCCAACTCTGAATCACCTGAGCAGGCATGGGTCCACCCAGTAGAGACATTGCAAACATAAATGGCTGAAGTCAAGATTGGATTAGCTCAAGTATTGCACTTGTTACGAAATCCGCCCAGGACTGATCCCAGGGCTGAACCTATTCTGACTACAGGAGAATTGGGACAGAACGGGCCTATGGAACATTGTGGGACTTCTTCCTGAGTTGACTCAGGAGAACCAAAACCAGCTAGACCAACCGGCCAATGAGGAGTTTCACCCACTCGTCCGACGAGGAGCTTAACCTCGAGTTCCTCCACCCAAGGTAGTGATTGATGATGAGGAAGAAGAGTTTGTGACACATAGCCGAATGGAACCTCCAGAGATGGAGATAGAAAGAAAAACCAGAGAGCAGTTAGAAAAGTTGGAGAATATGATCCGAGCAGGAAAGGGTTCAGAAAGTCAAGTAGTGGATTCTAATGAGATGAGTTTATTTTTTGAGGCAAGGATTCCCGGGAAGTTCAAATGGGAAACTGACAGATTTGATGGGTCAGGGGACTACAAGGCTCATTTAAAGGTCTTCCTCAGTATTGCCAAGTCATGGTAGCTTGCTGGAAATTAGATGGGTCAGGCATTCATGTTGATGTAATAAGGACCAGCACTGAAATGGCTCACACAGTTGGAGTCTACACAGACACAGAATTAGACAACAGTGGTGAAAGCCTTCACCAAGCAGTACTCTTACAACACTGAAGTAGATGTGAAGCATCGGGAACTTGAGGCCTTGAGACAGTAGCCTAGAGAAGGATTCCTAGCCTTCCTGATGAGGTTTAGAGACAAGGCCGCCAAGATGGCAAATCGACCTTCTGAAGCTAAACAGGTAGAGATGTCGATTGAAAACCTATCCAAGTCTTACTATGATGTTCTCTACTATCAAAATCTACAAAATTTTGATACTTTGATAGCCATCGGGATACATGTTGTGAACAGAATCCTAAGGGATGCACAATATCAAGGAGTTTCTCAAGATGTGGGAAAGAATGCCGGAGTTGGGTGAGGAAAGAATCTTGAAACCAATGTAGTAGGCGCGGTCCAATAGTCGGTGTCACCTATCACCTCTTCACAACCATTTGTGATACAAGTAGATGCTTCTGCTCAGAAGGCTCCTCGCCCAAGAAGATAGTTCACCGAGTTGGTAATGCCTGTGGCAACAGTATATGAGAAGTTGAAGAAACAAGGACTATTAGGCATTGTAGCTCTAAAGGCGATCAGCAATCCTCCCCCATCTTGGTATAGGGACTATGAGTATTGTGCCTATCATACTCAGAAGGGGCACCCCATTGAAAGGTGCTTGGGCCTTCAACATGTAATTCATTGGTAGATAATGGGACTATTGAAGTCAAAGTCAAATAGACTCCCAATGTCATTACCAATCCACTTCCAGATCATGGAATAGTCAACATGTTGGCAATGATAAATGATCAATGAGACTTTGATCCCTGGTTCTGTGATCCAACTCGTCTCATCAGGAACTCCAAGAGGTACCATATCCAGAAGCGACATGAATGGGTAGAGAAATTATTGCATGTGAAAAGGTTGTCTCTCCCCCCCATAAATAGTAAGGCATATAGTCGGCTTCATCAAGGTAGCTTATCAGAAGGGATGTGACTCTTTCCAAAGGGCCATTTATATGTACTATGTGGACATGCAATTCTATCGTCCCATGTTCTATGGTGCTCGCTCAAGTCATGTGTACAATCTGGAAGAGGAAACAACAGAGAGTGACCCCACTCAACTTATCAAACACAAGAATATGAAAAATCACTTGAATGCTTGCGCCGGCCGAAAAAGCATGAGGTAAAGGGCCAAAGTCATGAAAACTCCCTAAAAAGAAGAGTCATTAGAAGAAGAACTAGAAAATGAAGATCAGGTATCTGCGATCCCTCCTTCATCATCAATAGGAGAATCCACCATACCATACCATCAACCTTCACCATACCACCAACCTTCACCATACCATCAAAGAGAAGGAGTGTCATCATCATCTTACCACCCACTATCTTCATCAGGCTATCCCACTTCACACAATCCTTCATCATCTTACCACCCCCTATCTTCATCAGAATACCCTATCTCCTACATCACATCACCTTCATATCACCCTGCCTCATATCCTTCATCACCCTCATCTCATTCCTAGTGTTCTGTGGATAACCCAGAAGAAGGATGGATTGGCGGGTACAACTGGAAGGATATGCTTGCACTTCTAGAATCTCCAAAAGTGACCTTGTCAATAGGTTCAGTGAATGTCTTAGGGGAAAGTTAAGATGTTAACCCCACTTCTTTGATTTAGACAACCGTACCCCAGGAGGACAGTCCAGAGACAATCGAAGAAGTCACAAATGACCTTCTCAGAGCAGTAATGGCATTGGTAGTAGGTGAACAAATCAAGGAGCACACCTCCTTAATCCATATAGGGAGTGATACAGGAGATGATGAGTCTGGTATGATCAGGCTCTGAGCCAATGAGATCAAGTCTGGCCCTATGGAGATTTTTCAACCCATACGCTCCGAATACTATGACTGTTTGGATACAGGAGAATTCAAGGGATATAAGGAATCTGATGAAGAACCAAGTGAGGGGGAAATCAGTGAAGAAGAGGATGATGACGATGACGATGACAATGACGATGAAGACGAAAATGAGGATTGGGATGATAGTGATGACTTTGAAGCTTGAAGCGTTGTTGAATACAAGGACTAGGATGATAGTGACTACCAAGGACCTTGGAATAATGATGAAGATGATGAATCCGGGTATTACTCACTAAGGGATCCGGGAGGATACTCAGTGTATGCTATCAACGGAGATGACCTAATGGTTGACTCGATAGATGCTATTCAATTGGCACTCATGATCTGAATGGAAGGGGATGAGTCTACATCAGACTCGGAAGATAGTGAGGATATTGAATAACATGAGATCATCTTTGAAGGCAATGTAGACCCTATGGTAGAACAGATGATTGATATTTACGGGTGCTTGGGTGAGATTAAATTCGAAGTGGAGGAGATTGATCAGATGTTAGGTGAAGTAGCCATCAGTGAAAGCTACTATGCCGAACAAATGGAAGACCTTGAAGAAATAGGAGGAGATGACACACTTATAGAAATAGGGGATGCAGGGGTCAAACGCCTTTCCAAAGTGGTGAAGAAATTACGAGCTAGGGCTCTCAATATCTATGGAGGACCTCAACTTCCCACCCTAAGCCAAGAGGGGGAGTTGAAGAAGAAAATGATCCTATGGTGGGGATAATTACTATAACAAACAGTGATGACGAGGATCATTATCCCCAGAGAAATTTTTATGAAGAAGCCTATCAGTGTAATGGAGATTAGAAGCGGAAGAGACTACAAGGGTAATGTCCTAGTGGTAGAACAACCAAGGACCAATGAGGCTGGACCAAGTGACTCAAGGAAAGAACCTGAGAATCCAGTTTCGGCCTAACTTAAGAAGGCCTAAGCCAATATCTCAATTTGGGGATTATTGATGGCCTCCCCTTCACACTGCAAAGCAGTCCTGAAGTCCCTCACCAATGTGCAAGTGCCTATCGAGATAGATCCAATGCATCTCTCACAAACAGTAGGGGCAACATATGTAGTGCAGTCACTGATGTTTTCCGATTCTGAGCTCCCCGCCAAAGGAACCCAAAACAATAGAGATAGAGCTCTGCATATAACAGTGGAGTGTCTTGACAAGATGGTTCCCCAAGTCCTCATTGACAATGGGTCAGCTCTGAATGTCCTGCCTTTAAGATCATCCAAGAGTATTGGTGCCAACATGGAGAAGATGAGGTCATTAGGCCAGACAGTGCAGGCTTATGACAATACCAAAAGGGAGGTTCTAAGAATCCTTACCATAGCTGTTTTGATTAGCCTAGTGAGGTTTGATATTGACTTCTAGATCATTGACACACCAGCATCTTTCAATATGCTTCTAGGAAGGCCATGGCTACACCATGCAAAGGCAGTGTCATCCAGTCTCCATTAGAAGGTGAAATTCCTACATGAGGGGAAGGTGATCACTATCACAGGAGACTCAAAGATAGTGAATACTTTGGACAATATTGAAAAAGGGGAAGAACAGGCCGAAGAGGTCCAACTCAGCGGATTTGAAATAGAAGAAACTTGCACAGTCCTCTCCAAAGGGACATCTAAAGCGTGCATCTTGGCTAATTATGAAGGAATCTGGAGTCCACTAGTTAGCCGAATGATGAAAAACATGTAATATTTCTCTGGAATGGGATTAGGGAAGTATCATTAGGGTGTTACAAAGCTACCCACTTTGGTTGTGAGCAAAGGAAGAAGCGGTCTAGGATACAATCCTCAAACCCTCGAATCAGGAAGCAACAATATCAACAAGGGTATTGAGAATGACTAGGAAGATATCAACCACTTACTACCCCACTCTCAATGGGTATTTTGTAAAGGAAGGAGAAGAATTTCCCTTCTTTGGAAATGTTGAGCCGTGGTTTGACGAAACCGCCGCAAAAATGCAACTAGGGTTCAAAGTGTTCTTTCCAGACGAGTTCGACTGGGTTACTCGTGAGATGGAACAATTACAAACCAAGGAAGGTGATTAGGAATGCCACATCACTGGAATAGGAGAAGTAGCATTGATTGAAGATGAGGTCTCCTCTAGAAATCCTACGAACGTTGATCCGGTTCAAGGAAACACCAAGCCCTCGGGTCCTTCTGAAGAGAGAATGGGAAAAGAAGATAAGACTAGTATGGAGTTTGTGCCTTCCCACTGATATGAAAAGCCATATTTGTTCCTTCCTGCAAGAATTATGAACTCAAGAGCTCCATAAACTCAAGCCCAGGTCCTTCAGAGGAAGGAGCATGTATGCAAAGTAAAGAAGGGCACAAAGAATGATGGTCTGCATGTACTGTGCCGGAATCAACTGCAATGGAAAGATCCATGACGATGATCAGAGGTGTGACCGAGGAGTAGGGATGGCCTTGATCAATAGGCTTGAGAAGTTGGATTCTACATAGAGAAGGCTGAGCAGTCTCCACCGCCTTTCGCCTCTTAGAAAGTTGGGCTTCAAAGACTATGAGATTGAATAGTTTGTGTCTGTAGATAAGCAGACATTTGCCAAAGAGTGCAATGTCAACACCATTGAAGAGATAGCAGTGACCTTCCTGGAAGAAGAAAAAGTCCCTTTGCCACATCTACTCATCCATTAGTTTGTTGAACCACTTCTGAACTAGACAAGCATTGGAGAGAACTTCAAGTTTACTCATGCTACTGAGTCAACCGACCTAAATACCATTGATCAAAGCATCAAGTTGATCTTCGAATCTATTGTTGAGTCCTCTGTTTATGATTACGTGTCTGTTTTTCCTCTTGAGGAAAGTCCAGAGTCCGTGTATGTCAAGTCTATTACTCCTTATTTTATTAATGAAATTTCTGATTCCGAGTACGACTTGCCTCCTTTTTCTAATGTTGATCTTAATGAATATCATAACTTAATAAAACAATGAAACCAAAGAAAGACCAAACCATTCATGAGGATACCCGGGTTATTAATTTGGGAACCGACCAATGCTTTCAAGAGGTAAAAATTAGTACCACCTTAGATGATGAAGAAGCAGAGCAGATGATCAGTCTTCTAAATGAGTTCGCTGAAGTCTTTGCATAGTCTTATGAGGATATGCATGGGATAAACCCCAACATCGTGCGACATCGTTTGCCAACCTACCCTGGGGCAAAGCCAGTTAAATAGAAACTCTGAAGAATGTGTCCAGAATGGAGTGAAAAGATCCGAGAAGAAATTATGAAACAGTGGAATGCAGGGTTTCTCAGCAGGATTGGATAGAATGTGAGGATTTCTTAGTGTCTATATCGTGGAAGATTTCACACTACTTTTGAGAAGCAAATAGAGTGGTGGACTTTCTAGCTAGAAAAGAGGAAAAATCTGGAGAATCCTCTTGAAATATTTCTTTTCTGCCTGGCATCATTTGTGAGAATGCTAATGATGCTAATGCAAGACCTATATTTCATTTCAGTTGTGATTAGATTTTTTCCCCTGCTGATGGCAATGTTGATGCCGAAGGTGGGGGATTTTAAATCATTGTAATCTTGTCTTTCTATTTTCTTTCTCTTAATAAAATTTTTGGACCTTTAGCAGAAAAAAAGTACCCCCAATGGTTGGCCAACATAGGACTGGTTCCAAAGAAAGATGGAAGGGTACATATGTGCGTTGATTTCTGGGATCTTAACAAAGTGAGCCCTAAAAATGATTTTCCACTACATTACATTGATGTATTGGTCGACAACACAATAGGGCATGCTTTGCTATCATTTAGGGATGGATTCTCAGGATACAATCAAGTGAGCATGCACCAAGAGGACCGTGAAAATACAAGCTTCACCACTCCATGGGGAACTTATTGCTATAACGTGATGCCCTTTGGACTGAAGAATATTGGGGCAACTTATCAGAGAGCAGCTACAGCCATACTGCATGACATGATGTACAAGGATGAGGAAGTCTATGTGGATGACATGATAGTGAAGTCAAGGGATTGGCAGTAGCATATTCCCGTGCTAAGGCATTTCTTTGAAAGGATCAAGAAGTTTCAGTTGAAGTTGAATCCTCAAAAGTGTGTATTCAGGACAACAATAGGAAGTTTGTTAGGATTTTTGTGAGCGAAAGGGGCATTAAAAGTCGACCCTATCAAGATCAAAGCAATCCAAGAAATGCCCACACCTCGCACTGAGAAGGAGATACGGGGATTCTTGGGTCATATTCAGTATATCAGCAGATTCATAGCTCAACTGACTATGATCTGTGAGCCAAGCTTCAAGCTGCTAAAGAAAGACCAGCCCACAGAATGGAATGACCAATGCCAACAAAATTTTGATAAGATAAAAGGATATTTTATCAACCCACTAGTATTGACACCACCGGTGGAAGGGGAACCACTTATGTTGTATTTATCAGTCGAGGAGTTTTCCATGGGCTCATTGCTAGCACAAAAGAAGACAGGGAAGGGGGTGGAGCAGGCCATATACTATCTCAGTAAGAAGTTCTTGGAGTATGAGACACATTACACATCTTTGGAAAGAACTTGTGCTGCACTGATTTGGGCAACAAAAAGGCTACGACACTACATGGTAGCTTATCCAGTACAGTTGATCTCAAGGATGGAAATCATGTAACTCTTCGAGAAAGCAGCTCTAATAGGAAGGATGGAGCGATGGCTGTTATTGTTATCAGAATTTAACATCACCTATGTTGCTCATAAGTCTATTATGGGGCAAGCCATAGCCAATCATTTGGCTACCCACCCTACAGAAGATGGAAGAGTCTTAGATGATGCCTTTCCGGATGAAGAAATCACAACAATTGCAGAAGAAGATACAACTAATGAATGTTAATTATTCTTTGATGGAGTAGCTAACCAAAAGGGGTATGGTGTAGGAATATTGCCTGTCACTCTAGACGGATTTTATTTGCCCTCGTCATTCTGCCTTGACTTCCCCAGTACCAACAACATTACTGAACATGAAGCTTGTGCCTTGGGATTGGAAATAGCTCTAACCACTGGGGTGAAAAGTATCAAGGTATATGGAGATTCAGCTATTGTCATTTGTCAGACGCAAAGAAAGTGGAAGACCAGAGATGAGAAACTGAAGCCGTATTAAGAACATCTGGAAGTGGTCATTTGACACTTTGAGAAGATCTCATTTGAATACTTCCAAAGAGATAATGACTGATTTTTCGATGCCCTTGCAACCTTGGCTTCTATGGTAGAGTGCAATCCTATAGCCCAGATCCGACCATTCCTAGTGGAACAGAGAAACAAGCCCATTTGCCAAAATACAATGAATGCTCTCATTGTAGATGGCTGGTCCTGGTTTGCTCACATAGTGGACTTTGTTAGAGAAAGAAAGTATCCAGTTGAAGCTACAAATGGGAAAATAAATTTCTAAGGAGATATCCCACCCAATTCATTCTCCAGGGTGATTTATTGTATTAAATGTGTTATGATGGAATACGGTTGCTGTGTGTAGATGAAGACCAAGCTAGAACAATCATGGAGGAAATTCACCATGGCCTTTGCGGACCCTATATGTATTCCAAGGTGCTAGCTAAGAAGATACTTAGACTGGGGTACTACTGGAACACAATGGAAGCAGACTATGTGGGCTTTGTCAAGGGATGCCACAAATGTTAGAAATTTTCCAACATTATACACATCCTGCCAACAGAATTGCACTCACTCAGTTCTCCTTGGCCATTCTCTACTTGGGGCATTGACGTTATAGGAAAGGTCAACCCCAAAGTATCCAATGGTCACGAGTTCATCTTGGTGGCCAGTGATTATTTCATCAAGTGGATAGAAGCTCAGTCATATACAATCCTCACATCTGCTAAGGTGGTAAAATTCATCCAAGAAAATATCATTTTTCGATATGGAGTGCCTCAAGAGTGGATATAGGATCAAGGACCACACTTTTGGGGCAAAACTTACAAGATCTGCACAAAGTTCGGTATCAATAGGCATCGCTCTACCACTTACAAGCCATAGACCAATGGGGCAGTGGAAGCAACTAACAAGAATATCAAGGTCATCCTATAGAAAATGGTTGAAACACACAAAGATTGGGTGGACAAGCTGCCACTTGCTTTATGGGCATATCAAACTTTTGGACGATCCTTGATAGGGGCAACTCCTTTTTGCTTGGTGTATGGGGTTAAGATGGTTCTGCCAGTGGAAATCCTAGTACCATCCCTAAGGGTGTTCCTGGATAGTCAGTTACCTAAAGGAGAATGGGTGAAGACTAGATACGACGAGCTAAATTTTCTCAATGAAAGACACATGAAGGCCATGGATAGTCTGAGGAAGTATCAATTAAGAATGGCAAGGGCCTTCAATAACAATGTGAAGCCCCATCACATAGAAGAGAGTGAACTCGTTCTTCAAGAACAAGGAGCCCCAATTCATGACCCAAGAGGGAAATTCAGGCCCAATTGGAGTGGTATATTCACTGTCAAAGAAATTCTACCAGGCAAAGCTATGAAACTCATGGACCTTAACAGCGAAGAAATGCCTGGACTGGTCAACATGGATCAACTCAAGAAATATTATGTCTGAAAGGGTGAATCACCCGAACTATGATAGACCAGACTCCTCTCAAGGGATACGTAGGCAACTTGACATGTGCAAGTACGGTCTCAAAAATCTTGTGGCAATAAATTGGTTCCTACATTAATAATCAAGGTATCTAAAAAGATCATCATAGCTTGTGTCCCCCATGAATCACCATTTAGCATATAAGGCCATTAGGTACCTATCATTCACCTATGGTTCTCCAAATTCTTATCTAGAATTCCTTCCCCCAAAAGTGGCCACCCGATACTAGTGAATGAATGCCAGTTCATTCCCCATTCTTGATTAGTCAAAAAAAAAAAAAAAAAAGAACTTGATGCAACAGTGGTAAATGGCTGTGTCAATAGCCAATGAGCAATACTTTGAAAAATCACATCTCCTCTTTGTTTGTAATGTTTTCAGGAAGGAACATGGACTCTTTGGACGGGACATTGAAAAAATGGACTTTGGACATAAACGTTACGATACCAGGGCTAATAGAATCTGTGAGAATGTCAATACTCAGTCAAATCGGGTGTGTAGAACTACATCACAGTTTACTCTAATCGGTGCCTCAGCACTGGGATACTGATCTTCATGTAGTTCGGTTTGGGATAGTTGAGATTTTCCCAACTCTCGAAGAATTCCTAGTTTGTATGCTATCTCCACATAAGGGCAGATTGATTCAACCATCTTTGAAGAAAGATTTCTTGGAGGAGATTCAAAGTTTCTTTGAATGTGGAAAGGAGGAAATGAAGCAGTTCATTAGATATGGGAAGATTGAAATTTTGAAGGTGGCTAGGATTTTCACCCAGTATCTATCATTAGGAGGAATCCATCGACAGAAATCATAGGATGCTTATCTACTTTGCATGATAGCTCGTTATGTTCTTTGAACTCCCGAACATGGTGCACCACTTGTTCTGATAGAGGTGGTAAAATAGTTGAAGGAAGGAGGTGATGTCATCCCCACAGTCCTCACAGAGACAGTTAAGGGATTTGATGACATGAGCCACAGCCACATATTTGGAACTGATCATTATCAAGGAAGCCCTGCTATTTTCCAACTTTGGTTACTTGAGAGACTGAAACTGGCCAAACCGCTAAATGGATGCCAACTCGGAGTTTCTTGCTATCAAGACAAGAGGGAAGTCCCAGAATTCAAGCTCATCATTGATTGGGAAGAGTACCTACAAGGGAGAACTGCATAGGATATTGCATGGAGGTGCCCATGGTGGCCACAAGACGATTTCCTACTGAAGACTCCTGGATGCAACTATGTCAGGTTGATGGGATTGACTCATACATCCTTTTACTTGCCCACTTACATTGGCCGAAAGTATGGATTGAAAGCAGAAGACCCTGAAGAATTGATGAATTTCCATCCACCCTAAGAATTGTCTCCCCAAATTGTAGCCCACCTATCTTATCTTTGGTAGGAAAATTATTCCCTATTCCAATGTAATTCAATTGGTAATAAAGTGAAGTGATATTTGGATTTTCACTTTATTCCAGTTATTCTAATGAAGACTTGAATTGTGGAATTAATTGTGCCTTAAAATTCAAATTCATGAACTAGAATTTTTTTTCAAAAGATAAGTTTCCATTCCAAAATAAAATGTCAAGTCTGGCTATACAAAAGAAAAAAAAAAGTAATAAACATGGGGGGAAAGATAAAAAAAAAAGTATACAAAAAACACAACATCTGTGTCTTGCAGGGAATTGGTTTCTAAGAAGCAGCATCTTCATCCATGCCATACTCAGGGCTGTCCGTGGAAAAAATTGGGGAAGTGTAAGACGTCAATTGCGAGTTCACCATTTCTGCTATGAGGTCCCTAATGTGTGTAGCCTGTTGGGCAATCATCTATCTCTGAGAACCAACCTGTCCTGTTAGAGAGCGAACTTGTCCTGTCTAAAAGACAACCTTCTCACCTTGGAAAGCACAAGAGGCAGTCAGAACAAGAGAAAATGATATGAGAGAATCAAGCCAAAGAAATGATGGTACTCTCTGGTATATCTTGTCACAAAGACCTTGATGCATCCACCGAAGTTTGGCATATGCCTCCTGTGACACCTGAAAAGGACCATATCAGCAAAAGGAAGGGAAAAGGAAATGGAATGAGAAATGTTTGGGCACTCACACAATCATATTGGATAGGCAGGACAAGAGAGCCATCTCAATCCAATCGTCGTTCTAGAGCTCTTGGGACACTTGGGTTAGCTGCATCCGGATAAGACCAACCAAGAAAGCCATAAAAAGGAATGCTAGCCATGTTATGAGGGGATCCATCCATAGCAGTAGAAGACCCAACAAATGAAGGACCAAAAGCACTTAGCTGTGGCTGAGAAGAAAGAGGAACCATGGGGTGTGTTCTCCACTACAGAAGCATCACAATAATCAGGAAAGATGACTTAAAATATGGATAGAACATTCAAGGAAGAGAAAATAACACTACACTTGTGGGACCCAAGGGAACGTAGACTGTCTCTTCATCTCGAAAGGTCTCATAGTCCCTTCCATGATAAAAAGGAGTTATCCCATAATCCTTCAGCTAGCTCCTCAACCTCGGCCTTCGGAATGAGCTCTGGATGATGCATGGTGGAGGGAGGAAAGCAAGGAGGGATGCATTGTTTAGCACCAAACCACAGAGGAGTGAACTGCTCCCCTAAGTACTAGGCATGGCCCTCAAGGCCCAGAAATAATACTCTCCTCTGAGTTAGGAATATGGCTTGAGCAGTCTCTGCAACAATTAGAAATTCAAGGTGCCAAAAAGGTGTCCAGGTGACCTACGGTTTCAGATGTGATAAGTACAACACAAAGCAAAAGGGAAACTCAGAAGTGAGAGTGATTTACCATAGAAATCTTGTTCAAGAGGGAATGAGCGGTGGCCCCTGGAGGAAGAGATGGACCCTTGCGCGTACGACGATCCCCCCATCTGGTGGTCGTAGGAAAGAAGGGAGCTAGCAGATTATGTAGTAAGGGAAGCATGATCTCCAAATGCTCATAACACTAAGGCTGATTAGGGAAAACCAAGATAATGAGTTTACAAAGATGCATGCTTGATGAAAGGAAGGATATAAGGTTAGGGGGATTACCTGAATGATGTAGCTCGCTTCCTTGATACCATGGTCCCCGTAGGCTAAGAGATCGAGCATTTGAAAGAGGGCTGCTATGCGAACATCCACTCTACCCCTAAGGGTACTGAAAAGACACTGCCCCACAGCAAACAGAAAAAAGGAGTGGACCAAATGAATGGTTGTAACGGGGTTCAGTCCCCCTTAAGATAGCCTCCACCAACGATCTGCGATCTCACCCAATGCGATGGACCTTTGGTTCGTAGAAATGTGAATCCCGGTCAAACTTAGAAAGTCATCTGCCTCCATAATGTCAAGTAGAATCAAGGGTCTGCTCCCAAATGGAATGCCTGTTAAGGCATAGAAGCAGATCAGGGTGATAGTAATCTCGCCCATAGGAAGATGAAAATAATGTGTACTAGGCCACCACCGCTCGATGAGCCCTCTCATCAACTCAGGGTCCAATTTCTTGGTCTCTAGCATAACCAAGCGGCACAGGTAAGACTTGTAATACCCTACTTCTTAAACCCGTTCTGATTTTGCGATTGAACCGGTTTAACTATGCAGGAACCGAACCAGAGGGAGTTAGAGCGGGTTCCTTATAGGCTATGATGGCAAGGGTGACCTTAAACACCGGCTGGCCTGACAAGTCCGAGCCAGTGCCAGAAGAGACGGGAGTGCCCAAGCCGTGTACATGCACCTACCATAAGGCCATGTACGGATAAAGCAGGTATTGTAGCCGTATATTAAGGTATATACGTATACTACATCGTATGCCAGGGGTGGGGTTCGCGCCGAGGCCCGAACCCTGTCAAAATCCCAAGTTTTGGCCCTCAGGTGGGCGGACAGGTGGGTGCACCCACCCACCTGAGTGACCCATCCATGTGCACTATTCACTTATTTAGGAATTATATATATAGCATTTATGACTTTATTTTCTTTTCATTTATGACACCCGTACGTTGGTGAGAAGAGTAAAGAGGAGAGAGAAAATAAAGGGAAGAAGAAAGGAAGAGAAGGAAGAAAAAGAAAAGAGGGATTTCAGCGGCGCCGAAGCTTGATCTTCCCATTCCGGCGCCGGGAGAGTGATCTTCAACTCTAGATCTACATTTGGAGGTAAACAAAGTCGGGTTCTTTGAACATTCACCATACCTAAGCTTAAACCCTTGATTCGAGTAGGGTTTCTTGAGATCTTGTAAATCCCCTTTGAAATGATGAATCTAAGGTTTAATAGATGATTTATGTGTTGATCTTGAAGGATTTGAAGAGGTATTGACAAGGTGGAAGAAGCATTGTGAGTTTGAAGTGATTTGGAGGGTTTGAAGTTGTTCTTGAGCAAAGAAGGTAAGATGGTTTCCCATCCCTTGAATCTAACCTAGATCTAGGTTAGAGCCATCCTATAAGACTTGAAAGTGTGAAGAATGGGTTGGGAAAAGCCCCCATTTGAATCCCCAAATAATGGGAAAAGTTGGGGAGAAACAGCGTTTTTCCCGCCAAGACCGGTGGGTGGAACCGGTGGGCCACTACCCTCCTGTGGGCACCCACCTGAGAGGGCAGGGGCCTTCGGGCACAACTGGCGGGCCCAATCGGTGGGCCAACCGGTGGGCCCCCTACCCGTCGGTCGTAGCAGGGGCCCCTGGCCCAACCGGCGTGCCAGACCGGCGGGCCCCTACCCACCGGTTTGGACCGGTGGGCCAGACAACCCACCTGTCTGACCCACCCGTGTGGCCCCGAAGGTGATCCTTATGTCTGATTGAACCCAAATCGGACGTGTGACCTTCTTTTAACATTCTAAACATGATTTGTCATCAAATCTCGTTAATTTTGATTCCAAATGGTGAAGTATTAACCCCGCTCAATTATGTTAGGTTCACCAAATCCTACCCGATTCGCACCGGATCTCACTCGTACCGAACGGGAATCCTTGTACGCTACAGGTAAGTGGGGAGAGGACGTTTGGCCTTGTTTCAAGGTATTGTTTGGCATTCATTTAATTATATCTAGTCTAGTTATGCCATCATGAATATGCTATGTAGATTAGTCATTCCTCACATTGTGATGCATATGTGCTATGTTTACTTTCTAAATGCCAATTGAATGAGATCTTTATATGTTGAATGTGGACATCATTGTGCATGACGCATTGATAGACTAGATGCCATAGTCGGCTTGGAAACGAGTGCATTGGTGGCCCGTGGAATGGGATGCGGTGGCACTATGCAATCGTACTATGGTCATATAGGAGCATGCGGTATTAGGATTTTCACCATCCCGTGCTACGACCCTTCCCAACAGGGGTTAAGGTGTTGGGTTATCATTTGGGGGGAAGCAGTGGTCGCGGTTTTCGGGTCACTGTGGCGGTTAGACATAATGCCCGATGGGTCATGTAGGATAGTCGGCAACCCCGGTGGTACATTCAAGAGGGCCAATCGTACTGCTTTTAAATTGCTGGAGTCAGCACCTTTAAATTTCAGTCATTTACATTTCTATTGAGAGCCGGTGGACGACATTGTCTTTACTTTTCCGAGTACTCATGGTGGGCCTTCTCCGACAGCCCTATGGGCGTATCGCGGGAGGGAGTTCGCGGCTCGTACCCGGAGTATCCGCGCACTGTGGCTGTAGTAGCACTAAAACCAAGGACTTAGTAATGTTGCTTAGGTGGATGTGATTTAAAATGTATTGCATAACATGTAGTGCATATGATGTGTTTTGATGTGTGGACTGTTGTGTGGTCCATCTTACCACTTACTGAGCTAGTGATCTCATCCCACGTGTACACCCCCTTTTTAGATGATTTTACAGGTCATACATCTGAGGAGCACGGGGTGGGTCCCACAGTCGAGTTTCCTGAAGAGGATTGGTGGACCCCTGAGGAGTCAGAGCACGGCACTGACTGCTCGTGCGAGAGTTGTGCTATGGGACAGCAGTTTTGAGGTCGTGCTGAGCTCCACTTTTGAGGCTGAGCTGAGCTCTACCATATGATGCCGAGCTGGGCTCAACCCTTGATGCCGAGCTAAGCTCTAGCCTTTGTTGCCGAGCCGAGCTGTGTACTTTGATTATTTTGATGATTTCCTTTATGTACTTGATATGTGAATTGTATTTTTATCGTGTAAATATCATGCCTTCGGGCCCACATGTATATAATTATTGTATCACAATTCGGGTATCAAGTATTATGGGATTATTCACAGGTAAAACTTAGTCTTCCGTTGATCTGATGAGTTTGTATTAGTTGTGAGTATGCTGTGGTGGAATACAGTATCTGATTATCCTGGCAGGTTTGGGTTAACCGGTGTTAACCCGGTCACTGGCCCGGTTCTGTGAGAACGGGGTGTGACAAGACTCATCTATGAAACATCTAGCCCTTGGGAGAATTATCTTATACCATTCTCGGACTGTGTTGGGATGTCCGTATTTGGCCAGTGTTGGAGGCTCGTCCCCAGTGGGCACCTAAAAATAAAATATAATAAAAAAATAAATGAATGGTTTTTCTAAGATAATAAACAAAGGAAGAACAAGGAGGACTTACCCATGAGCCCCCACACAGAATTACAAATGTGCCCTCAGATCCCTTGAAGTGTCTGTCTAGTATACCAGATGACGGGATCCTCCCCCCTTAGCCAAAGGGTCATGACCTACTATGTCCTCTAGCACACGCTTTCCGCAGGTCCTCTTCTTCGATTTTTTAGTCCTAGGATCTCAAAATTAAGGAAAAGGCTAAGAAATTTCAAAGATTACAGAAAATCCCAAAAAAATTTCAAATTTACCAAAATACTACCTCTCAAGAACATCGAAGATCATTGAAGAAATGATGAAGGTCTTTGAAGAAATGATGAAAAACTTTGAAGACCTTCCAAAAAACGATGAAGAACTTTGAAGAAATTTGAAGAAATGTTGAAGAACTTCGAAGGTCTTCGAATGACTTTGAAGAATTTTAGGAAATCTAAAGAATCTGGGCTCAATCACTCAAAACTTGCTCCCAACTCAGAAAATCGGAAGTGAGAAGTGAGTGAAGGGGGGATAAAAAAATCGATGGGAATAACCTCTCACCCAAAGAATCAAAAATAAAAAAAATAAAAGATAAAAAAGGTCAAATTTTCAAAAAATCAAGAATCAAAGAATCAAAGAATCAAGAATCAAGAATCAAAATTCAATTTTCATGAACAAATCATTGAACTGGCCCCAAGCGGCCCATTCTCATTTGCATCGGTCCTAAACGGTCTCAATTCATTAAGATCACGATACTCGACCCCACGGTCCGAGCAGCCTAAGGCCAAACTTTGCCTAGACCGATCCAAGAGACCCAACCTGGGGAGACAAGATCAAGATACCCGGTCCCACGGTCCGAGCGGCCTATGACCAAACTTTTCCTAGACCAGTCCAAGTGACCCAACCTAGGGAGACAATACCAAGACACCCAGTCCCACGGTACGAGCGGCCTAAGACCAAACTTTGCCTAGACCAGTCCAAGTGACCTAGCTCAGGGAGACAAGAATCAGATGCTAACATCTTTTGTAGGAATGGTATGAATCCCTGCAAGCGGTGACTCAAGAACGATATGAAAAAGAATTGCCGGACTAAATCAGATATTAACATCTTTTGTAGGAATGGTGTGAATCCGTACAAGCGATGACTCAAGAACGACATGAAAAAGGATTACTAGACCAAATAGAACACTAATAACTTTTATAGGAATGGTGTGAATCACTGCAAGCGATGATTCAGGAACAACATGAAAAAGGATTACCAGACCAAATCAGATACTGACATCTTTTGCAGGAATGGTGCTAATCCCTGCAAGCGATGACTGAGGAACGGCATGAAAAAGGATTGTCGGACCAAATCAGATACTAAAATTTTTTGCAGGAATGGTGCGAATCCCTGTAAATGATGACTTAAGAACCAGTAAAGCAGATAAGAATATGAACTTTGAATAGTGATGAGAACATTTATGTGTGAAATTTTAGGTAGTAAAGCATGCATTTTACATATTTAGAATGGAGCTACCTTGTTTTTTACTCTCTTTTTTGCAGATTTTGTATTTTAAAGGACTTAAGGACTATCGGGCACCGTATCTCCAATTTTACACATAAAGAGGTCCTATTTCTTTTATGGTTGCGAAGACGATGAAATTCTGAGCAAGATGGATGTGTTGCATTAAAATTATATATTCGTTTTGGCACCTGTACATGTGATTGCTCTTTTCAGGACAGAAAAAGAATAATGGACCAGAACTTAACCAAGATGCAGGCCAGCGCTTCTGTAATTGTCCTAGAGGAATATTTCAGATGCCAACAAGATGGAGGGACCCACATTGGGCACCACTTTCTCTCTCCTTTAGGTGTGGAACACAAGATCTCCTATTATTTTTGGAGATTTGGTTGAAGATCTCCTATTTTTCACCTACTTAAAGATAAGGGGCATGGGTAGAATTTCCAATTGAATTAGAAGATTGTCCAAATAGATCAAAGCAAGAGGAGAAATTTAGCCAAGAGAGGTTTTGCACAAGTTTAAGGAAAAAAAGAGAGAAAAATAAGGAGAAAAAAAGGAAGAAAATTAAAAATCTTTCCTATTTTATCTCCCTATCTCTCCCACCCTCCAATCAGATATTTTTCTTTCCTTTTCTCCCCTAATTTCTCTCCTTTTTTTTTCCTCTTTCTCCCTTCCACCTCATTAAAATCGCCTAGGGGATCCACCCTTGGGCGTCCTCCTCTTCTCTCCCCTATTCCTAATAAAAAGGTAGTCGACTAAGCCAAAAAGGGCATCCCTCTCTTCCTCTCTTCTTCTCTAGTTTTAGTTGTGCTCGAGCTCTAGTTCTAGTTCATCTTTGCTTTTGCTTTAAACAATTTTTTAATGGGTTTTATTTAATTAATGCAATGTCTTTTAATTTTATGGTTTATGTTATTCAAGTTGTAATAATTTTAATTCTATAGTTCAAGGCTTAGACCTAGGTGACAAGATCCAAGTTTTGAAGCATCTCTGTTCAAGTGCAAGTTTCTTTTCGAGATTTGTTTTCACCAAGCCTAGCAATTTTAGATTTGGTTTATTCTAGATTTGGTTTTTAGGACTAGTAGTTTCTTAAATCGATGAAGTTTCAGTTCAAGGATTGAAGTTCAGGTAAGTAGGCTTCTACATAAGTCTTCTCACCCCTCTCATTCCCTCTTCTTACTACCCATTCATTCTTAATTTAGGCTTTTAATTTCAGTTTTACTTTGATGCTTTCCCTTTCCCCCAAAGTCCTTGGCTAGACTATGTGTTGGTTTTGCCCCTCTCTAGCCATGGAACCATCTTTTTACTTTGATTATTTATATTGCATCCCTTTCCCTAAAGCCAAGTAGAAAAGCCCTTGTAAGAGTACTCTCTGGTCAAATAGTAAAGCTCGTACTATTGACGGTGCATCCCTCGGGCTAAGTAGAGATACCTACTTGTGTGCCTCTCTCTAGCTTTATTCCCCTTTCTTTGCATTTTTATTTATTTTATTTCAGAACTTTTCTTTTCTTTTACTTTGTTACTTTTTATTGCATTGCTTTGAGTATTTAAATCCTAGATGATGAATGGTTAGGTTTTTAATTTAAATTGCAATTTCAATTTCCCTAGTTGTGTTGGTTAGGACATTCTTTTAGGTACATGTGTTTTAGGGTCATAGTTAGAAGTAGATCACAATCATCAATCCGTACAATTTTACATTACTAGAAGAAGCTAAAAATAAAGTTGTTGCCTCCTTGTGTTCGACCCGTAGCTACGGTGATCCGTATGCTTGCGGTTACTTTTAAATCAAAAACAAATTTTTGGTGCCATTGCCTGGGAGACAATTCTATGTTATTTTTCTATTTCTTTTGGTAAATCCGAGTGCGTTATTTTTCTTCTTCTTTTATTATTTATTAAATTCCTGAGAAGAACAACTTACAATGATAGTTGTATCGGTGGAGGTTTCCAAGCCTCACAGTATGATAAAGATAGGTTCTGCCCTATAGCAGTACCTCAAGAATTGAGCAACCCTGGATCCCTGCCGGTAAGCTCACAAAAAGCTGAAGAAAAAAGCCAAAAATATTTTTCATTCTTTTGTGTTTGTGGTTTATCTTATTCTAGTTGTGGATAGCGTTGTGTTGTGTTGTATGAGTGTTGGGTGGGTACGTAATACTGAGAATATGTTAGAAAGAAGAGATCCAACAAGTAGTGACCTTACACGTCTACTCTTATAAATACCTTTCAATATGGGAGACCAACAGCAAAATCCTCCACCTAAATCTCTGAATGATAGGTTCTACCCTACTAGAGTAGCCCAACCTTCATGCATAGTTCTACCACAAGCCTAGGGCAATAATTTTGAACTCAAATCTCAGTACATCACTATGTTACCCCACTTCCATGGGCTGACCTCTGAGGATGCATACCTATTCCTCAAAGAATTTGAAGAGGTATGTGTTCTAATTAAGATCCAACAACTTTCTGATGATGTTGTTAAGCTTAGGTTCATCACTTTTGCATTGAAATACCAAGCTAAGAAGTGGTTGTATTTACCCACAAATTCCATAACCATATGGGAGCAATTCATAGTTGTCTTCCTTAAGAAGTTTTTCCCAACTCACAAAACCAATAAGCTTAGAAGTGATATCCTCTAGTTTAGGCAAAAGCCTAGTGAGTCCTTTTCCAAGCTTATGGATAGATTCAGGGATCCACTCTAGGAATGCCCTCACCATGGCCTAGACTTATGGCATTTATGTTAAATAATTTATCAGGGTATTGATTGCCCAAATAAACAAATGATAGAGTCTATGTGCCTTGGGGGATGCACATCCTATACAGACGACAGAAAGGCATGGGAATTCTAACTTGACTTAGATGACAAAACCCGTGAGTGGGAATCAACATAAGAATGTGAAAAAACCATAGGAGGGAAAGGATATTTTGTGGATGGGTTAGTAGCCAAGGAATCCCACTTAGATAGCCTGATCAAAAGGATTGAGGCTATTGTTCCTAAAAAGCCATTATCAGTCAATATGGTTAAGATGTGCAAGTGGTGCCAGTCCCCTGGACATGTTATAGAAGAATGCCCCAATACCTCTAGGGTACTTCCAATGACAGCATTAATGCCTTATATCAGAACAATCCATATAATAACACTTACAATTCCAGATGGAGAAATCACTAAAATTTCTCCTGGAACCAAAGCAACCAAGCAGGGCCTTCCAATTTTCATAATCAAGGTCAACCTGGACCCCAAAGGCCTCCCTTTGCACAACAGTCTTTTTCCCAAAATACTTTTCCTAGGCCAAATGTAGGACCTCAGGCTAGTTTTCCTAGGCCCCTTCTCCTATCATCTTATTAGCAACCACCTGAGTTTACCAATACTAGAGAGGCAAGTAGAATAAGTGACTTGAAAAAGAATATGGCCCTCTTCATGACAAGCCATCAAAATCTTACAAGAGAACTCACCCAAGTTGTCTTAATTTTGCGTGAGAGGGAGAAAGGAACATTGCCCAGTCAACCAGAGCCTAACCCTAGGCGTTAGCCTGTTAGTTCACAAGCACAAACTAACGGATCACTGAATGTAGTACATGGTCAGACCCAACAAGGACCCTTCAACCAATGTCATGCTATTTATAACCTTAGGAGTGGTCGAGAGTACCAATAGAGTGTTCCTAAATCTTTCCCATCTATTACTCTTTTTAACTCTCCTTCTGTTGAGGACACAAGTGTGCCTCTTATTCCAGGTTTGTTTGATGAACCTAAAGCAACTAAAAATGATTTCGCTGAGGAAACCAAACATGATTCTTTGAAAAAAGAGCAAATCCCTAACAGTCCTTATATTCCCCTTGTCCGCTTTCCTAATCGCTTGGCAAACAAAAAGAAGACTGCTTCTATGGACAAGTTTTTAAAAGTCTTTAAAAAGGTAGAAGTGAACATCCTTCTTTTAGATTCCATATCCCAGATCCCCACCTATGCAATGGTCCTGAAAGATTTGTGTACTCACAAACGTATCAGGAGTGTGCCCAAAAAGGTGTTCTTGGCAGGTAACATTAGTTCCATAATTACCCAGCCTATAGCAGCCAAGTATATGGATCCTGGGAGCCCTACCAGCGCTTATCATAGGCAACACCTACATTAAGCATGCCTTACTTAACCCTGGTGCAAGTGTGAATCTTTTACCTTATCATGTATATAAACAACCAGGACTGGGAGAATTGAAAGCCACTGGAACTACTCTTCAGTTGGCCGATAAGTCTGTCAAGATTCCTAAATGGATGGTTGAGGATTTCTTACTTATGGTGGGGGAATTTATTTTCCCTGTTGATTTCATTGTGTTAGATACCAAGCCTTTCTCAACCAAGGATGAGATCCTAATAATTCTAGGAAGACCATTCCTGGCTACCAGTAATGTATTAATCAATTGCCTGAATGGTTACCTAAGGTTATCTTTTGGCAACCAAACTGTTGAGTTTAACATGTTTATGATAGACACAACCACATTTGGAAGAAGAGATCAATACGATTTTCTGAAATTTTCTGATGATTTAATTACCAACTATGATATGGATTTTGATTCAGAATTCCAAGAGTGTATGAATGAGTTGGATGATGATAGTGAAAATTTATTTTCTGAAGTCTTGAGTCTTCACATACCTATGGAGCCATTAGGACCCCTTTCCAATTCCATCCCCAAATCTTCCATTGTTGAGCCCCCTAAGATAAATCTTAAGGAGTTGCCATCTAATTTGAGGTATGCCTTCCTAGGGCCTGACCAAACTCTTCCAGTAATAATTTCTTCAGATTTGACTTCTAGCCAGGAAGAGGAATTACTCAAAGTGTTAAAAGACAATAAGGAAGCCTTAGGTTGGACCATGGCTGATATCAAGGGTATAAGCCCTTCTATTGTGTAACATCATATACAATTTATGGAGGATTCCAAACCATCCACGGAACCCCAAAGAAAAGTTATCCCAGTGATAATGGAAGCCATTAAGAAAGAGATCCTAAAGTGCCTGGATCATGGAATAATTTATCATATTTTTGATAGCCATTGGCAAAGTCCAGTTCACGTAGTGCCCAAAAATTCTGGTGTTACTGTAGTTCCCAATGCCAATAATGAACTAATTCCAACCCGTGTCCAGTTAGGGTGAAGAGTGTGTATAGACTATAGGAAACTTAATGTGACAACCTGGAAGGACCACTTCCCATTGCCATTCATTGACCAGATTTTAGAAAGGTTATCTGAACATGAATATTAATTTTTTCATAATGGATATTCCGGCTATGATAAAATCCCAATTGCTTTAGATGACCAACATAAGACCACTTTTATATGCCCGTATAGAACATTTTCTTATAGACGTATGACCTTTGGGCTTTGCAATGCCCCTACTACGTTCCAATGATGCATGATGAGCATCTTTTCTATCATGGTCGGAAAATTCTTAGAGGTATTTATGGATGACTTTTCAATTCATGAGAATTCCTATTCTGAGTGTCTTCACCATCTTTCCCTAGTTTTGAAAAGGTGCATATCTAAGGATTTGATTTTGAATTGGAAAAAATGCCATTTTATGGTAAAATCTGGTATTGTTTTAGGCCATATAGTATCCAAAGAGAAAATTAAGGTAGATAGAGCTAAAGTGGATTTAATTGATAATTTGCCACCTCCCCAATCTGTTAAGGACGTCTGGTCTTTTCTGGGCCATGCTGACTTCTACAGAAGGTTTATCAAGGACTTTAGTTGGTTAGCCTGACCTCTCACTTCACTACTTGCCAAAGATCAAACTTTTGAGTTTTCTAAAGAGTGGCTAAAATCCTTTAAGTAACTTAAGAAGGAGTTGAGCAATGCACCCATTGTTCAACCACCTGTTTGGACTAAACCTTTTGAACTGATGTGTGATACTTCAGATTTTTCCATAGGAGCGATTTCAGTCAAAGGATTAATAAGCTACCCACTATCATTTACTATGCTAGTAGGACCCTAAATGATGCACAACTCAACTATACAACCATTGAAAAAGAATTTTTAGCTGTTGTGATTGTGCTAAAAAAGTTCTGGACTTACTTAGTTGGGTCACATATGGTGGTGTACACTGATCATTCCGCTCTTAGATACCTAGTTCAGAAGAAGGATGCCAAAGCTCGTCTCATTAGGTGGGTTTTACTTTTGCAAGAGTTTCATTTGAAAATTAGGTATAAGAAAGGAGTTGAAAACTTAGTTGTAGACCATCTATCCCGGCTTCCGAATTCCTTGACTATTGATTCTCCAGTCAACGAGAACTTTCCAGATGAATAGTTACTTACAATGTCTAGTGAACAATGGTTTTCTGACATTGTCAACTTCTTAGCTTTGGGTGTGATTCCGAATCACTAGTCCACCCAAGGTAGGTATCGATTACTTTCACAAGTTAAGCATTTCTTTTGGGACTATCCCTGTCTTTTCAAAGTTCATCCTAACCAAATTATCAAACATTGTGTGCCTAATCATGAGTAGCACTCAATTTTATCTTTTTTCCATGATCATGCATATGGTGGATAGTTTGGACCTAAGAAAACTACCGCAAAGGTTCTTCAATGCGGATTTTATTGACCCACTCTTTTTAGAAATGCTTTTGATTTTTGCAAGGCTTGTCCTGCCTGCCGATCTTTCGGTCGTATCAATAAGCGTAACATAATGTCCCTTAACCCTATTTTGGTAGTTGAGATCTTTGATATGTGGGGCATCAATTTCATGGGACCATTCCCTAATTCCTTTTGGAATTTGTACATACTTTTGGCCGTTGATTATGTTTTTAAATGGATAGAGGCCATACCTTTTAAATCTAATGACCACAAAGTGGTGGTCAAGTTTCTCAAAGAAAACATCTTTTCCCGTTTTAGTACGCCACATGCTATAATCAGTGATAGGGGTACTCATTTTTGTAATTAGATTTTTGAGGGCTTAATGAAAAAGTATTGGATCACCCATGAGTTAGCTACCACTTATCACCCCTAAACTCAATTAAATCTTGGAGAAAACTATTAATCCCAACCGTAAGGATTGATCCTTTAGGCTCATTAATGCCTTATGGGCCCATCAGATTACATTCAAGACTGACCTTGGTTAGTCTCCCTACCATCTGGTGTATGGGAAAGCATGTCACTTACCAGTTGAATTGGAGCATAAGGTCTTTTGGGCCATCAAGAAGCTCAACTTTGATTTGTCTGATGCGAGAGTTCATCGTAGGCTCCAACTATATGAATTGGAGGAACTTAGGAATGATGCCTATGAAAGTTCTAGGATTTACAAGGAAAATACCAAAATCTTCCATGATAAGCACATTTTACGCAAATCTTTTGCAATTGATATAAGGTCTTATTATGCAACTCTTAGTTGCACATTTTCTTTGCTAAGCTTAGATCCTGATTGGATGGCTCGTTTATTGTCCATAATGTATATCCTCATGGGGCTATGGAGATTCTGAATCCAGGAAAAATGGTAATTTCGAAGGTTAATGGTCAGTGTTTAAAACCGTTCCTCAAGTTTCCTACTGCTGCTAGTGAAGAGGTCATGGAACTCTATGATCCTATTTACACTGATGACTAACTTTTACCCAGTTATGACCCCCCTTGCATTGTCTTTGCTTTTATATATTTCGATGTATTGAGGTTGCATGACTTAAGTGTGGGGAGGGAAACCAGTTTTTTTTTTTTTTTTTTTTTTCTTTTTTTCCCCCTTTGTTTGTGTTTGTTTTTCTTTTTTTTTTTTAAGCTCGCTAAGGATGAAGTCCTACTTTGGCTTTTGGCTAATGATCATACCATTTGGTTGCTTGATATACGAAAGTAATAATTTTGATTAAGGTACCCATCTTGAACGCATAAAAACCCTGTTGAGAAAAAAGAAACAAGTCTATGTCTTGAGATGGGACTCTCTTTTGAAAAATAAGAAACCCTTGTTTTATGGTGTTGGACCATATGTGGGTTCGTGGTACTCTTGATTTGGAGTTGAGACTTCTTTTTAGATTGGCATGAATTGATAAATACACAATTTTAAATGAAGTGTGAAAAGTAAGAGTTGATTTCCTTAGAATAAGACAGGGCATTACGCCTCAGGAAGCGTGGTGTCTTGATAAAAACTCTTAGGGAAGAAATTTCTGAAAGAACTCTGGCATCACTGTCTATATGGGCATATGCAAAAAGCAAAGCTACATAGTAACTTGGGTGTCTGGTGTTTGCTCCACCATATCATTCAGACCAACAATAGTGGAGTAGGATAGAGTTTATAAAAAAAAAAAAAAAGAAAGAAATCCACAAAGCAGGAAAGTATGTGCAAATGTCATCAATGCTTTGGTAACATGTTCGGTAAAAAATGCTCCAACGCCTTAGTCCTTAGTTCCCTATTGCTTCACAAATGGTTTTGCCTTAAGATAAGGTTGTTTTGGAAGAGACAAGGTGAGTTTCGAATTAAGATATATGTTGGTATCTAAAATTGATATGGGATAATAAAAATTCAAGTGTGGGGGTCCCTAGATAAAGTGTAAGAGGAATTATCTTTGCTCCGGATCGGTATGGTCCTTACCTCTAGCCAAGGTTGGGATTTATTTATTTATTTCTGAATTTTGGGTGTATATTCTATGCAAATACCCACGAGACACAACTCATCCGCTAGTGGTTTAGAATGGAGCTACCTTAGGTTTTACTCTCTTTTTTGTAGGTTTTGTATTTAAAAGATCTTAAGGACTATCAGGTAATGTATCTCCAATTTTATTTGTATAGAGGTCTCATTTATTTTCATGATTGTGAAGAGGATAAAATTCTGAGCAAGATGGACGTGTTTCATTAAAAGTACACATTCGTTTTGGCACCTGTACATGTGATTATTCTTTTTGGGCCAGAAAAAGAATAATGGACCAGAACTGAACCGAGATGCAGGCCAGCCCTTCTGCAGTTGTCCCAGGGGAATATTCCAAATACCAACAAGATGGAGGGACCCACATTTGGCACCACTTTCTCTCTCCTTTAGGTGTGGAACACAAGATCTCCTATTATTTTTGGAGATTTTGTTGAAGATCTCCTATTTTCCACCTACCTAAAGACAAGGGGCATGGACAGAATTTCCAATTGAATTAGAAGATTGTCCAAATCGATCAAAGTAAGAGGACAAATTTGGCCAAGAGTGGTTTTGCACTTAAGGAAAAAAAGAGAGAAAAAAATAGGAAGAAAAAAGGAAAAAAAAGGGAGAAAAATAAAAATCATTCCGATTTTATCTCCCTATCTCTCCTACCCTCCAATCAAATCTTTTTCTTTCCTTTTCTGCCCTACTTTCTCTCCTTTTTTTTTTCCTCTTTCTCCCTTCCACCTCATCAAAATCGCCCAAGGGATCCACCCTTAGGCGTCCTCCTCTTCTCTCCCCTATTCCCAATAAAAAAGGAGTCGACCAAGCCAAAGAGGGCATCCCTCTCTTCCTCTCTTATTCTCTAGTTTTAGTTGTTCTCTAGCTCTAGTTCTAGTTCTTCTTTGATTTTATCTTAAACACTTTTGTAATGGGTTTTATTTAATTAATGCAATGTCTTTTACTTTTATGGTTTATGTTATTCAAGTTGTAATAATTTTAATTCTTTAGTTCAAGGGTTAGATCTAGGTGACAACATCCAAGCTTTGAAGCGTCTTTGTTCAAGTGCAAGTTTCTCTTTGAGATTTATTTTCTCCAAGCCTAGCAATTTCAGATTTGGTTTATTCTAGATCTGGTTTTTAGGGCTGGTAGTTTCTCAAATCGATCAAGTTTTCAGTTCAAGGATTGAAGTTCAGGTAAGTAGGCTTCTACATAAGTCTTCTCACCCCCCTCTCATTCCCTCTTCTTACTACCCATTCATTCTTAATTTTGGCTTTTAATTTCAGTTTTACTTTGATGCTTTCCCTTTCCCCCAAAGTTCTTGGCTAGACTATGTGTTGGCTTTGCCCCTCTCTAGCCATGGAACCATCCTTTTACGTTGATTATTTATATTGCATCCCTTTCCCTAAAGCTAAGTAGAAAAGCCCTGTAAGAGTACTCTCTGGTCAATTAGGGAAGCTCATACTATTGATGGCGTATCCCTCGGGCTAAGTAGAGATACCTACTTGTGTGCCTCTCTCTAGCTTTATTTCCCTTTCTTTGCATT
The DNA here is from genome assembly GCF_013358625.1 of Macadamia integrifolia. Classification (NCBI taxonomy): domain Eukaryota; kingdom Viridiplantae; phylum Streptophyta; class Magnoliopsida; order Proteales; family Proteaceae; genus Macadamia; species Macadamia integrifolia. The sequence continues at coordinate 25,993,644 of NC_056563.1, read as the reverse complement.
TTTATTTATTTTATTTCAGCACTTTTCTTTTCTTTTACTTTATTGCGTTTTATTGCTTTGCTTTGAGTATTTAAATTCCTAGATGATGAATGGTTAGGTGTTTAATTGCAATTTCCCTAATTATGTTGATTAGGACATTCTTTTAGATTCATATGTTTTACGGTGGTAGTTAGAAGTAGATCACAATCATCAATCCGTACACTTTCGCATTACTAGAAGAAGCTAAAAATAAAGTGGTTACCTCCTTGTGTTTGACCCATAGCTATGATGATCCGTACGTTTGCAGTTACATTTAAATAAAAAACAAATAGTTAGGGGATATTACCTATTGCATTGACACCTCCATCACCCTTGAGCAAGATAACGGCAGTACGTGCTCTGGGTGACAAGATGTGGTCATTCTTTTCTTTGCCCTTCGGCTATGGCATAGGCCTCGGCCAAAGAGGGGCATTCTGTAGATACACAATTTTGTCACCCTCCCCCAGCTATGATGACTCATAGATTATGGACACGGCCTTCTGCTTCCAATTGACAAAGATCACAACTGACTGAAGGAACCCAATCCTGAAACACTCCATACTCACCCAGAAACCCTAAAAACCCTAGAATCCCTATGCGAAAGAAAAGAGTGGTCTAATTATGACATCAAATATATGAAGGAATCTGGTCCAAAGCCATCATACAAATGGATAGTACTCGGAATCATGATTCCAACGATATATGGTGTGTCAAAATTGGACTGTCGGATATCTTGTAATCATCCCTGGAAGACAAAATCTTCCCAGAGGCATCTGATCAGAATCTAGGGAATATTCCAACCACAGCCCCACCCCAGATTGACATGGCCCCGCACATTGATGGCCCCACACCGATGACCGGTGGCCCCGCTCTGGTGGCCGACAGCTGGTGGCCCCACTCTGGTGGCCGGCAACTGGTGGCCCCACGTAGTTCTTCATCGGCTGGCTCCGGTGACTAGATTTTTGTGGGTTTTCACCCAATTGGCTAGGAAAATCCCCTTTTTCACCCCATTGGTCCAAGGAACTTATAAATACCCCCACTCCTTGAAATTTCACACTTGAGCCACATGGTGGACACACTTGTAGGAGACACTCTATCCTTCTCTCCCTCCCCTTTGAAGTTCTTCCCAATTCCTTTGAAGTTCTTCGGAGTTCTTCAAAGATCTTCGAAGTTCTTCCTAAGACTTCCCAAGCCTCCTAAGCCCTCCTATAGCCTATCCCTATTAGAAGCCCTGCCGGAGTGCCACCTCAGCTTAAGCCCTCCTATAGCCCCTCCCTAACGGAAGCTCTGCCGGAGTGCCACCTTAGCCTAAGCCCTCCTATAGCCTATCCCTAGCGGAAGCTCTACCGAAGTGCCACCTCATCCTAAGCCCTCCTATAGCCACTCCCTAGTGGAAGCTCTACCAAAGTGCCACCTCAACCTAAGCCCAGAAGTAGCCTTCCCTATTTGAAGCTCTGCCAAAAGCCAAATCTGGAAGTAGCCCCACCCTAGTGCAAGCTTTGCCGAAGTGCCACCTCAGCCTAAGCTTGGAAGTAGCCTTCCCTAGCCGAAGCTCTGTCAAAATCCAAATTCGGAAGTAACCCCTCCCTAGCGAAAGCTCTGCCAGAGTGCCACCTCAACCTAAGCCCTAAAGTAACCTTTCCTAGCCGAAATTCTGCCTGAATATTACCATAGTCATCATCTCTCAAGAAAGGAAGTTGGAGGTCAAGGCCATCTTCCCCTGAGCTGGGAGAATCCATAAGAAAGTTTGTGCCTGCACCAATCAGGGGTCCCCCCTCTTGACCCGAAACAGGGGTAAAGCTCAGGTATAATCTCTCACCCAAGTTAGCATAATGTAGACTCTTTATTGACCTTGTTTTTGTGTACATAAGTAATCAAATTCAGTTAATGTATATATGTGTGATAACTTAGCCATGTATGCGATATAGAATAATTGTGGAAAATGTTCGTTCATCAAACATCTAGTAGGAAGACCGGTTAAACCGGGTAGATTGGGTGCCTAACACCTTCCCAGTTCTACAACTTGACACATACCCTAATCTCTAGACTAGACCAAATTCTGGGCCCTTTTCTTAGGAATTGGGCCCACCCCCGGGTCCTAGGCCCATAACCCTAGGTGGCGACTCCAAAACCCTTTTGCATGATCCCAATCCCCCGTATTAGACCATCATCAAATACCCGTCTCAATGAAGACCCCCACACTCCTACGAAATAGGCCCCCACGTATCTTCGAGCAGCGATATGATAGTGAGTGGCCCGCAGATGTACACATGATACCACCTCTCACCAAAGAAAGAGAGAAAGAGAGGAGAGAGGAGAAGGGAGAGATCCTCCTCTTTTCCGGCCGCTACCCTCACAATACCAGATGATGGACCTAATAATGGTAATAGGAAAATAATATAACAAATGGATTCATGTGCATTATATCGGTATGTAATATGCATTTCGTCATTTGTTGTGCATGCTTGCATGCATACCCCTCACTGGGCTTATGAAGCTCACCCCTCATTGATTACTATTTTTAGATGGTGGAACTAGAGCTAAGGTAGGATTGGTCTTCGGTGGTAGTTGTGAGGATCGTGTCTATGAGACACCGGGTTGTTGATGGACATCACTATTGTTACTCTGTTATTCCTTTTGATGTATATATTTATGAAATATGTAAGATGTAAATATTACAGTTGTGGGGTTGTTAACAAATGAATCTTGTATATTTGTAATATATCACTTTAGTAAATCACCAGTGATTTTTGTATGTTTTATAGTGTAGTCTAACTTAGATTATGACCTTGGTGGCATTTGTGAAATTAAGGTACTGCATCTGTGATCCTAGTGGGTTAGGTAGACTGGGTTGAGAATCTAGTGCTGCATACCTTGGCCTAAATTGAGGCAGGGTGTGACACAATGGCCCTTGGCCTTGTGCATAACCAAGGTTCTTAAGTGCTCAGCTGGCAGAATGGCAAGATAGAAAATTATACAGACATGCACCAGTGGGAGTGGCCCTATGGTCCACCTACTAATGGAGCATTTGCAACCTCATATTGCTTTTGTCTTTGCTATTGGTACCCCACCTTCTTGTGGGACATATTATAATCGTCCTACATGTCTTTAGCCTTATGGGGGTGAGGTATATCAGAATATAGTTTGGGTTTAGCAATGAGTCTACGCATATATAGGGTTGGCTATTATATTTATTGACATCATAATGTACATTATTGTTAGGAACTTAAATCACTAGTGAGGGTATAAAGATTGATATAAGTAATTTAACGTACTCGTGATTCGGGTTATAAGGTGAGAGGGTGTTGCCTTTAATTTACAGAGTGTTTATGCATTTTTTTTTTATTTTGCATAAAGCATATCAGTATGGGTGATGTATTGATTCATCCCATTCAATGGTTGCCTGATTAGTAATGCACTTCCAAGGTACGATGGACTATACCTAGTGGCGGATTGCAGCACAATGCGACATATGGTATGCGAGAGTGCTGGGGTTACTATAGGGGTTAGCCGGGGACCAAAGTGCTTTCTGGGACTAGCTGATTCCTACCTGCAACTAGCTTGTATCCTTAGGGCCCAACATACTGAGGAGGGGATACCACTTATGTTGTGTAGCACTAAAACCATACTGATAGACCTAGTAATGGAATAGGGAGTAGTGTAGCCAAATGGACTCATGAGCATCATACTAAGGAGTAGAGCATATATAGCATCATTTGTTCTGTGTGTGCTTGCTACCCCCACCCCTTACTGAGCTTGTGAAGCTCACCCCATTCTTTATGTTTTCTTTTAGATGGAGAGATTACAGAGTTGCCAGGCACCAGTGTTGATGGTTCAGGAGATGTTCCAGACTTATGGTCATTGTTCCAGATGCAAAGGTAGAGCAAGAACCTGACCACAGGTGTGACGACTGTGCCTTTGGAGGCTGGAGTTGCTGATTTTTCTTTGGGGGTTTATGTTTTGTTATGTATATATTCCGCTGCTATGTAATATACTATGATTTTAGTTATCTTGTTTCTTGTGAGAAATCAGCCTGCAACTTTGTGATCCTGGTGTGTCAAGATGACTGGATATGATAAGGTATCTAGTGCAGAAATACCTTTGGCCTAAATGAGGTGGTGTGTGACAAGAAGACCCCAGGAGATAACAATGAGCATGTTCCTTGGCGTGTCCCGGACTGCATGAGGGCTATGAGTTCCAAGTCTGGAGCTAACATAAAATAAGATGGCCTTCCAAATCTTATTGAAGGAACAGGAGTTGGAAGTTCATCTACAAAGATTTCACTCCATCTAGATATGGTTGATGGCAGCACAGAAGGAAAGCTTCCTAGAGATGTCACAGATGGAAGAGCCAGTAGGTCATATCGAGGCAAATCCATTGTCTGCTCAAAGGGAGGATAGATCTCCTGATAGGCCAATAGCTACTAAGAACCTTTCTCCAAACAAAGGCGGAGAAAGGTCAAGATAAAAAGAGATGATTAACATCTTCAATGCCATTCCAACAGAGACAACAGGAGAGGGAAACCTGAATGTGTCTGTGGATGAGGAAGGACTTCGTAAGGATGAAATTTGAAAATCCTGCCAAGCAATGAGACTGTGACAAGTGATATGACCTTTGAACATGATTCAAGGTTTCCATCGATGCCATCGAAATTTTCCACATTTCCACGGTATCTCAAGACTTCGATACCAAATACCATGTGACTTTCAAAAGTCACTGCAGTTAAAATTTGAGAATTTTCGAGTGGATCAAGGGGTTCCTTCCTTTGGGTTGAACCAGCCTTTATAAAACCTTCTTAAATGAGAAATCAAGCATTCTTATTCAAAATTTGGACCCTCTCCCCATATTTCCTCTCTGTGAAGTGGGAAACTTGGGAAAACACTCAAGATTTTTCTCTTGTGCAATAAAATCTTCATTCTAAGCTTGGTTCTTGCACATTCATAGCAAGTCTACCTTAGAAAGGGAGCTTAGGCTAAAAAAGTAAATCTCATCTTCCCCAAAAGTCATTTTTTTTATAGAATAAACTTGGACACTACTTGGAATTGATTGTTGAGTGTTGACTGTTGAGTGCAAGGTTCAAAATATCGGGTTTCGACCCTTAGGAAGACCAAAATTTTGGTAAAAATCTAGGGAGTTTCAAGGAAATTAGGGAAATTTTTCCAGTTTAGTGGAAACTTTGGTTTTGACCCCCAAAATGTGTTTTTTTTGCCTAATTTTTTGTGTACGTCCTATTTTAGACATTTCCAACCCATTCACATAATTAGTTTGATGAAAAAAAAACCTAAAGTCATTCTTGTGGTGTTGACCAAAGTTTGCAAATCTATGTTTGAGTCGTTGACTAAAACTATACTATATAAGTACCTATATAAGTTACTAAAAATGTGAAATACATTATTAAAAGTTTAAACAGTCAATAATAATGTTACATAATTATAAGTTATCTCTCAAGTCTCAGTAGTCAACAGTCAACACTCATTAGCTAATTCCAAGTAGATTGTCTAGGCGGTTTCTGTAACACTCTAGTTTTAGGACCTCAGTTAGAAATAGGAAATTGGAGAAGAGTATCATGAATGGATTTAAAGTCAGTTGTGTAGATGACTAGATGGGAGTAAGGAAAGAAAAGAAATTGTAATGTAGGGTATGAAAGGGTTGGTGAGTGCCTACAAGAGTGGAGAAGGATCCCACATAGGGTAAGGTACCTTATACACAAGGTAGGGCAGCAGGGAACCAAAAAGGGGATAATTGGCTAGAGAGGCCCTGGCAAACCGTCTAGTCGGTTAAGTAGCAGAATGCCTAGATTTGGTGATTTTCCTCTATGGGCCCCAATATTTTGTAGGGTTTTTCCACCGCTTTACTACCATGATTAGAGGTATGTTTAAGGATCCTAATGCAGGTGGTTTCATATTAAACTCTAGTTTCTATCACAAGTTATTTTAGATTGAAGGGGGGGTTAGAAAAATGTATTTTTATAAAAATGCTTTTGCCAAACAGACCCTAAGTTTTGTTTAGCTTATAAAAGAGGGCAGAGTCAGCTGTGACTCTCATATTTTGTTGCTGTGAAAAAAAAAAAAAAAGAGAAGGAGAAAGAAGAAAGAAATAAGAAGAGAAAGAAGAGAAGGAAAGGAAGAAGAAGAGGAAGGAAAAGGAAGGAAGAAGGAGGGTGCTGTCTACCTCATGGATGCAGCTCCTCTTTGCTATACCTCCAACTGATGGTGATGCTACTATTGCTACTGCTACGTACACAGATGCTACCAAGGTGTTGCTCTAGTTGGGACTTGAAATTCAGAGCTGCATGGCTGTTGGTAGAGCTGCCTACACACCTCATGGGCACAAGAGAGGTAATAAATCCTAACCCAACCCAGTGGATTGAGCTAGGGTAGGAATCAACCAAGGTTAGGGTTAACTTAATAATGAAATTGATTAAAGGAATTTGTCTATGGGAGTAAGGTATCACCTTCCACAGTGAAAGCCTCAAAGTAAGAACCCTAATTGATGCCCGAATGGTTGTAGAATTGTTCTAGGAACCCTAAATCGTAGGGCTTTTCCAAATTGAGTGAAATTAAGTGAAGTTGAAGGTGGGATTAACCTCCGCACAACTCCAATTTTTCCCAGGGACTGGTAGATCATGTAGCTGAAATACTTTGGGAAGAAATTGGGTTAAAGTGAAACCCAAGCAACCTAATACAGTGTTTAGAGACCCAAATTGAATTGAGAAATTTACCTGTTAGGTGTAGAAAATTTAATTGAAATGGGAAGGATGCAATTTTGAGACTGGAATTTCTAGAGTAACTTGGTGTAGTAGGAAACATGGCTGATGGGCTGAGAATGGCCTATTTTGCCAGGCAACCGGGCCAACCTGTCTGGGCCTGACAGAATAGGGCTATTAAAGGACTTTTACTGATAAGTGGCCCATGTCTGTGTGTATGTTCTGACTTGCTTAGGACTATTTGTACATTTTGTGGCCATGCTTTATGAGTTAATGAGGGAAGGAAAATGGTAGAAAAGATTAGAAAAGGCAAGAGGCTAAAAAAATGACCCTATTGCTCCTACCACATCATTCAAGTGTGTCCTTGCTATATGTGTAAGTGGGTAAATAGGATTTAAAGACCCATAAGACTAGCCCAGTAAGCCAAGAATGAGCCTAATGACTATGTAGGTTGAATGAATGCCCTCTAAGTTAGATAAGAAGGAATTCAGTTGCCAATAGATTTTGATACAGGAATTCAAATGGAACATAGGATGGATAATTTATAAATGACTATGCCAGTAAAATTGACTTACATATAACTTGATGATATACACCTAGTAAGGATACGCGAGATTGAGAATTGAGTGAAGAATGCCAGATTTGAGAAATTCAGGTGAGTGGGTGCTTGATTTCTTTTATCTTTTCAGTTTTGCATGCTCATATGATATGTGGTGACTGCTGTGTTATGGTTATATTTTATATAAAACTATAATTTCACATGATGCATGTTTTACCGATATGGATGTGATCGTGATTTTGTGGATGCTTAGTATGATAGCTATGTGGTGTTGGATGTGATAGTCTGGGGCACAGTGTGGCCGAGGTTCTGTCTGGTACCATGGGCTTAGAAGTCACTCTTACAGCAATGGCCACAATTGTGTGTATGGATGCTATGGAATCATATAGATGCATATGTCTAGGCTCACATCTCAATGCTATAACCCTTTGCCAATAGGGGTAAGGTATTGGCTAATCCCACTTGGTACTATGTTGTGTAGGACTACTACACCCAAATACAACTTATTGTATCTTGATAGGGCACAACATGGTATAACGTACTATACGCATAGCTGTCGGACACATGGGGACCAAGGCTCTGACCGGGACCATGTTGTCAGGGGTTAGTATTTAGGGGTTAGCCGAGGGACTGAGGCTCTGACCGGGACTTGATGGCTCCCACTTGCAATGAGCTTGTGTTCCTGAGGCCCAACGTACAGGGCAGGGAATGCCACCTACATTGCTTATAGCATTTAAACCCATAGGTCAAGACTTAGTAATTAGAACGAACATAGATAAATAAATGAATCATGTGGATTCTTGCATTTGGAGCTTGTGGCATGATAGTGTGAGATGGTGTTGTCATTCATTAATTGTATGTGTGTGCTTGCATGCTCACCCCTCACTGGGCTGTATAGCTTACCTCCGTTGATATCCTCTTTTTAGATCCTGGTGCTAGAGTTTTGGCAAGGCAAGGATAGATTGGTATGTGGATTCATTTCTGGGCACTTGCAGGGGTAGATGACATAATTTATGTTGTACAATATGTATTATGACCCTTTGTTTGTAAGATTATAATTATTTATATTACTTGTGAATGGTGTTGTAAATTTTTAATTTCAATATTAGGTATCACAGTAGTCCGGTCATCACACTTATTTATGCTTTTATGAATTTTACATACGTACTTTGATCTAATAGATGACTTGTAAGGTGGGTTTTGGTTACTATACTGCATCTGTGATCCTAGGTATAGTCAGGATTACTGGGTTGAAAATTCAGTGCCACATACCATAGCCGTATTTGGGTCAAGGTGTGACAGTTTCACTCCACGAGCTGCGTACCACTGCAGATTTTGTAATCGTTCCTTTGAATACAGCACATATGAGTCCAATGACATGTATTGGGCTCCAATTATTTTTCACTATCCATCTATTAGATGCATCATCAACATCAGCTAGGTATCCTAACCTATGGAATGGCTCAATCATAGTGATAGGATGTGGATGTGACACATTAGGTTGGAATGGATACCCAAAGATATTGTCAACAAAAGTTGACCCACGCTGAACTGCTCTCCTGTCCAAATGAAGTAGATGATCCACTATACTGTTCATACCCACTACCATATCCAAATGAACCGATGCTCACGAAGGATGGCACACAAGGTTTAGAGAAGATGGGATTTACCTTTTTAGTCTAAGCTCCCTTCCTTAGGTAGATTTTCTATGAATGTGCAAGATCCAAACTTCGAAGAAAGATTTGATGGCACAATGGCAAAATCTTGAGCATTTTCCTAAGTTTTCCACTTCATGGAGAAAAAATATGGGGAGATGATCGAAATTTTGAAATAAGAAGGCTTGGTTTCCCTTTTAAGAAGGTCTTATAAAAGCTGACCCATTGGTTGAAACCAGTGACTTTTAAATGTCACATGGTATTTGGTATTAGAGTCTTGGGGTACCTTGGAAATGTGGGAAATTTTGACGGTATTGGTGGAAACCTTAAACCATTATGTAATATTATTAATTTTTTTTTAGATCCTTTACATGACATTTTGTTTTTTTAAACTTTTAATCATGTATTTCATATTTTTAGTTAGTAGCTTATATATGTACTTATGCAGCATAGTTTCAGTCAACGATTCAATGTACATTAACAAACTTTGGTCAATGCCACAAGTATGACTTTAGGTGTTTTTTCCATGAAACTAATTATGTGAATGGATTAGAAATATCTAAAATATGACGTACACAAAAAAGGAAAAAAACACATTTTGGGGATTTAAACCAATGTTTCCACTAAACTGGAAAAATTTTCCTGGTAAATTTTGGTCTCCCCAATGGTCAAAACCAGGTCGAAACCCAATATTTTGAACCTTGTGCATGGTTCAAGGTTTCCACCGATACCATCATAATTTTTCATATTTCCATAGTATCCTAGGACTTCGATACCAAATACCATACGACTTTTAAAAGTCATTGGTTTCGACCAGTATTGATCGAAATTCCCACATTTTGACTTTTCCTCGAAATGTGGACCTCTCCCCCTATTTCTTCTCGATGAAGTGGGAAACTTAGGAAAACACTTAAGAGTTTGCCTTTGTACTATCAGATCTGCATTCAAAGCTTGGATCTTGCACATTCATAGCAAATCTACCCAAGGAAGGGAGCTTGGTCCAAAAAGGTAAATCCCATCTTCCCAAACCTTGTGTGCCATCCTTCAGGAGCACTGGTTCATTAGGATATGGTGGTGGGTATGGTCAGTATGATGGATCTTCTACTTCATTTGAATAGAAGGGTAGTTCAGGGGTGGGTCATCTTCTATTGACAATATCTTTGGGTATCCGTCCCAGCCTTATGTGCCACATCCACATCCTATCACTATGATTGAGCCATTCCCTATGCTGGGATGCCTAGCTGATGTTGATAACACATCTTATAGATGGGTAGTGACGGACTATCAAAATAATTGGGTCTGAAACATGTCATGGGACTCATATGTGGTGCATTTAGAGGAGCGACTATGATATCTACAGTGGTACGCAGCTCCTGTACTGGAACCACCTAGACAATCTACTTAAAATTAAGTGTTAAGTGTTGACTGTTGACCATTGAGACTTGAGAGATAACTCACAATTATGTAATAATATTATTTATTTTGGATCCTTTACATTATGTTTTGTTAGTTTTAAACTTTTAATAATGTATTTTACTTTTTTAGTTAGTAATCTCCCTTTGCAACCTCCTGCACAAGTTCATCGCAAAGATCCTCGCTAATTGCCTCAAGAAAGCGGTGGACTCCCTTGTTAGTGATAACCAGTCTACCTTCATTCCTAGAAGAAGTATTGGGGATAGCATCCTTCTTTGTCACAAGATTGCTAGAGGATTTGACAACAAAACCATCCCCCTGCTGCCCTTATGAATATTGATATTCACAAGGCTTTTGATAGCCTAAGATAGGATTTCATAATTTCAGTTCTCAGGAAGATGGGCTTCTTGCCCACCACCTTCTCTAACTACATCTATCACTGCATTGCCTCCCACCCCCCGTTCTTGGTTTTGGTTAATGGTAGTCCAACCGACTTCTTCTTCTCATCTACTGGGTTAAGATAAGGTTGTCCTCTTTCCCCTTATATTTTCTATCTAGCAATAGAAGTCCTCTCTAGAAGCTTGCAATCTACATCGGACCAGAATCTTATCGTTCCCATCCCAAAGTGCAAGGCCATCACCTTGCTTTTGCTGATGATTTGATGATCTTCTCCAAAGCAGACAATCACTCCTTAGACTCCATCGTGTACTTCCTGGATCAATTTGCTATGTTGTCTGTGTTGGTGTACGATGTCTTGTATTTCGTCATAGTTTAATCGAGGGAGTACAGGTGCAGAGGCCTCGATAGGCAGGACGGCCATGGGGGCAGGAGGCCACCCTGCATGCCCCGCTCAAATTTTTTTATTTGAGGGCAGTTTTGTACTTTTTGGATTAGGGTTTTTTGCTATATATTTGTAGCGAGGTTTTCTTTCTCTGTAATGCAAGCAATACTGAGAGGAGTGAGGACGAGCATTGTAACCCTATTCTCCATTGATAGTGAAGCAAGATCTCATCTCACTAAGGATGTAGGCAATCTTGCCCAACCTCATAAATCTATATACATTGTTTGTTCTTGTTTTTCCAGTAACTTCGGCATCATTTTAAGGTTGCGTTTCTACAAATTGTTATTAGAGCTCTAGGTTTCTGTTTTTTAGGCTTTACTATTAGATGGCAGGGAAGGGATCGAATGTCAAGTATGATATCAAGCTTTCACACCCCGTTCACATAGAATCAGACCAGTGACTGGGTTCCTTCAGGTAACCTAAAACCACCAGGATTATCTGATACAGTATCCACCGCACAACAAGCCACAAGTAATCATGGGATATAATATTATAGTTTAGCTGAAGTCTTGTCATAAATGATTACTTGTAATTTCCGATATACTCTTGATATCCAAATTGTTATACATAAAGTATTTACATGTGGGCCCGTAGACATGATATTTACACAAGAAATAACAATCTAACTATCGAGAGTATAAAAGGGGAATATACCAAAAGAATAAAAAAGAGTACAACAAATAGAATCTGTCACTGTTACCCTGCAACACAACCCTTACACGGGAAGCCGTCACCGTGCTCGAATTCTTTGGGGACCCACCAATCCCCCACTGGGGTTTCTTCAGTGAGACCCAACACGGTCCTCTATTGAATAACTTGCAAGATCATCTAAAAAGGTGTGTACACAAGGGATGAGCTCACTAGCTCATTAAATGGAAAGAAAGACGAACATAAGCAATTGCAATTTAAATGATACTATATGCATGAGATTCATTTCAATCCTATTTCACCTAAGCAATCATTACTAGGTTATAGGTAACGTGCTACTCACAACCACAGTGCGCGTATGCCCCAGGTACGAGATGCTTTCTCTATTCTACGATACGCCCATAGGATTGTTGTAGAAGGCCAATCGTGAGCCCTCGAAAAATTAAATTATGGCAGAACCATGGTAGAAATGTAAATTGTGGCTAAACCATAGAAAAAAAGTAAATCGTGGCCGAACCATAGAAAAAATTAAAAGCAGTACGATTGGCCCTCTTACTATCACCAAGATTTCCAACTGTCCTAATGATCAGCCAGGCATACTTCTAACCATCACAGAGGTCTGCGACTGACGCTTCCCCCCAGTGATAACCCAACACATAAACCCCTATTGGGAAGGGTCATAGCACGTCGGAATATGATATCCTAACCACATGCTCCTATATGAGATAGTACAACTGTATAGTACTTCTATATCCCATTCCATAGTGTACCAATGTATTTGTTTCCAAGTCGACTATGGCATCTATTTTAGAAATCCCACACATGTTCGGCAAATCATCACCATACCACAACATATGATAAATCCATTCTCATGATTCCAAGCAAGTAACAAGCATAAAATTTAAGATACAACATGTTCAGTTCTAAATGCATCACTCATACATCAAGCATATGCATGGGAATGAAAATTGGAATGTCAATATAGTCTATGGATGCATAGGATGTCAAAAACACTCCAAAAAATAAGATCGAAGTCCTCTCCCCACTTACCTATTCTTGTAGGAGAATCTGCACTCGCGGTACGGGTAAGATCCAGAGTGAAGACGAGTGTCTCAAAACCTAAAACTGATAAAGAGTTTAGAATGCGTCCAATTTGGGACCATAAATGATGTAGGATATGATTATGACGCGTATAATAGCGTGAAGAAGGTTGTCAGTGAGTTTGAGCTCAAGCAGAGCTCATTTAGGCTACAGGTGGGTAAGAGAACCCACTTGTGCAAACTGCTTAGACTGGCGGGTCATACTGGTAGGTCTGGCACCCGCCAGTAGAACCAGAAGCATTAGTGAGACTGGTAGGTCACATCGGCAGGTCAGGCACCTATCGGTCTTACTCGTCAGTTGACCCAGAGATGGCCGATGGGTCACACTGGTAGCTGTGGCACCCGCCGATCCTACCCGTCGGTTGGGCAAGAATCCCAGGTAAGACAGGGGGTCACACTAGTAGGTGTGACCACCCACCGGTGCTACCCGTTGGTATTCTGCGGTTTTGTTGTTTTCACTCTTTTCTTTATTCCACCTCTTAGAAACCCAATAGGGTGGTTCTCACTTCATTTTCCACACATTCTAAGCCTCATCTACTTGATTATTCCATGGATCTAAGCCATTATCAAGATTTGGGGAAAGAAATCGTACCTTAGCTTGAAAACCCCTAAATCTTGGGATCCTCTCCCAAACTCAAATGCCACTTCAATATCGCCCAAATCTTTGTTTCCCTTCTTAAATCCTTCAAGAAAATCACACAAAGGTTCCATTGTTACTTTGATTTGACCATACACATGAGGGTCGCATCACAATCCATCGGGTTAGGGCGTTACTTACCTCAAAATATAGATCCTAAGACATCGGTGACTATTCCAGCAATGAAAAGGTATAATGTGGTTTCGAAATCCAAGGGGAAATCCTTCTTCCTACTCTTCTTCTTCTTCTTCCTCTTTTCTTCCTCCTTTTTACTCCCCTCACCAGCCTTTTCTAAAAATCATAAATGGGAGAGAGAGAAAGGTATAAGTGCTATTTATACCATGGCCAATAAATATCTTCTAAGGTCTGTTTGGTTTTGCCCATTTATGGACCAAAACACATTAAATCGTGTTTCCGGGTGAAGTAGCCGACATCATCAGGCATACGAGACCTCATTACGACGAGGAGGTCGAAATACACATGCTCACCCAAGCTGGGTATGCTGGGGTCCACGTTACCCATACAGGTGGGTCACACTGGTGGGTCTCGCACCTACCAGTGACACCCACCAGTTAGCCAAACAAGCCAACCTTGCTGTATTTTGGAGGAAAACATAATCTTAACATGTATCTTACTCTCACCACATGTTGTGGACTAAGTACTTATCATTCAAATATGATAACGTACCTTTCGTATTCGTACATGACCTTGTGGTATGTGCAAGGGCATGGCTTAGGTGTGCGAGTCACTTCAGGTACTGGCTCAATCTTATCTAGCCACCCTGCATTTGACATCACCCTTACCGTCATGTTCCATAAGGCACCAGCATCAACCCATTCCGGTTTGGACCCTGCAAGACCAAATCAAACCGACCGGTTAATAAACTGGGTTTAAAGAGTAGGGCTTTACATCTACCCCCTCTTTAAAAATTTCATCCTCGAAATTGAAATTACCTGGTTGTCCAAATAGATGAGGATATCTAGCCTCGATGTCATCTTCTTTCTCCCAAGATGCTTCCTTAAGTGAATGGTAGGCCCATTGTACCTCTACAAAAGTAATGGATCAGTTGCGAAGACTCTTTATCTTCCAGTCCAGGATTTCAGTAGGCTGCTCCCCATAAGTCATATTAGCCTCTAAATACTCTGGTTCCACAATTAGCATATGTGATGGATTATGTACATGCCGCTTCAACATTGAAGTACATTGTGTACGTTGCTGAATGATGGTAGAAGGGCCAGCATATATGCTACTGAGCCAACCCGTTTTAGGATCTCAAATGGGCCAACATATCTTGGACTCAACTTGCCCTCCCTGTGGAACCTGTGCAAGCCCTTGGTAGGAGAGATTTTTAGAAATACCTTCTCCCCCTCTTGGAATTCCATGTCTTTCCTATGGTTGTCCGTATAGCTCTTTTGACGAGATTGGGCCGCCTTGATTTTCTCGCGGATGACATCATTCTTATTACAAGTCATCTGCATCATTTTCAGCCCAAGCATTCACTATTCTCCTACATCATCCCAATATAATGGAGTTCTACACCTTCTACCATACAATGCCTCATATAAAGCCATTCCAATCGTGGCTTGATAACTATTATTATAAGCAAACTCCATAAGAGGTATGTTTTCTTCCCAACTACCACTCATTTCCATTGCACACGCTTTGAGCATATCTTCCAGTATTTTTATGGTCCATTCAAATTGCCCATCAGTCTGTAGATGGAATGCAATGCTTAGGTTCACCTGTGTCCCCATGGCATGCTGGATGCTCTTCCAGAATTTAGATGTGAACCTTGGGTCTCGGTCCAACACAATACTCACTGGTACTCCATGTAAGCAAACAATATTCTCCATGTAAAGTTGTGCTAGCTTGTCTATGGAGTAGGTAGTCTTGATTGGAATGAAATGGGCAGTTTTAATAAGCCTGTCAACTATCACCGAAATTGCATCCATTCCCTTGGGTGAACGGGGTAGCCTAGTGACAAAATCCATAGTAATCATATCCCATTTCCACTTCGGTATTGGGAGTGGCTGAAGAGTGCCATGTGGTCAATGTTGTTCTGCCTTGACCTTTTGACACATGAGACACTAAGCAACATATAGGGCTACTGTAATCTTCATCCCTAGCCACCAATAACTTTGCTTAAGATTTTTGTATATTTTGGTGCTTCCAGGGTGAAGCGTGTACTCAGAACTATGTGCTTCCTTAATTATCTTATCTTGTATCCCCATGTCATTAGGTAACACAACTTGCCCTGAAACAATAGTGCTCCATCACTGAATATTGTGAAGTTAGGATCATCCATCCTCTGCTCTTAGATTTTAACTATGATTTTTTGAAATTCAAGATCCATGGGTTGTTTCATGATTATTTCATACCTGATGGATGGTTGTACTTGTAGGGCCGCTAGAGATATGGTTAACTGCTTGAAATTTTCTCACTGTTGATCAAGCTCTAAGGTCGATCCTTCATTCAAAATGATTTCATCCATCAATATGGCTTCTTGCTTAAGTTGTGGGCTGGTGGCCAGATAAGCAAGTGATACAGTCTGAGCTTTCTGACTCAATCCATCTACCACCACATTGGCCTTACCTAGATGGTACTATATGTCACAGTCATAATCCTTTATGAGTTCCAGCCTCTCCTCTGTGTCATGTTTAGATCCCTTTAGGTGAAAAAGTACTTGAGACTTTTGTGATCACTGAATATCTCGCACTTTTCCCCATACAAGTAATGGCGCTAGATCTTCAAGGAAAAGATAATTGCTGCCAGCTCCAAATAATGAGTGGGGTAGTTCTTCTCATACTCTTTCAATTGTCTAGATGCACAAGCCACTGCCTTGCCATGTTGTATAAGAACGCAACCTAGTCCAACTCTGGAGGCATCCGTGTAGACTATCATACCACCGGTGCCTTCAGGAATTGTTAACACTAGGGCAGACACCAATCGTCTCTTTAGCTCCTGAAAACTACTTTCACACTCCTTTGAAGATTCAAAATTCACACATTTTCTGGTCAAATTTATCATTGGAGCCGCGATTCGGGAAAAATTCTCAATGAACCGCTGGTAGTAACCTGTTAACCGTGATACATGCGATGGATCGTGAACGTATCGCTTCAGCATGGATACATGAAATACATTATGAACATTTTCGAGTGAAGGTGGAAGAGCAAGCATGTAGGCTACTGAGCCAACCCGAGTCAAAATCTCAAATGGGCCAATGTATCTCGGGCTCAACTTACCCTTTCTATGGAACCTATGCAATCCTTTAGTAGGAGAAATCTTGAGAAACACCTTTTCTCCTACTTGAAACTCAATGTCTTTCCTACGGTTGTCTGCATAGCTCTTTTGACATGACTGAGCTGCCTTAATTCTTTCTCGAATAACATCGACCTTGTCACATGTCATCTGTATCATTTTGGGTCCTAACATTCGGCGTTCTCCTACCTCATTCCAATATAGAGGAGTTCTACATTTCCTACCATATAATGCCTCATAGGGAGCCATCCTAATTGTAGCTTGGTAATTGTTGTTATAGGCAAACTCCATAAGGGGTATATATTCTTCCTAACTACCACACATTTTCATTGCACATGCCCTGAGCATGTCTTCTAATATCTGTATGGTTCGCTCTGACTGACCATCAATTTGTGGGTGGAAAGCAGTATTCAAATTCAATTGTGATCCCAAAGCACGCTAGAAGTTTTTCCAAAATCTGGAAGTGAACCTTGGGTCCCTATCTGACACAATGTTCACTGGCACTCCATGCAAGTGCACTATGTTATCCATATAAAGTTGTGCTAACTTGGCCATAGAGAACTTGGTTTTGATGGGAATGAAATGAGCAGTCTTAGTAAGCCGATTAACTATCACCCATATTGCATCCATCCCCTTAGGTGTGCATGGTAGTCCAGTGACAAAGTCCATCGTAATTCTATCCCACTTCCAGTCTGGTATTGGGAGTGGCTGAAGAGTACCATAAGGTCGATGCCTCTCAACTTTTACTTTTTGGGATGTAAGACAAGTCGCCACATATAGGGCTATTGTGATTCTCATGCTTGGCCACCAGTAGTTTTGTTTAAGGTCCTTATACATCTTTGTACTTCCTGGGTCGAGTGAGTACTCGAAACTATGTGCTTCCTGCACTATCTTGTCTTGTATCTCCAAATCATCGGGCACACACAACCTACCTCGAAACAATAATGCCCTGTCGCTGGCTAAAACGAAATTAGGGCCGTTCAATGTTTGCTCTTGAATCTTAATTATGATCCATTGCAACTCAGGATCCAAGGGTTGTTTCATTATCACCTCTTGCCTAATAGACGGATGCACCTATAGAGCTGCCAGGGATACAGTCAACCATTTAAGGTTTTCCAGTTGATGTTCAAGCTCTAAGGTTGCTCCTTCATATAAGAGGGTTCATCCATTAGCATCACCTCTTATACGAGTGGTGGGCTGACTGCTAAGTATGAGAGTGACACAGTCTGTGCCTTTCGACTCAACGCATCTGCCACTACATTAGCCTTGCCAGGATGATACCGAATGTTGCAGTCATAATCCTTCATGAGCTCAAGCCATCTCCTCTGCCTCATGTTCAAATCTCTTTGGGTGAAAAATTACTTAAGGCTTTTGTGATCATTGTATATCTCGCACTTCTCCCCATACAAATAATATTGCCAAATCTTTAGGGCAAAAATGACTGCGGCTAGTTCCAAGTCATGAGTGGGGTAGCTCTTATCATATTCCTTTAGTTGTCGGGATGCATATGCTATCACCTTACTGCGTTGCATGAGAATACAACCCAAGCCGACCTTAGACGCGTTAGTGTAGACTGTCATTCCACCTGTGCCTCCAGGGATGGTCAACACAGGGGCCGACAACAACCTTTTCTTCAATTCCTGAAAACTCTTCTCACATTCCTCTACCCATTCAAATTTCACACCCTTTTTTGTTAACTTAGTCATTGGTGCTGAGATCCGAGCAAAATTCTCAATGAAGCGCCGATAGTATCCAGTTAAACCCAAGAAACTTCTAATTTCACTAATGTTCTTAGGGCTTTCCCACTCTACTATTGCTTTCACATTATCAGTATCCACCTCGATTCCGTCCTTAGACACTACGTGTCCCAGGAATCCAACTTGCTTAAGCCAAAATTTACACTTACTGTATTTGGCAAACAATTGTTGTTCTCTCAGCCTCTGTAACACCATCCTCAGGTGTTGAGTGTGCTCCTCTTCTGTCTTAGAGTAGATCAAGATGTCATCAATAAAAATAATTACCCATTTATCAAAGACATCGTGAAATACTCGATTCATTAAATCTATGAATGTTGTCGGTGCATTGGTTAACCCAAAAGATAACACTAGGAACTCATAGTGACCATATCGAGTCCTGAAAGCTGTCTTGGGTATGTCGTCGCTCTTTATCTTGAGCTAATAATAGCCTGATCTAAGGTCTATCTTTGAAAATACCTTTGCACCTTGTAGTTGGTCAAACAAATCATCAATGCGTGGCAATAGATACCGGTTCTTAATGGTTAGCTTATTCAATTCTTGGTAATCGATGCACATACGCAAGCTGCCATCCTTCTTCTTGACAAACAATACTGGGGCACCCCAAGGTGAAACACTTGGGCGAATAAACCCCTTCTCCAATAATTCTTGCAACTGCGTCTATAACTCCTTCAATTCAGCTGGTGCCATCCTGTATGGAGCTTTAGACACTGGTGCTGCTCCAGGAATCAAATCTATGGCAAATTCCAACTCTCTATCAGGCGGTAGATGCATCAGATCATCTGGAAAGACGTCGGGAAATTCTTTAACCACTGCTACCTCTTCTAGAGGTGTAACCTTTGCATCAACATCAAGTACCGATGCTAAATAACCCTGACATCCACTTTCCAACAACTTTACCGCTTGAAGAGCGGAGATGAGGACCTTTCTAGCCCATTTCATTTTATCTGCTTGGTATACCAATTCTTTTCCTTCATCATCTGTCACCCTAATTAATTTTTCAGCACACATCACATTAGCTCGATGGGCCGACAACCAATCCATGCCCAGTATAACGTCAAAATTCTGCATGTTGAATTTAATGAGTTGTGCATCCAATTTCTTTCCACTGATTTCCATTGGGCACAACCCATACACCTCCTTCAATTGTGTGACTTTACCGGTAGGCACCGTACTAGTGATTAGGCAAAAAGATGTAAAGCCCGAACCACCGGCTGGTCGAGGATGGTAGCTAGATGGCCTGTAAGGCTGTTTATATGTAGGCCCAGAACTATACGACCCATGGTATACCTTGGATGAGTTGCCCATGTCCAAAAATGGATTAGTCCTCTTCCACAATCCAGGTGTGAGGGACTATTCTCCCTTCTGCTTGTCTTCCATGGTTTTAGCCTTTTGCACAATCTGGCCATAATCTGTCAAATCTAAGACCTCGAGCACTAACCCAATAGATGCCTTTAATCCCTTCAGAAATCTTGTAGCCTTTTCTTCAGCTGACCTCATGTGCCTAGGGGTAAAATGGAACAAGCTTTCAAACTACTGCTGATACTCGAGGATAGTCTTGTTCCCTTGAGTCAAGACCATGAATTCCGTCTCTTTACGGTCTCTGAAGCTACGAGGGTAATGGTTTGCCAAAAACAACTCCTTGAACTGCTCCCATGTGGGTTCCGGATGTGCGGCCAACAATATAGGCTTAGAGGCATGCCACCAAGAGTTGGCTTTATTCTTGAGTTATTGCCCCGCACAAATAAGCTTATGTGCCTCAGTGCACTCAATTACCTCAAATATCTTTTCCAGCTCTTGGATCCACTAGTCCGGCTCTAGAGGATCACTCCCCACCTTAGAGAATATAGGTGGCAAATTCCTCTTGAAAGATTCCACTACCCTTGTCGTATTATTCATCGACGGTTAATTGGGTGCATATGCCGGATAGTAAGGGTACGGAGGGGGCACCATATATGGAGTAGTGCTAAGTGGCTGAATTGGAGGTGTACCTCCAGCTTGTGGTCCCATACCAGACCCTATAGGTGGGTCTTGTGGAGTAATTATCTGGGGATGTTGACCGGGTTGAGGAAGGTCTAACTGTTGCTGTATAGCAGCTATAAATGTCTGCTGCTACTAGAGCATTTGTTGTTGGAAGGCTTGTTGTGACTGGTAGATTATGGTTGCAACATCACCCGGAGTGATGACCGGTGGAGGATCCGGAAGTGTAGTCACAGGTGGGTCCCTTTGTGCCACACCCTGATCAAAGGTTTCTTGAGGTTGTGGGAGTGGGGTTTGCCCCACAGAGTGGGACCTTCTAGGATTTGGTGGTCGACCGATCGGACGAGGATCACGTGAGGTACCTCGTGCATTGCTACTGGATCTAGTACGTACCATCGTGTCCTTGCACCTGGAACATACCATACACAAAACATTGGTTAAGTACCTTAGAATTTACATCGGCACATAATCATATGCCAACACACGGGGTATTGTAGTGTATGATGTCTTGCATCTAGCCATAGCTTAACCCGGATAGTATTGTGCTAGTGCTTCGACAAGTAGGATGATGGTCCCACTTTACCCCATTTTTTTTTGTAATATTATCATTATTATACATCAATATCATATATATATATATAATAATCTCCCCCTTATTTTTTTTTCTCCCAACCGGCGGGCACCCCGACGGACGGCTCGGGTCGGGCCCGCCGGTCCAACCCGAGGCGAAAAAACGCAAAGGGGCTTTTAAGCCCCTTTTTCCTCCTCTTTCTCCCATTCCTTCTCTTGGCTTACTCAGGGCAATTTTTAGAGGTTTCTTGGCCCGTCCACTCACGATTTCACTCAACGATTCCAAGGATTTTGGAAGATCCAAGCTCCTTTCACTCTCAAGTAAGTCTCTTCTCCATTTCTCTTCTTGGAACATATATTTTGGAGGTTGAATCCATTTATACTCCCCAAAACTTGATCTTTTTCATATTTCTTTCCATGGAACAATCATTCCATAATAATATGATGCTTCCTTTGTGATTCATTCATAGTTTTGGGCTTTACTACCCAATCTATGAGAGAAAATCCCAAACCATGCCCTAATTTCTCCAATTTGGGGTTTTCTTCTATCTCTACCCTTTTCTCCCCAACTAACAACTCAAATGAGATTTCTTATCCTTGATTTGCACTTACAATGTTGGAAAGATCATGGAAACTTGTATATGCTTGCAATTCCATCTCTTTCCCATGAAAATCCATCTCTTTTGTGTTGGGTTTCTTGAAAAAAAAAAAATTCTGGGTTTCTATGATTCTCTTCACTTCATTCTATACTTGTGAACAAATTTGAATCACTTACCATTAATTGTTGGTGTAATGATCTTTGTCTTACACTTTGAATCCATACTTGTGAACAACTTTGAATCTCTCTCATTCCTTGCACCTCAATGTCCTAATAGAAAATTTCTTTGCATATTCTTAAATGTATAATGATAGGCATTACTATCATTGACATGTAAGCTTCAAGTTCTACACTATTATGGGAATTTTTTTTTCATTCTCTTGGATTGAACTTGCACATTGAATTTGGGGTTTTCCATCCTTTGACACCAATTACCCCATTTGAGAAAATTCTTATGAGGCTTTCCATCACTTCTCACTGCCATGCTTTATACTCCTTTGTTTCTTTTCTATTTTGCAACATGCTAGTAGATGTCATGTTTTGGGGATTTCCTCCCATTCATTTCTCCATGGCTTAACCACCCCTCTTTTTATAATGATCCCCATTATGTATTTAGGTGCATTTACATGTGCTTGCTCACCCACCTATTTACTTCCTTTGTTGTGCAACATCTTTACTTATCATTATTTCTTCTCTTTTCTTACTAGGATGTCTTCTCACAAGGGCAAGGAACCTGCATCCTCTTCCAATTGACGTAGGACCACAACTTCAAAATGGAAAAGTGTAGGGACTAGTTCCTCAGCCCTTTGCACAAGGCAACAAGGACATGCCCCTATAGATCCTCTAGACTATGATGAGGGACTCTTCCGGAGTTTGAGGGTGAAAACTAATTGGCAGACCTTTCTAAAGAGGTATGTGATGATGGAGAAAACCATGGTAACTTATGATTTCAACAAGATTCAACTGCAAGAGAGGTTTACTGCACTGGGTTGGCAGTCCATCCTTAGCATTGACCGCCCATGCTATGAACACCTGGTTCAAAGATTCCACTGTAATTTGGAGGTCTCTTACCAATATGGGGAGTACTCAATCACCAGCATGGTGAAGGGAGTGAACATTCATTTGACTATGGACACTCTTGCTAGTATTCTAGATATTTCATCAGTTGGGCATCAATTCTACAGTCCCCTAAGGAGTAAGCCCGTGGGCCCATCCTTAAGTTCGGAGACATAGGACCACATTTACGAGACCATTTGTGGCACCAAGGTGCGTCCAGATTCTGAGATGACATTTCACCTGGAGGCTCGTGTATTTGCTCGCTTGGTTCAGTTTAATTTACTCCCTAGAGGAGGTCACCGGAACCAAGTAGGATTTATGGCAGCCTACGTAGCCTTCTGCATCTACAAGGCCTTGGAGGGAGGTGCTGAGCATTGATGCTTACCCTACGTTATACTTAATACTAAGGAGCATCATACCACACATCCTGAGGACGGAGGTTTCCCATATGGTAGGACCCTCACCAGGGTTTTTGAGTTCTTTGGGGTGGATTTGAGTGGTGAGGAGGGAAAGACTCTAGTGGACAAATTTAACAGGGGAAACCTACGCAGGATGGGCCTCCAAGCTCTTATGGATGTACCTTAGAGAGCAGGAGCTCAAGGAGGCAGGGACAGGGGGAATGTCCATAGGGAGGATGTCCCCATGGAGGATGAAGAAATTAGTGAGGAGGATGAGGATTATGTTCCTCAATTCGAGGAGGAGGACTTTCTGGATGAGGATATCCTCGAGGAGGAGCCTCTTGATTCGAGAGATGCTGATTCTGACTTTGCGAGGGCTGTAGGCCCACAGCATAGAGCCCCACCACCTAAGAGTGGTGCATTGACTTTGAGAGTATGATGACTAGTATGAGGGCCTTAAAAGATGGGCAAGATCAGCTTCTGAGAAGACTAGATGAGAGTGCTACTAGAGAGGAAAATATCTTAGAAAGGCAAAGTACATTAGAGAATTCTTTCCTAAGATTCAGCGAGGATTTGGATACAACGGCCAATGCTATTTCAACGGATTTTCCCGACTCCAGAGGGATGTACAACTAGTGAATTCAAGGTTTGATTACTACGACCGTCGGCTCAATGTTAGATCGAGGCCTAGGAAGGGTGGAGTAGTAGAGCTAGATGATGACGAGGGTCTCTGAGGACTTAGTTTGCCTATCTTAATCAGTTTTTTACTTGTCTCTATGTTGTTTGTGTGTTTATGGTGGACTATATTTTTTTTTTTACTTTTCTCTGTAATTGGACTTGCTAGTATGGTGTTATGATGTTGTTGGTGACTTTTAGCTAGTTTGGTATGCTTGTTAAACTTATTGTGATTTGGTTGTAACAACGTTAATTAGCCTTTATCGATTATGCCTATTTGTATATATATGTTGTTTATCAGGTGCTTATGTTCGAAAAATTTGGGAAATCTTGTTTTAGCGTTGTTATGCTGCTGAAATTTTGTTAAATCCGTACTCGATGGGTTATGAAATCAAATAACTAGCCTTTTATTTATCCCAAGCAAGCTTTCTCTAATGCATGCCATGATTTGCAATAATTAAATGCATACAAAGTTTTTTTTTTTGGCTTTTAATTCTTTGAAGTTTTTTTTTACATTTACCCCAATCCCATTTCCTATTACAGATTCTATGGGGTCTAAATGGTATGCTAGGAGTGGATAGAGCATCACGCTCTGATACCACCGTTGTCACAACCCGTTCACACAGAACCGGACTGGTGACCGAGTTAATTCCGGTTAACCCAAACCTGCCAGGATCATCTGATATAGTACCCACCACAGCATACCCACATCTAAGATAAACATTCAAAAGTTCAGCGGAAGACTTAATTTACCTGTAATTATCCCCAATATACTTGATACCCAAATTGTAATATATAACTTAGTACATGTGGGCCCGCAGGCATGATATTTACACAAAAAGAATAACAATTTACGCATCAAGTACACAAAAAAGGAGGTCATCAAAAAAATCAAAAAGTAAAATCATGTACGGCGTCATTACTGCGGTCCTGCAGCACAGCCCTCGCATATGCAATCCCCACCGTGCTCATACTCCTCGGGGACCCACCAATCCTCATCGAAAAACTCAACTGTGGGGCCCGAGCCCAGATCTTCAGGCGGGTGACCTGGAAAATCATCTAAAAGAGGTGCGCACGTGGGATGAGATCACTAGCTCAGTAAGTGAAAAGAAGGACCACACAACAATCACATCCATATGCACTATATGCTATGCAATTCATTTTAAATCTTATCCACCTAAACAACATTACTAAGTCTTTGGTTTTGTAGTACTACAACCACAGTGCACATATGCTATGGGGTACGAGCCACGAACTCCATCCTGCGATACGCCCATAGGGTTATGGGAGAAGGCCCACTGTGAGTACTCAGAAAAGTAAAGCATGTTGACCACCGGCTCTCAACATAAAAGTAAATGACAGAAAGTAAAGGTGCTGACTCCAGCAATTTAAAAGCAGTACGATTGGCCCTCTTGAATATACCACTGAGGTTGCTGACTGTCCTAATGACCAACCGGGCGTATGTCTAACCGCCACAGTGACCTGACAACCGCGACCACTGCTTCCCCCCAAGTGACAACCCAACACCTCAACCCCTGTTGGGAAGGGTCGTAGCATGGGAAAATGATAATCCTAAACCGCATGCTCCTATATGACATAGTACGATTGTATAGTACCACCGCGTCCCATTCCACAGGCCAACAATGCATTCGTTTTCAGGCTGACTATGGTGTTTAGTCTAGTAATACATCATGCACAGTAATCCAACCATTCATCACATGATCACATCAATCATTTAGTATTGAGAATGTAAAACACAACACTCAGATCATAATCATATGAGGATGACTAATCTACTCATAATTTACATGATGACATGGCTAGTATAGATACAATTGAATGATGCAAAACAAGCCTTAAAATAAAGTCAAACGTCCTCTCCCCACTTACTTGTTGTGTACAAAGACTCACGCCCGGTACGGGTGAGATTCGGCGTGAGAAACGTAAGTTTCTAGAGAACCTATCATAAGTGAATGAGGTTAGTATTTCACCACCTTGGGGTCAAAACTAACAAGATTTGATGGTTAAATCATATTCAAAATCATAAAAGAAGATTTCCCATCCATTTTGGGTCCATTCGGACACAAAAATCACGTTGGGGGGCCCATGGGTGGGCCAGATAGCCCACCTATCTTCGCCCACCTATCTTCTCAGGTGGGCAGGCTGACCCGCCGGTCTTCTCAGGCGGGCTGGTCGGCTGGCCGGTTCTCACCCACCAGTGGAAACCGAGGGTTTGCCCTCTCAGGTGGGTGCCCTTAGGCGGGCTGGTCGGCCCGCCGGTCCCGGCCCACCTGAGGGGGTGAAAAATTGCCTTCTTCCTTGAAACTTTCCCCAACCTTTGAGAAACCAAATTGGGCTGTTCCAATTAAATTTTCCACATATCTAAGGTCTTATAAGATGATTCTAACCTAGGTCTAAGTTAGATTTAAGGATTGAAAAGCCATCTTACCTTCTTTGCTCAAGAACTCTTTCAAAACCCCAAAATCACTTCATAGCTCAAGAAATCACCAATGCTTCTCAAATCTTGTAAACACTTCTTCAAATCCTTCAAAATCAACACATAGACCATCTATTAAACCTTAGATTCATCATCTCAAGTGGGATTTACAAGATCTCAAGGAACTCTACCCAAATCAAGGGTTTCACTTAGGTTTGGTGAAAGTTTAAGAAGCATAGCCTTTGCTCACCTCCATTCGTAGATCTCGTGTTGGGGATCACTCTTCCGGCGTTGGAATGGGAAGATCAAACCTTGGCATCACTCAAAGTCATTCCTTCCTTCTCTTCCTTCCCCTTTCTTCTTCTTCGTTCTCTTTTCTTCCTTCTTTTCTCTCTCCTCTTTACTCTTCTCACCAACTCTTTAAAGTAATAAATGAGAAAATGAAAAACACAATAAATGCTATTTATACTTTAAAATATCTAGTAACCACATGGGTGGGTCACTCAGGTGGGTGGATGCGCCCGCCTGTGACCACCCACCTGAGGGTCAAAAATTAGCCAACAAGTGAGATTTTGACGAAATTCGACTCTCGGCATGTATCTCACTCTCGGCACAAGGTATATTATACGTATGCACTTTAGGATACGGATACATACCAGCATTACCCATACATGGCCTTATGATATGTGCATGTGCACGGCTTAGGTACACCCATCTCCTCTGGTACTGACTCGGACTTGTCTGGCCAACCTGTGTTCAAAGTCACCCTTGCCATCATGGTCCATAAGGAACCCGCCTTAATCCTCTCTGGTTCGGGTCCTGCATGGTTAATCTAGGTCAACCGTGTACTTAAACCAGGTTTAAAAGTAGGGTATCACACTTAGGGTTTCTAGTTAAGTACAACCACGATATGCTCGAATGGCCTTGAAACCTTTTAGTTCAGGGTTTCCGGTTTAGTACAATTGGGATCCCAATGGATGGCCTAGAAACCTTTTGGCTCGGGGTTTTCGATATAGTACAACTGGAATACCATTGGATGGCCTAGAAACATTTTGGCTCTGGATTTTTGGTTTAATACAATTGAAATACCATTGGAGTTTTTGGTTTAGTACAACCAGAATACCATTGGATGGCCTAGAAACCTTTTAGCTCAAAATTTCTGGTTTAATACAACTGGAATACCATTGGATGGCCGAGAAACCTTTTGGCTCAGGGTTTACTGTATAGTACAACCGAAATACCATTGGATGGCCTAAAAACCTTTTGGCTCAGGACTTCCAGTTTAGTATAATTGGAATACCATCAAATGGCCTAAAAACCTTTCGGCCAGGGGTTCCAATTTAATACGATTGGAATACCATTGGATAGCACAAAGACTATTTATAAAGTTGAAATATTGTGTACTAACATCTTAGTAGGAACAGAGCAAGGATTACCATGTGGTGACACAGGTAAGATTCCAACTCTCTAATTAAACTTTCATAGATAGGATCATATTAATTTCTTGATTAATCGATGTTTTAACCCATTTACAAGAGTTTGCCGATTAATTATTCGCCTGCGCTTATGCATTTGCACCTCTACCATCCTTGAGCACCTAGCGGCAGTACATGCTCATTGTGACAGAATTTGATTGTTCTTTTCTTTGCCCTTCAGCCATGGTATAGGCCTTATCTAAACAACGGCTTTTTGTACACACCCAATTTTGTCACCCACCTCGACAGTGATGACAAGCAGAGAATGATCAAGGTTCGTGCTTCACATTGAAAGGGAATCTTGTTCTTTAGTGATAATCTGGACACTGACAGCAACTCGAGACCCAGCAGGGAGCCCAAAACCCTAGTCCAAACCCAAACCCAAACCCAGCAGTGGCCCGACTCATCTTAAAACCATAATGTAGCCCAAAACCTTAATGTAGCCAGAAACCCTAATCTGACCTAGGGCCCATTTCGGACTCGATCTCATGGCACACGACATAAACGTGTTATATATTGATGAATCGATTCTAAGTACTCCTTAATGGTACGAGAACGGCATGAATAAGGATTGTTGAAAAAAACCCGAGCTTGCAGATGGAAAAATACGCCACTTTGTATTCTTAATTTTTATGAACAAAGAAGGAACTTGAAAGCAATGCCATTGGATAGTGCCTGAAAATACAATTTTGATGATATATCATACATAAAAATTGGACCACCGGATCTCTCGAAATTGCTCCCAAAAGTCAGAATGGGTATCGATCGACATAGCCTACCCAAGATTTTTCTCTGGCTTGCCAGGAAGTTCACCAATTTTTCTGCCAAAATTGGTTCGAAATTGGCCCTGCACATGGAAAATTGACTGTTTATGAAAGAAAATCAGTCGGGCCTATGAAAAATTACCATTTTTGGATGGAAGAATTGCCAAGAAATTTACCATTTTTGGCAGGCCCGCCAAGGTAAGTCCAAACACCTATAAATAGTTCTTCTTTTTCACTAAATGAAGAAAGGGGATAAAAAGAGGAGAGGAAAAAGGGAGGAAGAAAAAATAAAAACAAAAGGGAGAAAGAACTGTGAAAAGAGTGCAAGAGAAGAATAAGAGAAGAGATACAGAAAAAGAATGTGGAGAGGAAAAGAGTAAAAAAGGTGGATAAATTCCTCCATCTTCGGTCCTCAAGAAGCATGCCTGGATCTTGAGATATCACCAAAGACCTACATTCTCTAAAGAAGAGAATCAAGTAGCTGAGATCATTCCCACCTAAGTCAGGAGTCTTCACCAGAGTCACCGACACATTAACCAAGGTCCACCCCTCTTAACCCTGAACAGGGGTCAAGGTTAAGTATAAGTTCTTAACAAATTAGGCATATGTAGACATTTTCTTTGATATAGTGCAATGTTGTACAATAAATACCTAGTCATACATATAGGTTAGGATATATAAGGACAATATTTGAATATGTGCATTTAATAGGAAGACCGATTCAACTGGATGAAGTGGAAGCCTAACATCTCCCAACTCATAATCAGGCTCTTACCCTAATCTCTGGACCAGACCGAGTCAATCTCATGGTCGATTCCTATGGAATGGGCCGACATCCCAGCTCCTAAGCCCTAACCCTAGGTGGTGACTCTAAATTTTTATGATTCCCAATTCCCGTATTGGCCATTAGTTTATTACTAGAAAAGATCACCCAACAAAGAGGGAACGAGTTATTCGTGAAATAGGGCACAGCGTATCAACCTGAATGGTGGTACGATAGCATGGGGCCCACAGATGTGCTCGTGCCCATGGCGACCCTCACAGTGGTGACTCTATTGGGGAACTACCAAACTTCTAATATTAGATGCTGCCGTTAAATGAAAGGGCTAGAGCTTGAGCTAGAACTCCGATAGTGGTTCGGCTTGTAAGGGCTCGATCTTGGGCTAGAACTCTAGCAAAGGTTCGACTTTCAAGGGCTAGATCTTGGGCTAGAACTCTGGCAGAGGTTCGGCTTGTGAGGGCTAGATCTTAGGCTAGAACCTCGATAGTGGTTTGGCTTGCAATGACTAAATCTTGGGCTAGAAAGGGGTTAGGGCACTCTCTATGGGCTACAATGCATTAAAAGGGAGGTAATTTTCAAGGGATGGGGTAGGTAGAAATTCATGCCTTGGGAAGGGTGAATAGTGAGCTATTTATAGATTTTTTGACCTAAAAGGAGTAAATTTCATAGGGTTGCCAGTTTTGAACCTTCAACAAGTTATATATTTTCGCGTGACCGTAGATATTTCACGGGGCCATGAGTTTTATTATAGCCTTGCAATTTTTTTTTTTTTTTGGACTCGAGTTTTGTTGTAACCCTATAAGTTTTTTTACGGGGCCGCAAAAAAATATTCAAGGAATATACCAGATGTCAAATCTGGCCACTCGTAGTATCCTTGATTATTGGGGATAATTCCACAAGATCTAGTGGTCTGATTTTACCGTATCGTATATCGTTGGAATTGTGGTCCCAAGTACTACCCATCAATATGGGTGTCACATCTCGCTCCCCATAACAAGATACCAAGGGTGTGAGTAAGACGCTTACCCATCTTACACTTCTACCAGGATCTCTGATAGCAGTACCTTAACATTCGTAATCACACCACACCAAACCAAAAAAAAAAAAATTGCAATGGAATCAGAGTATAATATAGCGGAACATGATTTAAGTGGGGAAACATCTAATGATAATATATATTCATAACCAAGTTATTCCATTTACATTTGTTCATGACTTACATATATTAAGCCCAAAAGAATACCATTTCATAATTCGGTATCAAAATAATAAAAGATGACCACTCATCTCAAGGTGCCGCATATGCACAGTCTAGGTCGTGCTCCTTGGCCTCTGGCATCCACCAGTCACTGGCTCCGTACTCGACTCCAAAGGAAGTAGAGTCACATCCCAATGGCACTACAATATCTGCATCTTCATCCAGAAAGCAACATATATTTGGAGTGAGCTCCAATTAGCTCAGGGAAGGGTGGGGTTCATGCAAGCACATATACATGATTCATGATGAAATGAACACAAAAATAAACATATAGTCCATGATGTGAATGATGCAATCCATTTAATTATTAAACCACCTAACGTACAACTAAGTCTGGTTCATGCTATTACGACACATTAGGTTGTGTCCCTGGTCCCGGAACTCGTACATCTGTCACCCAATGATACAAATCCTAGTCATGATTAGGATCCTTCCGGTCCTGGAATGAGACCATCAGTCACCTAGCAAATCCCTATTAACCCCGTCCTGGCAGTCACAACACCGGAATCACCATTGGCCATGTCGGACTAGTTCTTACCTCCGGCAACAATCACATCGTACCGTGGGAGTGGCATTACAGAAAGGTTCATCGAACATACCACAATTGGGTTATCCAACACCTTAACCCCTATTGGCAAGGGGACATAGCATAGGGAATGTAACCTAACCACAATATACTACATGCCTTGTATAATGATACAGTTAGTAAACCCCAAGGAGGTAGCCAAGTTGGCAAGGGACCTTCGCCTTAGGAAGCGTGTGGTTCTGAGTTCAACTCCTCTTACCTCCTTGGGGCCACTCACACGAGGGTGTTTAGTGCTCTTAACAACTTTTAGTGAAACTTGAATGGTTCTCATGCAACCTCGGTATGACTCGGTCCATGCGGTTGTGGGGTCAGTATAGACTAGCGGGAATAGTCAGGCCGAAGGCTTGGATACCCATCGTTAGCAAAAAAAAAAAAAGATAACTTCGTATGGAATATGATACTAGAATCAACCATCGGCCACATCACATCCATGTCCAAGCCTATCTAGCATACAAGTAGTTAGTATGGGCTACGTGATACTGGAATTACCATCGACTACAAAGCATATCCATTTCCAAGTATA
Source organism: Macadamia integrifolia (assembly GCF_013358625.1). NCBI lineage: Eukaryota > Viridiplantae > Streptophyta > Magnoliopsida > Proteales > Proteaceae > Macadamia > Macadamia integrifolia. The sequence goes on along the minus strand of NC_056563.1, from coordinate 25,961,954 downwards.
GTTCCAGAGTACATAATACCGGAATCACCATCGGCCACAAAGTACAATCCACGAATATATCTAATCTAATGCTCACCCAATGTATGAATGCAACATCCATATGGAAATCACGATACCGGAACCACCTCGGCCACACCGGATCCCATCACACATCTCAACATACATCACATATCCAATTTCCAAATCATATAAAAATAACAATTCAATATCTATAACATGACATGAGATCAATATAATCATTTAAGCAATTAAATAATCATTAGAATTTCTATCACATGTGAGCGATTCTAAATATTAAACACTCCACAAATTAAAATCAACCACCACTCACCTTGGTTGTAGCTTAGATGGGTAAAGTTCTAAGTATGTCAACCAGATAGCAACTTACTTTTGGTCTTGTTGTACGTTCTTATCAATTTATAGCATTGTGAAGATCACCAGAAATATGCCATCAAAAATATTAGTCTTGTTTCCAATGGCCTTGGTAGAGGCCTCCTAAGGGCCTGGGCTTCACTGAAAATATGCCATCGGATTTAGCCCAGGTGTTTCCGGTGGATTCCCATAAAGGTGTCAAGGCTTTTGGGGGTTCTCTGGATTAGGCCTATTGCTGGGATCTACTCCATAGAGTTTGGAGGGGGTCTTCCTACTTCTCTTTTGAGTCAAAGAAATCCCAATTCCGCCAATCCGTTTGGGAGATACGGCAACCGAATGGTTGAAACCCTAACTTCACATTTGGTCAAAAGTGTTTCTGGAGCTCACCCAGCTTGATTTAAGCTCGGCAATCACACGAGAGAGTGAAATACACATCATCCAACCTCGGGGAGGTGCCGGGGTCGAGGCTTACCCCTCCAACCCAGTGATTCCCTCCCTTGCTCAAGGTTAGAAGCTAGAAATGAGGAAAGAGAGTGGTAGGGGAAGTAGCACCTACCTCAGGCAAGGTTCCGGCAACATGTGAAGCCAGGAGCTAGGTCAAGCTTCTTCCTTCTCCCCCTTCTTCTTCTTCTTCTTCCTTTCTCCTCCTTTCTCTCCCTCTCCAACATTTTGGACAAGTGAAAAGTGAGAAGCAAGCTCACTTCTCTTATTTATAGCAGGTGAGGGACTTAAGGTCTGTTTGGTTGGGCACTTGCCCGACCCGTGTAGGTTAATCCATCATTCAGAACACGCAGGTCCACCTCTTTAAACTCATAGGGTGTACAAGTCATGAAAAAGGTGTGAGGGAGTGTGGAAAGTCATTCGTGGTTGGCCACTATATGGATAGTGGGGCCCACGGACATTGGAACCCAGCCAATAGCATAATAGGCCACTAGATTCAGGGTCATCGGATTCAGCCCAGGTGTTTCCAGTGGCCTTGTTTCCGGTGGTTAAGGCAGTGCTGTGCCTAGACTAATTGCGGTCCCCTCTTGATCGTTCCATAGGGGGTTGCCCTAGGTTATGGGCATGGTCTTCTAGAAATTTTAGTGTGTGCCGAAACTCTAATGTAGGGGTGCGAGTTCACGTACAACTTGGGATCGGAAGGTTTGAACCCCCTCCAATTAGATAGGCATGAGATGCACAGGCAAGTAGGATCATTCTTCCCTCTTTTGCAATGGGCTACCGCAAGCCAAAACCCATTGGTACTTTCCACTTCCCGCCCAAGACCTATCACAACAGTTCAAATTTACCGGGTTAGGGCACAGTTGTTGAGCCCATTTTTTATTTGAAATAATCAAGGATTTCTGAGGAAGGATTTTTACCCTACCTCACCCTCAAGGATGTTTGAAAATGTCATTACCGCCTAGGACTTGATTCCTTAGTATATAATATGCTAATATTGAAACCCCTCTCCCTAGGGAACAATTTTCTTTTGGATTAGGATTTCAGTTCTAGGTTTCCAAAATAAGTCTTGGGATGGTAGCAAGGTTTCCGAGTCAGATCCAAGTTACCTTAGAAAGTTGTCTTCTCTATGGATGGAAATCACTGATTGTGTCCACATTCTATAAATCATCATAATCAGGGGTGGGTGACAAAATTGGGTGTCTACAGTGAGGAGGGGGAATGTTACACCTGGGCCCAAACCTAACTATCCATTTCATGGTGGAAAATGATGAATCTGAGCTAATTAGTACCAATGACCTTTGGATAGCAGAAGATTACTGTCAGGAAGGCAAGGATGACCTTCATGCCATTACGGGTCTTACCGATAGAAATGTGAAGGGTTCAAACCTCCCAAGAAACTCAGGTAATCCTACTAACATTATAAGACCTCCTCTCTATTTCAACATGGTGGGCAAGCCCATATTGTAGTTAAGGAACTCTCATATGAGTTGCCAGGAGAGTGTGGCTATGTTGGGAAGAGCAGCCCAGCCAAAAGGGGCATTTTTTGAACAATTGGATGGTACAATCAGTTGATCGATTGCACCCCCCGAAGACAACAAAAGCTACCCACATGGAATTAATTGGGTGTTGGGCCCATGACCACATACATGTATGCCTTGAGAACCCTCCAATGGTAATCTATACCTACCTATTGACAAATTATTGGACATGTAGCCTGTGGAGGTGGACCCACACCGTCAAGAAAGAGATTAACCTCGTTTGGCCAAAACAAATTTTTCATCCAAATAGGCTTTAGTCATTTATGAGACTATATGAAGCCCAACTACCTCTCCATTTTCTCATTTACTCTTGTTGCAACTAAAGAAGAAAGAGAACAAGGAGAAGAAGGAAGGAGCCCCATCTTCAAGCATCCATTGAAGGTGTGATACCTACTTTTTTAAACCTGGTCTAATTACACGATTGACCCGGTTTAACCATGCAAGACCCAAACCAGAGAGGGTTAAGGTGGGTTCCTTATGGACCATGATGGCAAGGGTGACTCTGAACACAGGTTGGCCAGACAAGTCCGAGTCAGTGCCAGAGGAGACGGATGCACCCAAGCCGTGTACATACACGTATCATAAGGCCATGTACGGATAATGCTGGTATGTAGCCATATCCTAAAGCGCATACGTATAATATACCCTGTGCCGAGAGTGAGATACATGCCGAGAGTCGAATTCCATCAAAATCCCACTTGTTGGCCAACTTTCGGCCCTCAGGTGGGCGGTCACAGGTGGGCGCATCCGCCCACCTGAGTGACCCACCCATGTGGTTAACAGAAATTTTAAAAAGGTATAAATACCATTTATTGTGCTTTCATTTTCTCATTTATTACATTAAGGAGTTTGGTGAAAAGAGTAAAGAGGAGAGAGAAAAGAAGGGAGAAAAGAGAATGGAGAAGAAGAAAGGGGAAGGAAGAGGAAGAAGAAATGGATTTAAGCGGCGCCAAGGTTTGATCTTCCCATTTCGACGCCGGAAGAGTGATCCCCAACACGAGATCTACGATTGGAGGTGAGCAAAGGCTATGCTTCTTAAACTTTCACCAAACCCAAGTAAAACCCTTGTTTTGGGTAGAGTTTCTTGAGATCTTGTAAATCCCACTTGAGATGATGAATCTAAGATTTAATAAATGGTTCATGTGTTGATTTTGAAGGATTTGAAGAAGTGTTTACAAGGTTGGAGAAGCATTGGTGATTTCTTGAGCTAAGAAATGATTTTGGGGTTTTGAAAGGAGTTCTTGAGCAAAGAAGGTAGGATGGCTTCTCAATCCTTAAATCTAACCTAGATCTAGGTTAGAATCATCTTATAAGACCTTGAATGTGTAGAAAATGGGATTGGAAAAGCCCCATTTGATTCCCCAAGGGTTGGGGAAAGTTTCAGGAAAAAAGGCATTTTTTCGCCCTCACAGGTGGGCTGGGACCGATGGGCCGCACCGCCCGCCTGAGGGCACCCGCCTGAGATGGCAGGCCTTCGGTCCCCATCGGTGGGCCAATCGACGGGCTGACCAGCGGGCCGACCTGCCCGCCTGAGAGGACCGACCCTTGGTCCCCACCGGCGGGCTGGGACCGACGGGCCGACCCACCCACCTGAGATGACCAGTGGGTCGTGACAGGTGGGCTGTCCGACCCACCCGAGAGGCCCCCAACGTGATTTTTGTGTCCTAATGGATCTAAAAAGGACGTGCAACCTTCTTTTATGATTATAAACATGATTTAACCATCGAATCTTGTTATTTTTGACCCCAAAGTGGTGAAATACTAATCTCATTCACTTATGATAGGTTCACCAAAATTTACGTTTCTCACGCCGGATCTCACCTGTACCGGGCGTGAGTCTTTATGCACAACAAGTAAGTGGGGAGAGAAAATTTGACTTTATTTTAAAGCTTGTTTGGTATCATTCAATTGTATCTAGACTAGCCATGTCATCATGCAAATTATGTGTAGCTTAGTCATCCTCATATGATTTTTACATGTGTGTTGTGTTTTACTTTCTTAATGCTAAATGATTGATGTGCTTATGTGATGAATGATGGGATCACTATACATGATGCATTATTAGACTAGATGCCATAGTCGGCTTGGAAACGAGTATATTGGTGGCCCGTGGAATGGGACACGGTGACATTATATAATCGTACTATGTCATATAGGAGCATGCGGTTTATGGTTATCATCTTCCCGTGCTATGACCCTTCCCAACAGGGGTTGAGGTATTGGGTTATCACTTGGGGGGAAGCAGTGGTCGCGGGTGTCAGGTCACTGTGGCAGTTAGACATACGCCCAGCTGGTCATTAGGGCAGTCGGCAACCTCAGTGGTATATTCAAGAGGGCCAATCGTACTGCTTTTAAATTTCTGGAGTTAACACCTTTACTTTTTGTCATTTACTTTTATGTTGAGAGCCGGTAGTCGGCATGCTTTATTTTTTTGAGTACTCACGGTGGGCCTTCTCCGACAACCCTATGGGCGTATCGCGGGATGGAGTTCGCGGTTCGTACCTAGAGTATACGCGCACTGTGGTTGTAGTAGCACTAAACCAAAGACTTAGTAATGTTTAGGTGGATGAGGTTTAAAATGAATTGCATAACATGTAGTGCATATGGATGTGATTGTTGTGTGGATTGTTGTGTGGTCCTTCTTTTCACTTACTGAGCTAGTGAGCTCATCCCACGGGCGTACCTCTTTTAGTTGATTTTGCAGGTCACTAGCCTGAAGATCAAGGGTTGGGCCCCACAGTTGAGTTTTTCGATGAGGATTGGTGGGTCCCCGAGGAGTGTGAGCACGGTACGGATTGCACGTGCGAGGGCTGTGCTACGAGACCTCAGTATTGATGCCGTACAGACTTTTACTTTTGATTATTTTGATGACCCCTTTTCGTGTACTTGATACGTGAATTGTTATTCTTTTTGTGTAAATATCATGCTTGCGGGCCCACATGTATTTATCTATATACTATAATTTGGGTATCAAGTATATTGGGGGTATTTACAGCTAAACTAAGTCTTCCGCTGAACTTTTGAACGTTTATCTTAGATGTGTGTATGTTGTGGTTGGGTACTATATCAGATGATCCTGGCAGGTTTGGGTTAACCGGAGTTAACCTGGTCACCGGTCCGGTTATGTGAGAGCGGAGTGTGACAATTAAGACCTCTATAGTCGACACAAATGCGCCAACTTCCATCCTTTTTCTTAACTAAGAGCATCGGAGAACTGTACCGACTAGTTCTTTGCTGTATAACTCCTGTGTGAAGCATCTCCTGTACTAATATTTCTATCACATTTTTTTTGAAAATGAGGGTATTAATAAGGTTTGATATTGAATGGTTTAGCATCAGGTTCTAACACGATCTTATGGTTTGTGTTTTGATGAGGAGGAAGAGCAATATGTTCGGAAAATACCTACTGAAACTGTTGTAAAATGGCATGGACTGATGGAGGTAAATCATACTGGGTTTGACCTTGTGTGTAGTTGCTTTCTTGCAAAGTGGAGCATCCCATTATGTTGAAACATGAAGCAATGCCATCAACACTGATAATTTTTTTTAGCTGCTTGATTGATAAAGATTCGAGTTGATTGCCCACATCTCCATGTAGCTGTTGTTGGGGATTCTTTACCATATTAAATATATGAATAACCCTATAGTGTTTAGAATACAAGAATCATCAACCAATCATAAAAGATTAATCATAGGTGTAGTCCCTAAACCAAGAACAATAAAGTATCCCATCTTAAAATATATAACCATATAGATTTACCATATCTATAATAATCAATGGGACAACCATGACATGACCTGTGTCCCATGAACATAGATCATGAACCTCTATCCCATGTGGTTAAACATTACTCCCATGAAGATGACAATGAGGAACTACGCAAGTGGAGTCCTTCTACTGAGATCTTCTGCAGCCTCTTACTCTAGGGTTTCCTTTCTTTTTGTGCACTTGCTCTTGTGAGAAAGCCGTGCTCCCAAAACCAATAAGGCATTAAAGTAATGGCTGCAGGGACCGTCAGTATTCTATTTATAATAGAATCCCTAAAACCCTATTCCACTCTCACAATGGAAAGAGCTAGGAGTTTCCTAATCAGAGTGGGTCTATAATTGCTTGAGCCCAATGGATCAATCGGTATCAAATAAGCCCACATAAAAATCCTAACAATCTCCCACTTAGGCTACACTGATACTGATGTCTTTCCATTGACTCCTGGCCAAATAATCTCAAGACTAAACACCACTCAAACAAACTTTGATCCAATCAATAATCTCTACTGTTGAACAATAGTAGAAAATACACCTCAATATATAGCATATAACTATCTAATGTTACAGACAATAGAAAATTATCAATCCAAATTGCCTGGAAACATATATATAAGGAGTTGATATCATACCTGTGATCACATGAAATATACATTTCCTTATAGGTCCTTTCTTGATCTAAAGATCAGCATACCTTGAAAACCTCACAGGTAGAAAACTTTGATATTAATCAACACTTGGCAAACTGCCCTTTTCTTGAATTAATATCTTACTTTGGCATACCGCCTATGGCTAACTGCCACTTCCATGGATTTAGGTTAAATACCACCATAAATCACAAACTTTGGCAAACCGCCTGTGGTAAACCACCACTTCTTTGGACATAGGCTAAATGCCACCATACATCACAAATTCTGACAAAATATCGTTAATTACCTTGGCTAAGCACTGCCAATAAATCTTAACAAGCACAACCTTTAAACTTTGGCTTTTACCACCATGATATCTTTGGTTAAATGAGATCATAAAACTCCCACTAACCAAGCATGTCAAAAACCTCAATAACACCAATGTCAGAAAATATGGCTCTTGAGTACTTTGTCGATAAACTTGGATGACATCACCTTTGGGAAAATGTCACATTTACCTTGGGAAACACACAATTGAACTGAATGTATCACTTTGGTGGGTTTCACTTTCCTATCATGTTTTCCACATTAGAGATGAATTTATGTACAGAAGTGTATGCTTTAATGTGTTTCTTACACAATCAGAGACAACACAAACAAATGAAGCATGAATGTACATAAATAATTCAGAGAACAGAATTTAAGATAAAATCAATTCAAAATTACTCCAAAGTCATTATAAACTTATTAGGGCAATAAAATTGTTCTTATTTTCCTTCAGTTGTGCTTTGTTCAGCAACAATACCTGTTTGGGTTCCCTGAGAGCTAAAACCAGATCAAGTTACCCTAAAAATCTCAGGTATGAATTATACACACCAAATAACCGGGCTAGAAAATTTAATATGTACACCTAGCAGATAAACTACACAATAAATGTATATTTAGCAGATAAAACACACAAGAGTCACAACCGTAACTACATTCCTATCCTTTGGGCTAAGAATGTACTGGTCCTCTTGTAAATCCAAATTTACTGTGAAAATACAATTACTTTTATCACATGTGGGTTTAGAAACCTCTAAGTTATAGTCCTTTCCATACATGTATTTTCTTTAACTTGGGTGACATCACCTTTGGGCAAATGTCACCAACTTTGCTGCGCTTGGAAAAACTATGAAATAATAGGATGTGCCACTTTGGTGGATTCCATCAAATCCTTTCATAGCTTCCTAGAAATATACTGTGCAGCATAAAATGTGCGGAATCTCACACCCAGTTTAATTCTAATATATTTATCCATCATAAGGTGTTTCAAACAAAACATTCAAGTACAAAATGACATGAATATGAATTTACTATATATTTCAGCCATAAATCATTATTCAATATCATGATAATAATAAATCAATGCAAAACTCCAAATAATTCTTTTGCATGAAAAATAATATAGTACACTGAATTTATTCTCCCACTAGCAACCTAGTATACTGACCTTCTACTAGTAACATCCTCCCACTAGCAACCTAGTATACCGAATTTATTCTCCCACTGGTCGAGCCACATAAAATAGCTTAAGATCCATACTTTTATTCTCCCACTTGGTTCGACCAGTCATAAATTAATCCATTTATTGGAGAACACAATTCGTTAAATGTGACATACATATAAACTTGTTCACATATGCCCAAAAACAAAAGAAACCAAACATTTATCAATTAATGTTCATAAATAGGTTTTCAGAGAACAATGGTAGTGTTTAAGAACTTGGTATTGGATTGATCAAAATCGACACTAATCCAACCCAACCAATCCGAATTGATCCAATCGGAATACAAAAAATAACACATTAAATAAACCTATAACTTATAGTCATAGTGATGAAACCCTCATCCACCCTATTACCATTGATCAACTGTCCAATACCTTTTAGGGCAAAAAACTTTGCTTTAAAAGCATAATACCAAACTATTGATTTGGTTCTCCTAGTATAGAAAACTAGGTCTTTGAGACATATGTAGACCTCTATATTCTCAAGCCACTTTTAAAGACATTAGCTTAATGGTTCAACTCAAGGAAGAATAATCCATTCGATATTTAATTAATGCATGTAACATCAATAAAAATCAACATTACATCACTAACCATTAAACATAATCAAAGTGTCAACTGAACTACAATCTCAACCTTTAGGTCTGGAATGCACTAGTCCACTCAAAAACTACAATGACAATGGGAGCTCTTCAACTTCGAAAATTACTATCACTTTTGGATGCATAACAACTTCTAGGTTAAGGTCTGCCTAGAGTACACTTGCATTTATGCATGTCTTTGATAATGTCGCCTTTGGGCAAACATTACTTAATTCCTGCTAACAATTTTCTATGTCTTTGAATATAAGACAAAATCTTTGAGTTGTAAACCTATTACAGTAATCTTAGATTTTACCACTTTGGTGGGTTCCATCAATTCCACTGCAATAGCTTACAACTACACCTGGCAGCTTAAATTTGTGGGTTATTTAAACATGAACTAAATATTAATTTACATGTAAAAGAACAAGCATGTAACTGTTAACAAAATAAACATTACAATGCTCAATTATCAATTACTTCAAGAGTGTCAACCGGAACTACATTCCTGACCTTTGGGTCTGAAACATACTGGTCCACTCAAGTTTTTGCAATTACTGCAAGACTTCTTCTAACTTTCGAAAAGTACCGCCATCTTTGGATGGACAAGATCTTCTAGGTTGAGAAATCCCTATTTTGTTTTTCACTTGCTTTAACTTTAACCTTTCTTTGATAATGTCACCTTTGGGTGAACATTAGCAACTTTGCTACCAATCATTATTCTCTATCTTTTCAAACAAAGAAGACTTTGATTTGTATTCTATTACAATAAGGTTGAACTTTACTACGTTGGTGGATTCCACCCAATCTTATTGTAATAGTCTACAAATTCATTCCGGTAGCTAAAAGTGGGATTGTTTAAGCATGAATAAAAATATTCATAAACAAAAGCATGAACTACATTACCAAGAATAACCAAGTTCATATTCTGATATGCAAGTAATGTATGAGTTGATTTTCTTTTATTTCTTCCAATTAATAGGAAAATCATAAAGAATCATTAACCACCCATACTTGTAACTTATACAAAACAAATCATAAAAGTTGATCAAAACTAGGCTCATAATATATCAAAACAAAGAGTACGAAAAATTGGACTCAACGCAAAAAACCAGGGTGAAAAATTCTTCACCGTTTGCCTGTACGAGCCATTTGAAGTTGCAGAACTAAAAATAGATCAAAATCAATCTACTTTCCCAAACCAACCGGTCTAATCCGGTTCAGGCATATTGATTCCGAGTCAAAATCCAGGTCCGGTCAACCTTTGACCGAGTCAAACAGAGTTGGTCATGAGTTGACCCACTACACCCCGGGTTAACTCGGTAGGGTTTCCGAGGTGACCCGGCGATGACTCGCCGCCGTTTTTTTTTTGAATTAAAAAAAAAAATTTCTCTCTCCTCTGGCAGCCGGTTTCCGGCGGCGCGTGCCGGCGCGTCCAGAGGTTTTCGGTGACATGCGGCATACCGCCGCGATCGTCTTCTCATGCTCTACAACTTTCGTGAAGAAAGTTTTCCCATATGAGATCTTTAATTAATAGTAAAATTATGATTTTCATGATTTGGGACACAAACCCTATACAAAATCAATTTTCCTTGATTCTAACACTGTAAGGGTTGGCTGTGATACCAATTGTTGGGGATTCTTTACCATATTAAACATATGAATAACCCTATAGTGTTTAGAATACAAGAATCATCAACCAATCATAAAAGATTAATCATAGGTGTAGTCCCTAAACCAAGAACAATAAAGTATCCCATCTTAAAATACATAACCATATAGATTTACCATATCTATAATAATCAATGGGACAACCATGACATGAACCATAAATGGGAATAAAGAAGTACCTGTGTCCCATGAGCATAGATCATGAACCTCTGTCCCATGTGGTTAAACATTACTCCCATGAAGATGACAATGACGAACTACGCAAATGGAGTCCTTCTACTGAGATCTTCTGCAGCCTCTTACTCTAGGGTTTCCTTTCTTTCTATGCACTTGCTCTTGTGAGAAAGCCGTGCTCCCAAAACCAATAAGGCATTAAGTAAAGTAATGGCTGCAGGGACCGTCAGTATTCTATTTATAATAGAATCCCTAAAACCCTATTCCACTCTCACAATGGAAAGAGCTAGGAGTTTCCTAATCAGAGTGGGTTTATAATTGCTTGGGCTCAATGGATCAATCGGTATCAGTTAAGCCCACATAAAAATCCTAACAATCTCCCACTTAGGCTACACTGATACTGATGTCTTTCCATTGACTCCTGGCCAAATAATCCCAAGACTGAACATCACTCAAACAAACTTTGATCCAATCAATAATCTCTACTGTTGAACAATAGTAGAAAATACACCTCAATATACGGCATATAACTATCTAATGTTATAGACAATAGAAAATTATCAATCCAAATCACCTGGAAACATTTATATATAAGGAGTTGATATCATACCTGTGAATACATGAAATATATATTTCCTTATAGGTCCTTTCTTGATCTAAAGATCAGCCTACCTTGAAAACCTCACAGGTAGGAAACTTTGATATTAATCAACACTTGACAAACTACCATTTTCTTGAATTAATATCTTACTTTGGCATACCGCCTATGGCTAACCGCCACTTCCATGGATTTAGGTTAAATACCCCATAAATCACAAACTTTGGCAAACCGCCTGTGGTAAACCACCACTTCTTTGGACATAGGCTAAATACCACCATACATCACAAATTCTGACAAAATGTCGTCAATTACCTTGGCTAAGCACTGCCCCATCCACCCTCTCTTGTATGCAGCTGTCATAGACCTTACATTCTCTCTCTTGTGATGGGTAGTACCTGTCCCTGTACAACTCAACACAATTTGTAACAAGTATGAGGAGATTCTAAATCATCTTCTACTCCAATGACCCTTATCCACTCCCATTTTAGCTTCAAAAGTAAATATATTTTCCACTTAGAATTCAACATGGTTCATGACTTTGCACAAAACCTCTTCCATATTAATTGCTCTTTTATCCGTAACTTTTGTAACTACAACCTTTGTTTCTTGCTAAAACCAAGCACAAGATCATTTTAAATATAAACAGAATGGTTCGGGATGTGATTTTGGTAACAAATAATAAGTGGGATGGGACGAGACGGTTTTGGGATGTGATTCTTAATGGTACCAGTGCAAAAATATAGTTACATAGGAGAAGTAATCAGAACCACCTATACCATATCAAAGGGTATATTTCCTGTTTTTGTGTTCAAGTTGTATAATTGTAATTTAATGGATTTGAATGATATTTTTTCTTATGGAGGTTTGACCTTTAGTTTTATTTCTATAAACTTGTTTAGTGATGACACTAAGAATTTATAGTCATTTTTTTTTTCATTATTAATTCTTAATTATCATTTTGAGAAGCTTACATGTGATCTTAGAGAGTTTGAAGAAATAAAACCATGAAATTCATCATGGTTTCGTATTCTACATTACTTTCTAAGAACACTTGTGATTTCATAATAGTGAAAAGACCTACAACAATAATAATGGAATCATCTCATTAAGAACCAGCAAAATTCTTTAATTTCTATTTTGCCTAAAATCGTTTAGGAATCAATGCCGTTCCATTCCATCAATAATTGGAAATGGAACAGGTTTGGTCCCATTAACATCCCAAATAATGAGAACTGTCCCAATTGATACCCTTGACACAACCCCTTACACTATGGCCATTTTTCATGTAATCAATTTTAAGTACAGTAACCTTATGATTTGTCTTCATTTGTAATGTGTGATTGGTCTAGGGACATATAGATCTCATGAAAAGCTCACCTTGGAGGTGAGAGATTCATGAAAACGTGAAGAAACATTGGGAGGGGAAAAGCATTAGAAACGATCTCCGTCATTTCATCCATTATAAAACTCATGAAAACTTTTGGAAACTAAAATATGATAGATGATACTCTCCATTTCATATTTTATTTTCTCTCGTGACAATTCCTTTACTTATTTTATCTGTTAAGAAGGGAATACTGTGATCTGCAGCTGCTGATCATGGCTGTCAATGCTGTTGAGTTCATACAAAGGTGTTTCAGAAACATGGTTGAAGCTTGAGATATTGGAGAAAACTAAATCTATTGATCAATTAATTGAATTCTAGAAAAGGTGACAATCAGATTCTGAAGTGTTGGATTATACTTCTGGTTGAACAGATCTGAACGTATTGATAGATTGAGTACCAGTAGAATTGTCCATTGAACTGCATACTGAAATAGTTTGTTAAACGCTTTGGTTTGTGACAACATGAGTGATGGAGATGGGGAGAGATGGTGAAAGTGGGAGGAGAAGAAAAAAATACTTTATGACCTCCTCAGATTGAGAGAGAAATTGTCAAAATCTACCAATCTCCAAGAGAACTTAACCAGTAGATCAATATGACACTGGTTTGCATATGTTTTTCCAAGCAAGTGACTTTTTTTCTTATCTTTACCAGGAATTAGTTTCTTCCAATTATGCATCTTTCTGATTATTACAGCCAATACATCTTATAGAAGATCAAATCTAAAGTGAATTTGGTATTTGTTAATTCAAGAGATTAGGCAGCTGAAACCATGTAGCCAACCAAATATTTCAACATAATGAGAAATATCTATTGAATACAGACTTCAACATGAATCTTCTTATTCAAACATATGATGTCCAATAGATCCAGACTGGAATAAGAATCACCTTATTCAATGGGAGGAGTACTAATCAGTTGATTAATCCTAGGATCTGATTGAAAGCCACTATAACAAAGCATCTCCAATGATTTCAGTTTATTTGATTATGATATTGTTTTCTTGCCACCAAGAATGATCCTGAAAACTCTGTTGTAAATACTGTTGTAAATGTATTAGTATTTTGAATATATGTTGGACTTTGTTATCTTGAGTAATGGTGCTTAAAACAACTTAAAAATCAAAATGACACCCGAGTATGTCTCTATATGTAACCCATCCAAACAATTTATTTGAGTCCCTTTGCCATTGTAACGTCCTTCACTAAAAAAGAAAAAAAAAGGGTTTCCTCAAAAGCCATACTAGTAAGATCTTAGGTTTCTTGATTAAAAA